>NW_027526141.1:718756-1078134 GCF_052094955.1 Ictidomys tridecemlineatus
TCCCAGATCATGTGCTCTTGGATTCTCTGCAGATTCTTCTTTGGGGAGTGGGATACCAACAATTTTATCCTCATACCCACCTCAAGGGCTCCAGTTGACTGCACTCTGAAGCCCAATCCAGACACTCAGGACCGATGTCTGGATCATAGCAAAGGTTCTCTTGTGCTAAAATAAATTGGGGTTTACATTTTGATAGACATAAAGAAGATTATATATATATATATATTTTCCTCCACATCCTACAAAATGCCAGCAGAAGGCTTTATTCTTTATCAATTTACTTTTGAAAATGAAAGTTTTGTTCTTTTTAAAATATAATATTTTTGTATGAGGAATTGAACACAGATGGGCTTTACTACTGAACCACTGGAAATTGTGAGCCTCCACAAAAGAGAGACTGGATTAGGACTATGATTCTAGAAGCAATCATGGATCATTCAGGCATTCATACTCTATTTCCCAGGCTTCTTCACCAAAGTCCTGAAGTTCTCTTGGATTGAAAGAAGAGGCATTGAGTTTTATCCATTGTGGTAGTAAACTTGTCAGTACTGTTTCCATGCAGTTCCAGCCTTGACTTCTATGTGGAGCAATGGCACTGAAGCCCATGCAACAGGGAAGCAAACAAACTTTATGTGTTCTGTAAAACCTTTGTGCTCTCTCATGCAGCCTTTGTTTTAGCCCTCAATTCAGCTCTATAACCTGGGTGAACTCAGATGTACAAAAGAGGATTAATTATAATGTATAATGCTTGGTCTATGTATGGCCCTAAAGCATGAACAATTCTGTACTATTTCCAAAGTGTTTGTCTATACACCATGACCCAGACTTCCGCATGCTTGTTTATGCATATTCTATTTAATAATTAATTTGATGGAGTTCTTAAATTTGGCCAGTTGAATGATTATAAAACATGGTCTTCATATTCCTCTGTTTACTTATGAGACTGGACATCTTTTAATATTTATTTTTGTCATGTTTTCTATAGTATGAAATAAAGGTTAGTACATTTTGCCCATTTTTTTCTTTTTTAAATATTTTTTTTAATTGTAATTGGACACAATACTCTTATTTATTTTATGTGGTACTGAGGATCAAACCCAGGGACTCTCACATGCTAGGTGAGCGCTCTACAGCTGATCCACAACCCCAGCACTTTTGTCAATCATTCTATTGAGATCTTTAAAATTTTCTTAATGATATGTATGAGTATGCATTCTAGATAATATTTTTTGTAGCTGTTGTGTGTTGCAAACACCTTCTGCCAATTTATAGCACTTTCTCTCTCTCTCTCTCTCTCTCTCTCTCTCTCTCTCTCTCTCTCTCTTTTGTTTCCTAATGGGTTATTTTAAGGAACCTAAGTTAATTTGAATTGTCAATATTTTTTTACAACTAAAATTAGTGCAGATTTTCAAAGAGGACTATCAGTCAGTAACAAAGAAACAAGTATGCAAATTAGTCTTTCAATCCTGAGAAGGGACCTCAGAAGCAAAACATGGAATTCGATGGAGATGAAAAACTGAGATAACTTGTTCTTAGTCTTCTTTGTATTTAGAGTAGAGGTATGTGTTGCTTGACAATCAGACATAGCCTGCCTACCATTTGAATAAAGGGTAAGTGGTGCAAAGAAACACAGGTAGTGGAAGATCTTTCTGGTGGTGGTGGCAGTAGCAGAAATGTCAAGTTGTGGATCAGCAGTTGCAGCAGGCTAGCATGGGCATCCAGTGTCCAGGGTAGCCAGCATCAATGGTGTGAGCTACAGCACCCAATTTTCTGTGACAGTGACTTCAGTGAACTCACGAATGTTTCTGAATGCAATTTTAGCTGTGATCTGGTTCTAGGACTTTGAACATGCTTCTAAGCCCTAGAAACATTTTTATGAAACTCCCAGTTCCATTTCTTTTTACCTTTGTGTCTGCCTTTCAACTAATATCACATGAAAATAATTGAATGTATTCTGCAAAGTTAGACATTCTTGATGTTGTGACATAAAATATTATGTACATCATATATAGAAAAATGCACATCTTTAAGGGTTTGGGGGGGCATTGTGTACCCAGTTCAAATATGGTTTCCAAATCAAGTCTCAAGATCGTATGCTTTCAAAAGAGGTGTGATAATTTTCTCATGTAGGCAACTCTATTCATGTTCTAGGGTAAATAACAAGTACAGGTTTTAAATATTGAAAAGATAGTTAATAAGACTTTCAGACATTTCTTGTAGATCAGCATAAAGATTTATACAGACATCCTGGTTTATACATAAGAGAATAAAGACAGGTTACAGGAAGTGCATAAAACATAATCCTAAACGATGGATAAGAATAAGACATTAGTGTAAGAAATGACCATCCTTCTCATGATTTTCCCAGTTACTAATATGGACTGTTTATTGCATTCAGATTAATTTATCATTCGTTTACTCATATACTCCATGCTACTTCTTTCTTACAAGTCGGCCTTGTATGTTTTGAGTATTCTGACTATTCCTGTGTGAAACTCATTCATGTTCAACGTCCAGATTAAATACTCTCCATCTCTTGCAGCCTCATTTACTGTTTAAGACCTCATCAATACCTTCTTTCCTTGATCTCACATTGCAGTTATGGATTATCAAATGTGGTAAGAGTGACTTCATTCTTTAATGATTTTCATGCATGACAATATAGTTATCTTCTCCTATCCACTCTAGGAATAGAATACTCCTGGGGAAATGCTCGATTTTGTACTTCTTATGGTATATTTGCATGTTAATCTGGGCTTTATGTGATGTCTTATGACACATCAAATGTTGATATCATACTGTGTTGTGAATGTTCAGGAACTTGAGAAATAAATAACTGTCTAAATCAATAAAAGCTTTGGATTATTTTTTCTCCTCTTGAACTCATTTTATCCAGTATAAATCATGGGGAAAATATTTTTTTCTCTGCTCTAGGGTCTTTTTCAAAATTCCCTTCATGTTATTGAAGGGATTCAGTACAAGGCTACAACCATGAGAATTACTGATGCTGCTGAGTCTTTATTAGTTGAATGGTTGGATGAAGGGCTCATATATACCTCCGTGATTGATCCATAGAAAATCATAACCAAGACAAGGTGAGATCCACAGGTGGAGAAAACCATTTCTTCTGAGAGTGAAGTAATGTTCATCACAGTGGAGGTAATACAGCTGTAGGATGGCAGATACACCAAAGGTACCATAAAGTGCAACCCCACCACAGCCAGAACTGCCAACTGATTAAGAGTGGTGTCATAACAAGACAGAGGGAAGAGAGAGTTGATATCACAGATGAAATGACTTATGATATTGTCAGCACCAAAGTGCAGGGGTGCTATAAAAAGGGTATGTAAAGAGGGTTCAAAGTGGCAATGACCCAATGTGCAGCCAACAAAGAGGCACAGAAGAACCAAGTCATGATGCTTATAATGCAAAGGATGACAGATGGCCATATAATGGCCAGATGCCATCACTGTGAGAACAAAACTATTTATGTTGGAAAACATCATATAGAAATACATCTGAGCTAGGCATCCAGGATATGAGACATATTGAGTATGAGTTTGGGTGTTCAGTAGTATCTTGGGATCTGTAGTTTAAGGAAGGCAAAGGTCTACCAAGAACAATTTGACACGGAAGAAATACACGGGTGTGTGAAGGTGACAGTTTGAGGCAATGACCAGTAGGATGAATATATTTCCAAACAGCCCTGTTAAATAGAGACACAAGAAAAAGTGCAAAGAGGAGTGTATGTTTCTCTGGAGAATTCATGAAGCTTAGGAGGAGAAATTCAAGACACTGCCAGAAGGAATGGTTGAGAGGTAACACAAGTGAGCCATTAAGATGATGATAATTAAGATGCTGGATTGAAACAGGCTGTGTATTCAGTTGTAGATAGACTCCTGCTGTCCAGCAACAGGGCGGCGGCTGCTGCCTTGGGCGCCCTACTTTTGAGTTCTCTTGCTGAGTTCCTGTTGATTTCTGGTTGAGCTCTTGTGTGGGGGGGGATTCCTGGAGAGTTCACGTTGGTTGGAAGTTCTGGTGGAGGAAGTTCCTGTTGGTGTATGGGGTTCCTGGAAGGGCTGCGTGGGTGGCGTTCGCGAGGGAGTTAGGACAATAAAGGAGTTTCTGTTTGAACCTACAAGTGCCTCTTGTCGCCTTGGTTATTTTGTGCCTGGCCAGACTGCGGCAGTTTTCCTTTTTCATTGCTTGACTATATCTGTTTCAAGACCCATTGAATGAAATAAAATTTCCCTTGGTTAAAAATTTTTCCCTTGGTGTTTTTTTCTACATTCATCTGGTTTTAGTTCCACTTATCACATGCTTTCTCTAATGCTCTCTTTCATGCTTCATTGAGCCTAGGGTATATCTCTTCACCTTGTCGGTTGTCTTTGTATTTACATCTATCTTGCCTTCACTGGAACCACACCCTAACCATGATTTCCATCTTTCCTCAGTCAGCAGATATTCTTTTCTTACTCTTTGATGTTGGACACCAACACTTGCATATTCTCTATGACTGTGACCATTGGACTGTATGCTGTGTGTTTGAACACATCCATGAGCCTGGCATAAAAAATGGCTTGATGACATACATTAAGATTTAAAGAAGATTTTTTCCAGACATTTGTCCAATATCATATGAACTATCCTGTTTTGAAATAAGTCATATACCTACCATTTATGTCCCATAAGATAAGAATAAATTATCTGAGTGTCACAAGAAAATATATTCATTTTCTTGAAGATTGCAAAAAGTTAAGCATCCAAAAATAGTTACATGAACTATGAACATCAAAGATATCTACATATAAATTAAAATTATATATAACAAATGTAGATGTAAAATAAACATAGACAACATTAAAGGAGAACAAAGATGAAACTGCATAAATACAGTGGGGCAGATTTAAGAGATGTTCTTTCAATATTTTTTGTAATATTTTAACTACAACTACAAAGAAGAGATTCATGTTTGTATAATATCACTATTACTTTGGTTACTATATTTCTTGGAGTTGTAGAAAGCACAAAGTAATTAAAGAGAGTTCTTGATCTAAGCAACTTGGAATTAGATTGTGGGGAAAAATATTCTCATGAAAACTAAGAAAATATTTACATATGCAAATGATATAGTTTCTGAATATTAGAGGACTCACTTGTAAGAGGGTTGATAGGTGCTGGAGAGCATGGATGCTACATTGGAATCAGACCCTATCACTTGTGAGTTTGGTGATCCAGTCATACCCTATCCATCTCTTATCTGGAAAATTGAAATAAATTTCTAATCTGTCTTTATTCTAATAATCTTTGCAATTTAACCCTTCTTTTAAGCCTTCTAAAGAATTATTCTTCAGGGGCTGAAGTTGTGGCTCAGCACTACTGCCTAGTGTGTGAGAGATGCTGGGTTTCATCCTCAGCACCACATATGAATAAATAAAAATAAAGGTATTGTGTTTACCTACAACTAAAAAATATTTTTTAAAAGAATTGTCCTTCAAAGTATTTCCTCTCTCTCCTTCTTAAAACAATGTTTATCACTTGCCTACAACCCAAATTCCAACTTTCTGAGGCATACAAAGTTCTTCTTAATCCTTTTCTTGTCTTTATAGCTTTATGCCTGGCTATGATCAAGTTTTTACCTTCAGAGTATTCTGACTAAAAACGAAGTGTGTGTGTGTGTGTGTGTGTGTGTGTGTGTGTGTGTGTGTGTTATATCACTTTTCTCAATTTGGAATTCTCTGACCATCCTATATAATGCTTCCCTTGATATATTCTTTAAAACATTGTACTGTTTTGGTTTTTATACCTCACCCATTATTATCCTTGTCCCCTTCTTACTAATTTCTATTTTTCATCATTAATATGTAAAAACTATAAGGGCAGAAAGTTTGTCTTTTTTTTAAACTACTCCATATGTAGAATGATGTCTAGCATTCCACAGGTAATCAATATGTATTTGTTGAATAATGGAATGAATGAAAACATTTATCAATAACTCAGGAAGCTTTTTTAATATTGCTAGATGGAAATATGCCTCCCCAATGTACATTGTTTCATAATGACTTTTACACTAGGCCATATATTACTTAGTGGTTATTTTGCTTTCGTGACTCTATTTTGCTTGGAAAGCACATGAATTGAATCTTATTTGTCCTCATGTAGGGGAGCTTTGCTTAATAAACAATTATTAATATTTGACTTTGAAGTGAGAATAATATTTTTGGGTAAAATAAGCTGCATGTTAGAGAATGCAAGACAAAACCATATGTAATTCTACCCCAGACCCTATTGATTTGTGTCTAAAATATTGGGATGCAGAATAGTCTAATGGTAAAAACTACAAGAAATGGCAGAGTATAGTGGGTGATCTCTGTTGGACAACTTTTTCATAAAATAATACCCTGAATGTGAATGATAGACAGTGATATTCTATACACATGTAAAATTGAGAAAGGTGTTGGTACTTTGGACTCCAGAGAACCCAGAGCTCATGTGAGATTTTTTAGGGGGAATTCCACAAAATAATTAAAGGAGCTTTCTTAAGCTGCAGACATACAATACTAGATAATATAACAGCCTCCTGTTCATGGTCACTCTTAAATCAGGTATACATTCTGATATTGTTTCAGGAAACACTGGTTAGGGTTGTACCACATCACTTGCCACAGCTTCTACTACATCATAGATATTCAACAATGTTAGTTGAATAGATTTTTTCTTAACAACTGTGGAGACCCTAGGGATCATAAGTTCCTCTGGTATCCAGAGGCCATAGGTGTAGAGGATGGCAAGCTATGATCTTTTCAGAAAGCAGGAAATAATTAAATTATTTAAAAAAAAATTTTAATTGTTAATAGACCTTTATTTCATTTATTTATATGTGGTCCTGAAAACAGAACCCATTGCCTTACACATGCCAGGCAAGTGTGATACCGCTGAGCCACAGCCCCTGCCCCCAAGAAACAATTAAATTATTAACAGTCTTTACTAGAATGTTTCTTCTCATGATTTTAATTGCTCCATGTAACATTGACACAGAAGCAAACTTTGCTTTTAACACTTCCATAATTTCTATTTAGTGTCCCCAGAAATTTCTCACATGAGGCCCAATGCCCTTTTCCTAGGTAGATGGAATCCACCTTTTTTTTTCTTGTTTTGATCCTGGCTACACTTTGCCAATATTTTTCCAGTGCCTATGTTGACAGAAGTGGTGCTGATGTCAGAGCATTTATTCACTCAGAACCACAACTGACAGGCATCACTGTGTTCTCTGGAATCCAAAATGCTATCACATAAGTTTATTCAAATATTTATTTAGATACTGGTGGACCTTTATTTTATTAACTTATGTATATGTTTTGCTGAGAATTGAACTCAGTGCCTTACACATGCTAGGCAAGTACTCTACTACTGAGCCACAACCACAGTCCCCAACATATACTTTTGCATATAAGTTGAAGCATTCCTTTCTACCTTGACAGTAGCTACTTCTAGCATGTGGATACTTCACTTCTGCTTAAAAGAGATACTTCCAAGAGAAAACAGTTCCTATAATCTCCTATTTTCTTCTGTCAATGTCTGTTTTTTTTTTCCTGATGAGAATCTGGGTGAGACAGAAAATGACCAAAGTGTGCTTAGTTCTTGGGTACAGGAGATGTCAAATTTCAGGACTTGAGCTATGGGCACTTTATGCTATGTGGATTGCAGATTAGAAGAAACCTGCCTGCAAAGAAGGAAGAATAATGTAGATTTACAGACAAAGGTAAGAGAGCCACAGAGTGCTCCTTTAAATATGGCATATATATTAATCTCTTTGATCATCAAAGAGTTTTTAATGTCATTTATTTTAATTTCCATTTAGTCTTCTTTCATACGAAATTGATTTATTCCTAAATTAATTTAGTTCTAAAGAAATACCTTCCTTCTTATTTGTTCATAGTTTAGACTAAATTCATACCCACTGGTCTCTTTTACCCAGAAGACTCAACTAAAGTAAAATTTTCCAGCATTTTTCCTTTTTGTTTTTATTCATGGCTATTATTAACTGTTATCCCATGATCTTCCTATGATTACTATTTTATTGTTTCTTTTTGTTTACATATGAGAGCAAGATCCATTTTGATATAATCATAAAAGCATGGACTATATCTTGTTCTAACTATGACCCTATACTTTTGGCTATACACAATGGTGGGATTCACTGTGATGTAGTCATACATGTACACAGGAAAATAATGTTGGATCCATTCAACTCTGATTCTTGATGGCTGGAGGAGGTAGAGCTGTCACATTGCATACTTGCTGAATGCCCTCTGAACTAAGCCTGGACTACAGTGAGCAAAGTCCTATCCATATGACCTCAGGAGCTCTGAGAGAGATACACAAGGAAGTTCACCTTGTAGACTCTTAGGGGTGACAGTGGCACTCATAAGACTGGCTCTGTAACCAACCAGATGGCCCAACAGCAGACCTAGGCTGGTGAAGTGGGTAGGAGAAGCTTCAGAGGCCATGAATATCTCAGTGTAGATAGAGTGTCAATAGGCTAACAAGATGGAATTTGAAGCCAGAAGAGTAGCACCATTTGAAGTCCTGCACAGGGTGGTGTGTTCAGCTACTGGAGACTCCACTAATCTTTATACTTTGTAAATTGCATAACTTTATAGAAATTCAAAAAATCCAGGTCTTGGCTTGACAAAAGGAAGCAGGATGTCAGTTCCAGGAGACGAAGTCATTGTAAATGGAACCAGCATCTCCAAGTTCTTTGGAATGAGGCAGGCTAGACCTTCCCTCAGTCCTCTGAAAGATAGCCTCTTCTCAGTCTCATGTGAGCACATGAACAGTGTTTAAGAAGAAGCAGAATTCTCAAAATTAGGCTTTGCCCAAAGCAAGAAGACTTGAGAGAGATCCAAGGGCAATACTAGTAATTCTAGGTGCTTACCTTTTCCTTTCCATATGTGCATTTCCACATACTTTACCCACATTAACTCATTAACAATCCAAACCTTACAATAGCCATCCACCATTCTGAGCTTTGGGATGAAGGTGGTGATATCATCTAAGCTGTGCATCCAGAGAAAGCTCCTTCTTGAGAGTGACAATACTTTTCTGCTCAAAGCTCACAGAATCCTTTCCATCCTTTTAGTGGTAAACTCATTTCTTGACTCCTGTTCAGAGAACTCCTGTGATGCCACCTCAATGCCCTGTCCAGCATCTCAGAACATCACAACTGGAATGGCTCTGCAAATCTCCCCTCCAGTGGGTAATCCTGTCTTATATTATTTAGAACATCGACTTATTCAACTGATCCAGGGAAGATAAGTGAAATGCCCCAAGCAATACAATTAGTTAGGGACACATGAAGTTGCAATTCCATTATTCTGAACAGAATGCAGTAAGGAGGAAAATTCTCTTATCCAACAGATAAATTAACACTAAGCCCACAGGCTCAGAACTACAGGTAATAGAAAACCTGTTCCTGAGTTATTATAATGTGAAATGAAAAACAATGTACATTGAGGACCAGAAGGTGGGTAGCCTTGGGCTTCATGCATAATATATTCCAAGACAGATTAATATCTTTTTTTCTAAGAAAACTCCTAGATCAACTCTGAGCTTTTTACAGAATATAAATAATTCATAGAATAAAAATAAATATTTGTGGATTGACTTGGTGGGCCAAAATTCTTGGCAGTTGGACATTTTTCCATTTTCTGCTTTAATTTTTTAATACTTTTTAAAGTTTAGTTATAAAAGCATAGATAACTAGGGTTCAATACAGCTGTAAGAAATGTTGGTGTCAGTTGCTGTCACCTATATTTCCCAAGCTGGTTTTTAAGAAACATTAATTTTGGGTTATCAGAGGGGAAAAATATTCTGTGTTCAATTAACTGAGTAACATTATTAAGCTTCCTATCTCGTCCCCCAAGAGTCTAAAGGTGCATAGTTTATTAAAGATACTGTGCAGAGTTGGGAAAAGAAAGTTTTAACTTTGTTGAGAGAGGTGTTTTCCAAGATTTTGTCAATGGTAGAATCCCTCAAACATTTTGCATGATATCTATTAAGTGCTGCAAAATTTATGTGCCACTTATTCCTTATGAGTTGATTTGGGGTAATTTATTGAAACAGAAATTGTTAGGCTTAAATTCTTGTTAGGGAGAAGAGTTCAGACAAGGACTGGTAAAATTATGCCAGGTAAAATGTCATCAGGTCCACTCAAACTGGGAGAAATCAGGGAACATGAAAACAGATCATGTATATTATTAGGCAAAATAAAGACTAAGATGAGACATGAGGTATGGATAGGATTGCACTAGGTAGAGATGGAGTAGGATAGGCACACTTCAAGGTGATATGATGAAGAATATGGGGAACCACATGGAGCTGTGTTTGATGCAAGTGGGTTGGAGTAAAGGTGGGTGTGTACTGGAAAGATCATAGAAGACATGGCCAAAAAGCCTTCAATCACACTGTGGTTCTTGAATGTCTGCTTAAGGTTCTGACACTCCAGAAGGTGATGAGAAACTAGTGGAGGGTGTTTTATTTTGTGCAGAGAAATAATAGAACTTGGGGTGATAAGTAGGAAGGGTGAGGCTCACAGAAAAAGGTTAAGTCAGGAGAAGGGGTCAGCTGGTAGGGGAGAAGACAGGTTCTGGAGAGACCAACACACCACTCAAAATATTGCCCATCAGACAATGGTAAAATCCAGTTTGTGAGGAAAAGTAATGGAGACCAGCCACAGGAGACTATTTCAATAGAGGAAACCTCCTGCATGGTTGAGAACCATAGCCTTGAAATTCTGAATGTGTTCATTTGACTCCAGCAACCTGGCTAGATTGCAAAGGGACTTCAAAGGGTTTTTGAGTCTCTTTATCTGTCATATGGGAACTGTTTCTATCTCAAAGGGTTGTGGGTGTTCCCAAGGAGAAACTTTTATAGCACAGGGGCTGCACATATTGGGAGCCAGGAATGAGCATGAGCCACTGAGAGAAGGAACTGGAAAGTTGAGATTACGGCCCTGAGGCGGTCTAGAAATGGAGTCAGGGACCCACAGGAAGACCAAAGCCATGACTTCAGCCGAGTCTAGCAAATACCATCTGGAGAGAATGGGTGAGGTGGGTCAAGGTGGGTCTCCTATCCTAGGCTCTGCCCTTTTGCCCAGCTTTCATCCAGGGAAGTGTCCCAAAAGCTTCGGGCTGGCCAGGCTCCACTGCCAGGAGTCAAACGTGCAGGTGCACCCCTGTGCTCCTCCCCAAATTCCGATGAGACTCTAGATCCACGGCTACGATTGGCCAGCAGACCCTTACGTCTTGGCCAATAAACACCACACCGCTCTGTGCAAGGCTTTTACTGGGTAGAAGAAAACAAAATGATGAGAGGGGTCCGGGTGACCCCAGGCAGCAGTCGAGGCTGAAGAACAGGGTCGAGGCTGGTGGACCAGGTACCTGGGTGAGTGGCGGCAGGGTAGAGAGGTAATGGTAGGTATGGCTTGCAGGCTCAGGAAGACCAGGCCCACTGCCCTGGTTCCCAGCCTCTCCTTGGAGGCCACCATTCAGGGGGAGGGGAAGGGGCGTGGAGGACGTGGTTGGGTCCTGGCAGGGGGTGGGTGGGGGTGTGCCAGGACTGCAGGGACTATCAGGGACTCCTTCCCCCAGACCCCTCCCCACCAACCGGGCGCTCTTGGGCAGGAGCACTTCTTGGGGAGCCTCCAGCAGACTTTTAATTTTGAAGAAGGTTTGAAGTGTGTTTCCGCAAGACCAAAATGTGGAAGGATTGTCTGCACCGGTCCTTCCTTCCTACTTCCCCCAGAGGAGCCCTGGTGCCCCCTGGGGGCCGTGGGGATGGGGGCCTTTGGGTACGGTTCCTCCCGGGGTCCACGAGGCTGGGGACCTTACCGTTCTGGCTTCTCCCTGGGGCCGCAAAGCTGGAGGCCTCCGGGTCCTGGCTCTTTCTGGGAATCATGGGGCTGGGGTCCTCAGAGTCCTGGCTCCTTGGCTGGGGAAACTCAGTATCATCTTCAATTCCCTGGAGGCATCATATGTTATTTTATCTTGAAATGACATCTAACAGCAAGTCACGTTATATGAAAAAAAAAAAAAAAACATTCCGTAATTAGTTTTTCATTACTTTTTGCATTTTATATCAAAAGTTTAGCACAGTGCTATTGAAATTAGTGTAAATCACTGGAGGAACTTATATGCAGCATCTATGACTTAAAAACAGATTTTTAAAAAATATTTCCAGAGATTCAAAAATCTTAATTCAGTTATAATGTCTGGTAATATATTTTAAAATGTTTCGAAGAAATCAATTTTTACAGTCCTTCTTTCAAATACAGAGTAGTTCTTGTAATTGGTAGAGCATGTGTATATGTGTGTGTCTATATATCAGATTTGGGGGCTTGGTATACTTTTTTAATGTATATTTTTTTTGTTGGAGTTGAACACAATATCTTTATTTTATTTATTTTGATGTGATGCTGATGATCAAACCCAGAGCATCATGGGGCTTGGTATTCTTAAAAAATTGGGATGTGTGTATGTCTTTAACTTTAAATATATACATACAGAAAATATATCTTTTAATATATACATAGGGAATATATATCTTTTAATTCCAAGTTTAAAGGGTGCATTGGCATGTACTGCAATCTGGTGGTATTTTATTTAGTTTAACTTGTCAGGAAAATTGAAACCAAATGTTAAGTTATGCTTGTTACTTTGGAAAGTAAAGTGAACTCTTAATAGAAAAAACAGAATTAAGAGTGGGGCACAGTGACTCATGACTGTAATTCCAGTGGCTCAAGAACCTGAGGCAGGAAGATCACAAGTTCAAGTCAGCTTCAGCAAAAGCAAAATATGAAGCAACTCATTGAGATCCTGTTTCTAGATAAAATACAAAATAGGGCTGGGGATGTGGTTCAGTGGTGGAGTGTCCCTGAACTCAATCCCTAATTACCCTTACAAAAATAGACTGATGTAATATTTTACTGTGTGCTAAAATATATTGAATTTACCTTAATCATATCAGCTTAGAAAGTGTTAATTTTTTACCTTTTAAAATATAGATTCTTAAGGAAGACATTCATTTTGTAATTTGTTTAATCAGGTCAATTTAAATTAAGAAACAATGGTTGTAGATAATGAGCAGATACTGAATGTAAATACCATAGTTGAGTAGAGATTTATGACAAATTACAGGCAATTCGATAGTAAAAGTGTCTTTAAATACCATCTTTGTCATGCCATCAGAAAAGAGTTCATATTATTTTTTAAATCAAATTTTTGATTCTTATTTTCATGAGAATTGATCCTGCCATCATTTTTCTTCTGCCTATCCTTTTACATTCCATAAATTCTTATTTGCCACTATTTATAATAAAGTATACAGTACAGAATGGAGAGTAGCGAATGTAATTATTACACTTTCCTAACTATATGTTATAAATTACCTATGGTATTTCTCATGGTATTACAATATCACATTAAGAACATAAAAATAAACACAGTTTTGTGGAATAGATGAGCATATGCTGAGTAAAATGTGTTTTGTGTAGCTTTCAGAATATTCTTCCCAAAGAGTTAATTAGGATTGTGCATATGTTAATAGTGATATTGATGTATTTTAGATTAATTATGTGCTTAATAGTTTTATCAGTATTGAAAGATTTGCATTTTATGTACTTGTATATATATTTCATAGTTAAATACTATGGCTTAGTTCTTCCAATGAGTTTTTTCACTATTGTGTACAACTTTATTTTCTTTTATCTAAATCTTTTTATTTAAAGAATGCTAGAAAATTATAGTTGAAAATTTGCTCCAAAAATGTGCTGCTATATACAGTACTTAAGTGAGTACTGGGCATGGTGGTGCATATCTGTAAACACAGGGACTTGGAATGCTGAGGCAGCAAGGTCACAGTTCAAGGCCACCCTCAGCAACTTAAGCAATTTAGTGAGACCCTGTCTCAAAGTTAAAAATAAAAATGGCTGTGGATGTGGCTCTGTTGTGAGGCACTCCTAGGTTCAATCCCTATTACAAAAAAAGAGTTTCATATATAGGTAACTGCTTCTTTTCTGCACTGTCCATTACAATCACTAATAGACACTTGTGGCTATTCTGAATTGAAGTGAAGGTGAAACATCAATAATTTTCACATTGATTGCATGTTCAAATGACGTTATTGTTATATTAAATGGAACAAAATATATTAAAATATTAATGTTAGCCCCAATTTAAAATGATGTGCCCTACATGCCATTTCTGTGAGAAAGCATATCTCGAAGCTTTATAATTTTTATTTTCTTACTACAATGAGACCACATTATAACTCCTCTCCCTAGTACTTCTTTAAAATAAGCAATCTATACTTTAGTATTTGGATAGGCATGAGAGCATATAGTTCTTCTTAGAGCATATAGTCCAACTCAGAGAGAATAGTGTATTAATTCCAATATCTACCTTTATCAGGTTTGTTACTTTGAGGAAGTAGATAATTATGTAAATTTCAGTTTCTTTGTATACAAAATTGGGATATACACTTTCATGAATTTATTTTTAGAATTGGTGAGATATTGTGTATCAAGCATAAATTATTTATTAGGTATGTAACATAAACCTAATATTGTTATTCTAATTTTGCCACTTATTGAACTCCAGAATTAGAAATGTGATTCTCTGATACTTTGGACATATAAATTGCGTGATTACTACTGAAATGTCATATAAGTCAGATGGGATTAGTACACAGTAGAAAACAACTTTGAAGTCACCACATTCTCTATACTCAGTTTTTTCAAATTTTTTAAATTTTGGTTTTCTTCAGTCAGATTAATAATGATTTGACTTGCCCAGAATTTAGGTGAGTCTGAATTGCAAGACATTAAAAAAAGTAATTGATGTAAACATGGATGACCTTTTATGAGGTGGAACTTAGTAGAAGGGATTTAGGTCATTGGAGGCACACCCTTAAAGGGAATATTGAGACTCAGGGACCTTACTTCCATTTTGCTTCCTGGCAAGCATTTGTGACAGTTTTGCTCTCCATGTGGTTCCTTCCATGGTGTACTGCCTCATAACAGAACCAAAAGTAACAGGGTCAGGTAAACATGGATTAAACCTATGTAACATGAGCCTTTATAAACATCCTAATACAATAATGATATGAATGCTTATCTTGATAATCCATCATATCATGAGGCAAAGGATATATATGAAACTTAAAATCAGTCATTTCTGTTGTTAAAATTTTTCCTTAGTCGCTTATCAGATGTGTCAGTGTTCTTGTTGTTAAATGGGGAATAGAGACAGTCTTCAACTTAGAAATTTAAAAATATTTTCATAATTTGTAACATATTTAAGTACTAGTGAAATTTACCTCAACCTAGATCTCTACAAGGGGGAATTCAGTGCCATTTTCTGGTTTGATGCCATTTTGCATTAACAGTAAAATAGATTTAAGAGAGTTAACTTTGTTATAAGTAGGCAATTTGCTTAATATCTTCCTTGGTATCTGGTTGTGAGACTATGAAACAAGATAAATAAAAAGCACATATCAAGTGGATTATATACTACAGTAGTTATTAGATGATTGAAAATAAGAGATACCTAGGGTGGTAAAGATCTCAGTATAAAAGTACATTGCTGGCTTTACATTAATTATTTATACAGTTTTATGCTTTTCCCACCACTGGATTACAAGCATTTTGAGACTGAGTCCTGTATATACTATTGCATCAATGAGTAAAGTATTCCAAATTTATATAAATATACCTGTCCCCCAAAACATTATATAATTAAAGTGATTAAATAAAGCCCAAACTCTTGAATAACTTATTTCCAACAGACATCAAATATTACTCTGAATACATTTTCTCTTTTAAAGAGTTGGCAGTGTCAATTGATTCAGATATAAATCCAGAATCTGGTTGGTTAATTAAAGAAAAAAGCATGGTGAACTGTGAGTGAACTTTGTAGTAGTAGCAGATCTCATTAGGTACAGGAGCTGCAGAATGGGTATGTAACTCAGCTCAAATCCATCACTGATATGGTAAAATCATTGAAATAGCTCAAGTATTGGCAATCTGAAGTTCAAGTAGAGTAGATGATATTAATAACCTATGAGGACTACCTTTAGTCTTTTTGTCCTATTGACATACTTATGTCATGAACTGTCTTGACCTTCAACCTTCATTGTTTTAGCATTATAATTGAGAAATGTACTAACTGGGGTTCAGATCCCACATTTGATCACATCAAATGTTACCCAAACTTGATAAACTTTTATTGAGAAACTTTTGTTTATTTTTTTGAATTTCCTTGACTGTTCCCTAAAGATTTTGATTGAATAGTTTGAGATAGAGCCTTGGCATTTTTATTTTTTAATCTTATTGACTTTCACACAGGAACAAAGGAGTGTCCTTCTGAATTCTGTGGTTGGTGTGTGTGTGTGTGTGTGTGTGTGTGTGTGTGTGTGTGTGTGCGTGTGTGTATGTCTAAGTAAAAACTGAACTTTCAGAAACTCGGTATGATGACCTTCTTTTGTTGCTTGTTTTTAGTACTAAGGATTGAACCCAGAGATGCTTAACCAATGAACCACATCCCTAGCACTTTTTCTTTTTTTTCTTTTTTCTGAGACAGGATCTTGCCATGTTGCTTAAGGGCTCACTAAATTAATGAGGCTGACTTTTAACTTGTGATCCTCCTACCTCAGCCTCTAGGGAACTACTGGTATTTACAGGCATGTGCCTCCATGACTGGCTCACGATGACATTTTAAGTACAGGTAAGCAATGCTGTATCCTTTAAATGACACATATTTTCCATTATTCATTGTTACATGATTTGACTAAAAGCACTTGAGTGGTTTGAAGGGGCCATAGTGGTGAATGGCATGAGACAGAGGTTTACTGGTATTCTAGCAAATAACAGCATGTTTATTTAATTATATTTACCAGTGAAAGTTCATACTTTGAAGTTTCAAATTGTAGAAGATCATTTATTCCCTAACCAGCTTCTGTTATCATCGCAGGTCTCCAATTTGATAAAAGTCCTACCTTTTCACTGTCGTATGCAACCAAGCCCATTCATTCTTATTTTAGGCAAAATGTTCCATTTCCTGATGTACCACGCACCTCTCCTAGTTTGAACTACCCCATTAATCAAGGGCCAGTTAGCTTAAGTTCCTCTCAGATATTTTCACTGATAATGATTGTTCCAAAAGTTGTATAGCTTGTGTCACTCATATGAGGAATTAATATACTATGCTACCTAGTTACATAGTTGTTATGAGTGTTCTGACAGTCTAACCTGTAGTCTTGTGTGGGTGAGGGGCCATTGCCTACAATTATTCCTGTTCCTGGGATCAAACCCAGAGTCTTGATTCATGCCAAACAATTTGTTTCATCAGTTAAAAGTTAACAAGAGTTAAAAATAAGAATAACTTATTTTAAATTTAAAAAGATATGTAGGGAGGACTGATGTCTTTCACAAAGGTTTTACTTACCCATTCTTAGCAAGTGGACTTTTTATAATTTTCCTGTTATTGATCTTTCACCTGTTTCTTAGAATATAGACATTGTTGGATATTGTTCTGTCATGGTTCCTGAAGATTGTGCCCTCTGATTTACCTGTATGAGAATCAACTAAGTGCTTATTAAAGTGCATACTTTAATAATCTTTTACCTGAACTATTTAGTTTTTTCCATTCATATAATTTTGTTTCTTTTGTTCTTTTGGTCATACTGTTGGTCCAAATTCTTTTATCAACTTTGATATTCTTCCTATTTTCTAAAGCTATAATTAGAGTAGTTTTAGAATACTGGTTAGAAATATAGGCTATGGATACATGCTACCTCATTTTAAATTTTAGCTGTTTTTTTCTTTTCCAAGATAAAAAAGCTAGTTCTCAAATACTTCTGTGCTTCAGTTTTCGTTTGTATAAAATGTGGATAACAGATTATCTCATAGTATTGTAATATATATATATATATATATATATATATATATATATATATATATATATATATATTAGATATATTAGATATATAGATATATATAGAGAGAGTATATATTTAATATGGAGATATATCTCCATATAAAATTAATGTATTATTTTACAAATTCTTTAGTCTTTGTATCACTCAATTTAACTTTCATAATGTTTTGCAAGTTAGAGGTTTGTAATCATTTACCTCTATTAGATTGCAGATTTCTTGAAGGGAAGGGTTGCTTTATTAATTTTAATGGATTTTACATAATAAAGGATTCAGTTAATACTGTATCAAGTAATAGGAAGGTGGCAAAATGCCATGATCAGCGTGTCCAAACTAGCAGGTTTCAGCAAGGGGCAAAGGGGAATGAGAAAAATTAAAAACTCACACACAGACAAATGTTTTTGAAGATAAAGCTCGTGTCAGGTGGAGTGCTGTCCTCTGACGGAGAAGCAGGACTAAAGAATTATGCCATCATTTTTATTTATATATGCTCCATCGTCAGGTTAAAGACTATACAAGCAATTTTCTTTGTACACATATATTTATAGGGCATATTCTGTGACTGCTTGTCGTTGCTGTTTTCCTGTTTTGTGGTTGAATTATTTACTTACTACTGACTAGCAGGCACTTTCTACATAACTTCCTAATATATATTGGACACATTTGGTGGTTTGTCTTTTGATTACAAACATGATCCATTTGATTTTTTCCCCTTCTAACAGACATTTAATTTTCAAGTGGCCAATTTTATCTTTCTAGATTTTCTGGTCTTGATATCCTGTCCTTCTCCATCCCATTGAATTTTGGAGAAACTGCCTAGCAATTTTTGTACATTTGTTTTATGGAGGATGTTCTACACTTGCAATGAGTATTGATATCACTGTATTTTGAACTTTGTCAATCCCTTTTTTTTTTTTTGAGGGTGGCATCAGGCATTGAACTCCAGGGCACTTGACCACTGAGACATCCCCATCCCCAGCACTATTTTGTGTTTTTTTAGAGATAAGTTGCTTAGTGCCTAGATTTTGCTGAGGATGTTTTGAAATAGAGATCTTCCTTCCTCAGCCTCCCAAGCCCCTTGGATTACAGGTGTGCACAACCACACCTGGCTTTGCCAATTCTTTATTGGTTGATGTAATAGTTTCTTTTAGTGTGTGTGTTGGGTGGCTGGGGATTCAAAAAATGCCTCATCTATGCTATGAAAATGTTCTATCACTGAGCAACATCCTCATCCTAATTTAGGTTTCTAGTCTACTTTTTAATTCTCACTTCCCAACTGATCTCCAGTTAGCTGGTCATTTGTATTCCCTCCCCCTATTTGTAAATTTGATACTAGGAATTGAACCCAGGGCCACTTAATCACTGAGCCACACCCCAGCCCTTTTTATATTTTATTTAGAAACAGGGCCTCGCTAAGTTATTGACTTTAGCTTTGAACTTGTGATCCTCTTGCTTCGGCCTCCCCTGCTGCTAGGATAACAGGCATGCCACTATGCCCAGTTTGATTTATCCCATCTTTATACTCTGTCCTACATAGAGGGAAGCTGTAAAGACCCCAATTTGCAGGGTTTTTTTTTTTTTTTTTGATGTCTCAAGAGAAAAACCTTCCTGGGTGTGCCATTCACTTTCTACTGCCAGAGTCACTAATCTTTGTCTCCTCATCCCACTTGCAGGATTCTCCAGGATTTGAAGAGCAAAGAGCAAGTATCCACGGACAGGAGCTCTAATTCATCTTAAGAGAAGGCAGTAAAGGAAAACTTGAACACTGCAAGGCTGATCATGCAAGCCCATGTGATATAGGTGTCCAAACCCCTGGATAACCAGGGATTCTGCCTATGGATGCTGTGCTTGTAGTCTTATCACCAGTCCAGGCCTCTGGACTGTCATGGGAGATTTCTGCATTATGCACTCCTGCATGGCTTTCCACCTACAAGCCTATGCAGCCCCTTGCATTTACATATAGTTGCCCTTCAGTGGATATCTCTGGACCGGGTGTCCATATCAAGGACTTTCAGTTTGTTCTAGTGGTGCCTCCAGCTATAATCCTTGGATGGCAAGCCAGCACCCATCTAGCTTCCTCTCCACCATATGTCCTTATGCCTCACCCACCTACTATGTTGCCCCTCCCACTCTGGCCAGAGATTTTTCCTCTCACTGTGCCCCAGTAAGATACCAGACTGGAGCCATCTCACACCCTAGGGAGCTAGAAGAGGCCCTTCTAGAGGGGCTGGCTACCATAGAGCTGCAGAGTACCTCTGTGAGAAAGGCCCTGCTCCACTTCAGCATTTCAGCACCGCCCAATATCCAGCCATGAACTCTACCCTCTGCCCCCTTCCCCTGTTGAAGACACTCAGTTCAGTCCCCACTACCCCCAATTTCCCTGCAGGCTACCCTGTAGGGCCCACCGCTGTGTCTTTAAGCACTAATCAGTGCCCCAGAACCCACCACCACCCTTTTGTCCTGTGGAGTACAATGAGGTTGGCTCTGCTTGGATTTTTGTGTTTGACCTCAAATTTTTAATATTTTGTTGGTACCAAATTGAACCCAGGGCTGATAAACCACTGAGCCACATCCCCAGCCCTTTTTATTCTTTATTTTGATTCAGGGATTCACTGAGTTTCTCAGGTCCTTGATAAGTTGCTGGGGTTGGCCTCCAACTTGTGATCTTCCTGCCTCAGACACATGAGTTTCTGTGGTTAAAGGCATGTACCACTGCACCTGTTTCTCTTTGCTTTTTACATGGCATCTTTTGATCAACAGTTTGAAATTTCATATAAATCTAATGTATCATATTTTTGCTTCATGCTTTATAAGGCCTCTGTAATAACTTTGTCTACCTTGAGGTATGGACATATTCTCATATGTTTTCTTGAACCTTTATTATACTAGTTTTTATATTTATATCTATGATTAAACTCTACTCCAATAAAAACTCAGTGGTGTCTGTTGCAGAATTTGACTGGTTTTTTCCATGTCCTGGGTATTAAATCCAGAGAATTACATGTATGTACTACCACATCTAGAATTTGAAGAGTTTTCACTAAAAGTAAAATGGAAGAACAAAATGTCACAATATTCAAGACAGTTTTAAATAAAATGAAAAGGCAGCCTTTTTTTGCTAGATATTGAGATTTATTATAGAGATTTTGTAATGGATATGATGTATTATTAGTGCAGGAGTCCTAAGTAGCCAAAGGAACAAATAGAGGCCCCCCCAAACAGACCCTTGCATACATAGAATCTTTTTGCACCACTCAGGTTGTCAAAAAAGAATTATCAATCAGTGGAGAAGGAACAGACTTTAATTAATATACCTGAGAAAACTGGTAAAACAGAGCAACATTTCCAAAATAATAAAAAAAATATTAAAATTCTGTCTCATATAATATACTAAAATTTCCTCAAGATGTTTTACAGGATACCTAAGCAATCAAAGGCTGAAGATGTCATCTATTCTGAAGCCTATCATATCCTCTTGGTAGAGAGAGGTGGAATCAAAGGTACTGTGCAATGTGTAGGTATAACTCATCTGCTGCACAAGATGCCACCATGAAGGAAAGGAGGCACAACTCAGTGAAGCAGTGAGGGACAGAGGTGCTATTCTTCATTCTGTCACAATTGAGTTCTTCTTGGAGCAGTTACTGATGTCTTGCCACCATTTTCCAATGAATCTTATGTCTTGTATGCTATCTCTGGGTATTTTCTTTGGCTCACTTTCACCTACCCACTGTTTTGTGACAAATGGATTGTGGAATTGACAGCAGCATTGCCATGAACATCTGTTGAGTGTTTCTTCTGTTAGACACATGCAAAGTTTCAGACTGGAGATATATCCTGAGCCACTGGGGTTAAAGACATGCACCGTGGCATCCAGAATATTGTCACCTTTTGCCTTACTTGATTTTCATTGTCTTTTGATTTAGAAAGGTTTACAATGTCTCCCTCTTCTTTTAAAGAATATTTATACTTTTTATTGAATGCTTGCTTATCTTCAGATCAGAAATTCATGCCCATTATTTTCTTGTTAAACTTTAGTGGTTTTTTTGCAGAGGGTAGTGTCCCAGGGATAGAACTCAGAGGCACTCAGCCACTGAGCCATATCCCCAGCTCTATTTTGTATTTTATTTAGAGACAGGGTCTCACTGAGTTGCTTATTGCCTCATTATTTCTGATGCTGGCTTTGAACTCATTAAGTTTTTGTCTCAACCTTCCCAGCTGCTGGGATTACAGGAACACAGTACCCCACACCCAACTTATTTTTTTTTGCTTTTAACACTTGCTTTGACATTGTTACTTTACATAGTAGTTATACAATTAATTTATTACCCTAAACAGGACACTTCTAAGAATAAAAGTGGGTGATAATGACAATTATATAGAACAACAGGTATAAAATAGGACTATCTTAAGCAAACCAGATGTACACTCATTTGATACCTAGAGTTCTATGTACACTAACAAATTATATGAATCAAATTTCATAGGCAGGATCATATCTTCTCTGGTAAATAACCCTGGCCTTTGCTCTGCATCTCCATTCTTCAGGGGGAGGAAAAATGGCTATATATAAATAAAATGGGAATCTCATTTAATTGTTATGCATAGTTTAAATGGAATATAAAATAGAAGACATAATTAAAGAAAGATGGAAGTAATGCAGAAACTTTTTTGGAATAAGGGTTAGGACTTAGGATAATAAGAAGTGAGAATTATATTCCAATACCTGTAACAGTGTGAGCAAAAGTTAGGACCGGTTTAACAGTTACAGATTATTGGACTAGAGAAAACAAGCTGCTTGGTAATGACATAGGAAAAACCTAGGATCTTAAACATAATTGTGTCAATGTTTGCTCTTTAATTTGTAGGTGACAGGTAACCAGTGAGTTTCTGAGTACTGCACAAGCTTGCCTGAAGCTCCTGTGTAAAATTGAAATGCACTGTGTCAAGGGTATTAATTGGAAAGTTGAGAAATTGGAAGTATGGAGGGCACTTAGTGTTTTACAGTACTTAAGGGGAGAATAAATGTGGTTCTAGCAATAGACTTTCTATAGATATTCAGCAGTAGGAATATCAGGGGAAAGAAGATGAGGGCAAGAGTCTCTATGTCTGATAATGTGGAGGGCTGTATCTAGACAGATATGTAGTAAGGTTTTCCAGTTCCAACGTATCCATGATGGATGTACTAACCATAATTAATTAACATGAATGGAGCATACTTCCAGACCTACAATACTGATATGTGTCTTTTTTTAAGAATCTAATTCAAGAAGGACCTTCCTCTAACAAATTTTCTACTGACAGAAACATGTTTTTACTTATATTTGTGTAGTAATTATAGAAATATTGTGGGGGAAAAAGCCAGGGACCCTTATGGCTTTGTTATCCACTAAGTAGGCTAGTATGGTGCCAGGTGTACAGTAAGTGATTGCATATGGGTACACAATAAATTACCTTGAAAAACAACCTCTCAAACATGAGGCCATATGCACATCAAAGCTTACTGCCTAGAATTAGGATGTGGAGAGTGGAAGTCTTGGAGATAACCAGTTCTTGGACCAGGAACATAGCCATTAGGTCCATTGAACATATCAAGAGAGTTCCTGAAAATGGGCCCAGCACAAGTTATCCAATAAAAAAAAGAGTTTGGGGGATTTGGAATGATTCCTTCTAAAGGAGCTCTATAAATGATGGCATGAGTCACTCTGGACAGGTGTGACAAGCTGAGCTGAACTGAATTGTGACAAGCTTGAGTTATAAAGGGGAATGACAAGAAAAAATTCAGTGTTGGATGAGTATTATCAAAGAGGAATGAAATTTTTATCTCTATGTTAAGAGACAAACAATTTGTGGCATTAAAAAGTAATATATGTTTTTCCCTTTTCTTCTGACAATCATCCTTGACTCCTAAAACTGCTCCACAGATTCTCCCTCAATGACCCGCAATACAGAAACAGATCCTGGACTCTCTTCTTGGTTTTCACTTTTCTACTCTTTGTGATTCACCAATCCTCTACCATCTTATTACCATTCAAATAATGGCAAAGAAACTGACATCAATATGCATTTAAGTAATTGTTTTTGGCTGTCACTTTCTGTGGAGAAATAATGCCCTTGTGAAACACAGGGTGCTGATCTTCCTGCAGATGCCCAAGGATGCAAAATCACCATCACTGTTCCACCTACCCTCCCACAGAAAACCTTTCTCTGCTGTGGTTTAATAGACACTTTCCTATCTGCAATTGTATCTGGCATAATCTGCATTTCTTAAGCACTACAAACCACCCTTGTGGTGAAAAGTAGCTATTAGACTGATGAGTTTTCCAGGATCCAACCCCTCCCACCTTCTCTCTCACACTCACCTCTCTCCTAATCAAAAGAAATGAGTGTGTATATACTATGATTTGGCACCTCCTCATAATTATTCAGAAACATGGCTGTTTTGGAAGGAGGGTGGGAAGCCAGAAAAATCTTCCTTGTCATAGTGCGAGAGGAGAATAGAGAGGAGATGGGTGACTGTTCATCTCCCGCTCCCCAAACAGTGGGAGTTCACTGTGTAATATTAGTTTTCTTCTTTTATGTCAACAAAACAAGAAACACATACATACAGTAGGTTGAACTGTACATCTGATTGCCACAAATGCATCAAACATTGAGCCTGGAAGATGGAAAATTACTTAACAAATTTTACCCACAATGTTGAGAAAAGTAGAAACTAAATACCTAAGTACACAAAATAAAAGTGTATGTGGGAAGGAAAGTCAAGTGCTGCCACTTGGGTCTTCAAAATGTGTCAGAATATTCTTTAGAATAAAAAATTGATAGTTTTCACAGAGGAGAAAAAGTAAGAACATATGAACCTGAACTTTGATGGGGTTGGGGAAAGCACTGGGGGATGAGCATTCTGAATCTCAGCTGGTAGCATAAATGGATATAATATTCTCTTGGAAAAAAACAATGCTTTGCAGGAATGGGGAATTAGAACAGTAACTAAAATAGGTATGGTTATTGCTAATTCATGCATACATAGGACATGCTAAATCATATTAAGTGTTTGTTTTTTGACTAGAAATTCCATTTCTAAGGAAAACGTTGGGAAAACAGTAATAGTCCTAACTTTATCAATATTATTCACAATCAGAGATATTGGGGGCAACCCAAGTATCCAACTGTATGAGACTGGATAAACTGGTGGACATATATTTGATTATATAGATTGTATAGCAAAGGGAATATTGAAAAGATCACAGGTAGATGAATTCTACAAAATCCACAACTGTCCCTTCTAGTTTACATGGTTCGTCTTCTGTTTCTTTATCTGTAAAATGCATATGAGAAAAAGTCTTGCCTAATAAGGTCATAGAGGTATCTAATGAAGACTGTATCACTGTGGCTAGGACATGGTTGATATTTCTTGAATGGGAGCTGCTATAAAGAGCTATGAAATACCAAATGTTAAAACAGAAGGGAGAAAGCCAAATGCTATTGTATGGTGAAACGACATAGTATTCCCTTCCTCTCTCCTTCCTCTACTGGTCTTCTGTTTATTAATTTATTAGTTTTCAAACTGGTGTTTTATAGATGTACATGAAGTTGAAATTCATTGTTGTATATTCATATATAAATATAATTCAGTCCATTTCATTCCACAATGCCTCCCTTTCTCTATCCCTCCTCCTTCCTCTGACAATCTTTTTCCACTCCACTGATGGCCCATCCACTATCACAGGCTTTCCTCTGCTTTGATCAGCCTATTTCACTCTAGCTTCCCCATATGAGAGAAGCATTCAACCTTTCACCTTATGAATCTGGTTGTTTTCCATTTCCATCCATTTATCAGCAAGTGCCACAAAAAGCAGCTGGTGTGGTGACCTTCGTGTGGGCCTCATGTGGCAAGTCAGTCTGAAGCCTGCCGCCCTTCCTGTGACAGGACCTGGAGTAGCAGAGAACAACATGGGCAATGGTGTTGCCTGAGGTGTTGGGCTCCCCGGGAATGTTGTCTGCTTCTGGGTGGTGGTGGCCATGCACATACTGGGTGAAACATAGCACAGGCTGTGGTAGGACAGGGCTGGGGAGAGGGAAATGCATGCTTTTCAGCAGGAACAGGTGGAATGGAGCACCTGGGGCTACACACCTAGTCCTGACACTCCCTCTCTTTCTCAGAGCCCACAGCCAGCCTGTGTCCCAAAGCCATATTAGTAGTCCTTAATGAGGAGGCTGTGCCTGAGCCTGAGGGTTAGTGGACTACCCAAACCCCAGCACCCATCCATTGAGTGAGGTGTGAGGAAGCCCAAGCCCTGATTGCTCAGACATCAAGTCTTTCTGTCCCCTGGGCTGGGTCTTCCACAGAATTTGGCCCAAAAATCATGATTCGGCCTGCTAGAGACCTAGAAGTTGTGCCTTCTAGAGCAATGGCATGCTTTATGAGTGACAGTGCTCGTTAGAACATCATCATGATCACATATGCTATGCTTTTGATGTAGAAAACAAGTCCAAATTCATTGTAAGACTTTTCCAAATAGAAATAAGATTAAGGGATAAAGATGTTTTTCTAATGTTACCAGGGATTGACCCTAGGGGCACTTAACCACTGAGCCATATCCCCAGCCATTTTTTTATTTTGAGTCAGGGTCTTGCTAAGCTGCTTAATGCCTCACTAAATTGCTTAGACTGATGTTGAATTTGAATCCTACTGCCTCAGCCTCCTGAGACACTGAAATTACAGGTATGGATCACTGTCTAGCTAAGAAAAAAATTCTTTTTAACCATCAACTCTTGGTGGATTCCTTCCACTATTTTTATCATAGGTGTGCATACATGTGCAGATGAAGAAGTGCTGGACTTTATTTTCCTTTTATGAAAATTGGAATTTCATGATCTACATCCCATTTTTACTCCTAGGGGCACGTTTCATGTGTCCCTCTGAATCCTGAAACAATGGGTAGCCCTATATACTTGTTTTTTTCCTACACATGCTTATGAAGAAGTTGAATTTATGAACTTAGTAAGAGATTAACGTTTACAAATAATAAAATAGGACAAGTAGATGGCGTAGAGTAGCACCAATTATTTAAAACTGTCTCTTTTCTGGAAGTTTCCATTTAATATTTTCAGGCCACAGGTAACCATGGGATTCAAAAGTTAGGCTAAGGGAGGACAACTATATGTATTACAGTTTCCTTCCTGGAATTTTCACATGCGGTCATATTCAGAAGACAGCACACTTCTCAGCCCTGTGATCAAATCATAAGTAGTGGCCAACCTCTTGCCTCCCATGACCCCCTCTATATGTTCTCTTCTTTCCAAATCACACTGGGACAAGTGTACCATCTGCTTTCACCATGTTGCCAGCACCTGTCTTGACTCCTGTGGCCACTCACACTTCTGCAGCTCTTGCACCCAGTGGATCTTCAGAGACACTGCTATGTGTCCTGTGTGTCACTCAGATGAAGGCAACAGCCACACTGTGATCACCAAGATCTGGGGATAGCTCATAAGAGAGGCTCCCAGGTTAGCAGATTGGATCTATTTCTGCAGAGGAAGCAGATGCAGCCATGCCTTCATCATGGTCAAAGGTCATGGAGCCTGGCCAGCAGCAAGTAGGACAGAGGGAAGAAGGGGGCTGGTGGTCATTGTACTACTCTTTCTCCAGTGGAAGTTTGAACTGGGGCCATTGTAGCAATGAGAAACCTTTCTGCCCATACCAGGATAGACCCCTCTTGCTTTGGTGTGTATAGAGGAATTAGCCTGATTTCTCATTTTACAGCCATGGTTGTTAAATCTGTCCTGCACAACTAGGGTGTTGAAGACCTGGAGCAGAGAGACATGTCAGTGGAACTTACTGGGTCATCTCCCTCAACTCCCCCAAAGTGATCTGTGGTTATCTCTCTGGGTGCTTTTGAGGTTGTGATGAGATTATATGACATAGATGATTCCTCATTTGACCATGTGCTGTAGTTATGATTTGCTTAACAATTCTGAAATACCACAATAAAGTATGTCTTCTATGACTTTTTTGATAATGACTATGTTCTTTTTTTCTCAGTGGGAAGAGTTCAAGTTCTAGATTTGTCAGGATGCCAGGGCATTTGGTGACCTGCCAAGCCCTCCCTGGACCACCCTTGACTTGTAGTGGACTGCATGGGCTCAAGGCACCTAGGCCCATGTGTTGGCTCTACTGAGCTGAGCATGTATAGTGGATGGTCAAATAGCCCCAGCCCACAAGTCTCAGCCAGACTTAATCTAGCAATCATGAGTTTTGGTACACTGCCTGGAAGCTCTGGCCCTAGCAGGGCAGGAGTAACCTGTGAGCCACTTCAGCAGGTGAGTATCAGGGGAAACCACATCTATGACTTTGCTCTTGTTCTTTTCTCTGCGACTGCCTCTAAAGGGTCATTTCCTAGGTAAGGGGGCTATAAAATAGGAGAATAAAACTTATTGTGCTCAAAAATTATAATGATGGACACCACTATCATTGGCTTCTCTGCCACCCCATCACCAGCAGGAGAGTCAGGATGTTGAGATGGGTAACATCAGAGTATCCTGCACTCTGAAGTAGGATTTCTCTCTGCCACCCATGGTGTTCTAACCTTGAGGACATGACTTGCCCTTTATGAGCTTCAATTTATCTGTAAAGTGGAAATAAGATAATATTCTTGCTGTTAAGTTTCAATGAACTATGCAACTTTGATCTTCAAAGTGCTCAAAATATGGCATCTCCCAAGAGAAGGGCCTAGAGAACAAGCCAGGCACCAGGGTTTAAGGTGAGTCCTGGCTTCCCACTGGCTTTTTCCAAGGGTACCCATCCCACCCCAATTTGGGGTAATTCATAAAGTTGTGTGTATGTGTGTGTGTGTGTGTGTGTGTGTGTGTGTGTGTGTGTGTGTGAGAGAGAGAGAGAGAGAGAGAGAGAGAGAGAGAGAGAGAGACAGTTTATGCTGGGTATCAAGATCTACAGTAGTGTCCTGGATTCAATCCCCATTATCCAAAAAAAAGAAAGTAAATAAAAGGAAAGGAAAGACAAAGAAAGAAAAAACTCCAGAGGTAGAAACAAAAGATTGAGGTATAAACTCATTAGAAAGCTCCATTCCCCAAAATATTGTCTGTACCTGGGCTTTATGACACACACCTGTAATCACAACTTGGGAGGAGGATCACAAGTTCAAGATGAGCCTTAGCAACTTAGCAAGGCCTTAAGCAACTTAGTGAGATCCAGTCTCAATTTCAAATATGACCGAGGATGTTGTTCAGTGGTAATTCCCCTGGGTTCAATCGCCAGTACTAAGGAGATTGGTACAGTTCCCTGATAAAACATCATTAACAGTATGTTGTTATTCAGCCCAACTTGGAGCTCTCTACATGGAAAACCCCCACACCTAGGACATTATTAATCCTATTTGGGGCTCTCTGCATGGAAAATTCCTATCGCCAGGATGTTTGTGAATCTCAATAAGCTTCAATTGCTTAACATTACAGCTGTCTAAATACACTGATACCAGCTGGAGCAAACAAAGTGCTGGCCATGAATTTAAACAGATGATTAAGGAGGTAAGATGTTGAGAGCCAAAGCGGAGTCAGAATAGCCCCTGGCATTTTGCCAGAAGTAATGGTTTAGAGGCGAGCCATTAAGATGATGCTGGATTGATTCTATTGTATATTAGACCTTTACTGTCCGGTAATAGGATGGCTCTTGCTGCGTCCAGCACGGGCTACTTTGGAGTTCCTGTTGAGTTCTCACCATTCTGAGAGTGAATGCATGCTCAGCCCGGGGGGAGGGAGTTCTGGTTGGTGTGGTGTGTCCTGGAAAAAAGGCCGCATGGGTGGCATACATGGGAGTTCGGAAATAAAGTTCGTTCCTGCTTGAGTGGCTCCTGATTTGTGCCCAGCCAGACTGCAGCAGTAAGATATTCAAAGAGTACTTTGAAAATTCTAATATATTTCTAGGGATCCAAAAATCTATGATATGCTCCAGAAAGACCAAGGAAGGTTCCCAATCTCTTGCTGACTTTGAAGCCATATATAGGCAGGAAGTAAGTACCAAAAAAGGGTTGTAAACTGCCAGGTGACTGAAGGTACACTCCTTGACAATGGGTCAAAGTTTGCTAGGTAAAGGGGCTTAGGAAATCTTTGTCCAAGCATTATGAATCACTAACTGCAACTTTTCTGTTTCTTTATATGTTTTATGCTTTAAAAATTTACTTTTTAGCAACATTATTTGGTAATTCTGAAAAGTAAAAATTCTGTCCTCCAAGGTTTGTTGTTGTTGTTGCTGTTTGTTTTAGTGACAGTCCTGGGATGATTCTGTAGTCTGTATTTCCTGTAACATGCAGCCAACTGAAATCTTTCTTCAGTTAGTGACACTTTAGGGAATTCTGACCAATAACAAAGAGGACTGGAGTCTTCATATCCAAGAGGGGATCATCCACATCCTATAAGGGGTATAGGGTTAGATCTGCCCAGTTCACAATCACGCAGAACTGACCCAGCATGTACGAGGATGTGTTCCTGATGGCCCTGTCCCCACTGTCAATGATCCCTGCTGCCAGCTTCACCTTACTCTTACCCCCCGGGGGCCATACACAGTGAACAGAGGAAACCCAAGGCAGACAACGGCAGTGATATATTCCATGATTGACACCTTTGGACAATGGCACAGTCTGTCTGCAGGAAGGTGACTTCAGTGTACCTCAGCCTACCCAGTGTCCAGGGGATTGGCAGGCCCACCAGCCATTCCCTCCTCCCCTTCCTCTGTCCTAACACAAGGTGTGCTCTCCCATGAGAGCTACCATGAAGGGAAGTCAGGTCCTCAGATGGCACATGATGGGAGGTTTCTCACTTCAACCTTGTCAGCCTGCTAGGCCGAGACATCATCACTTTTCTCCACCAAGAGTTCATAAAATGGTAAAGGCATTGCCTTTATCCCTTAAGTAGAATAGAACCTCTCTGCTCCAGACATCCCAGATTTTGTGGTACAGTTGCTGATTTCACGTCCCTGGGAGCAGGAGTCAGGTGGATGTGTTCTTCCTCTCTGGGCTCTAGGTGTCTACTCCACTAGACTGGACAGCACTGGGGCTCTGGACATGTCAGGGGCACTTACACAAACTAGTGGACACACAATGTAAAACAAAGGATAAACTCCTCAATATCTTATAAAGGGACAGAATATGAACATGACATGAAATTCTAGAGCTATTGATTTGTGCCTATGAGATTTATTTTTTCAGTTGGGCAAATTAAATGGTACTCACATGTGGGAAAAAAAAGTAATTCAGGAGTTGTTTTTTATTTTTGTTTTGTTTTTTGAAATGCTGATTGATATACATAAATAAAATATAATATATTGGAATTTCCTTCAAATTAACCTGAGTGAGAAAGGAAGCAGGAAGGGGAAAGATGAAACAAGCCTACCATGAGTTGGTTATAGCTAAAGTTGGGCAAGGGGCCCTGTGGTGTACTTACTAGCTTCTCTCACTTTGGGTCCTGCTGAAAATTTTCCATAATAAAGTGAAAAAAAAAACACTAAAGTTTGTTTTCTACAGTTTAAAAGGCAATCATCAGGTAAGCATCTAGCACTGGGCTTGAAACACAAGTCAAGACCTTGATGGCCATCATAAGCAAGCAGTACTGCCCCCCAAGACACCTCCAAATAAGACAGAAACCACTTACCTGACAGGCCACCAAAGCTCCCATGTTCCAGCCAATTAAAATGATGGGTTTGTGTGGGAAATTGCAATGAATCTTCACAGGAAGGGAAAGAAGACAGTCAGAAGGAGGCTGCAGTCAGGAATAAACACCCCAGCACACTGGGTGTACCAGGGTCACCCGGGGTGTGCCAGGGTTGCCCAAGATAGGGTCATTCTCACCTCCAAAACTTTGCTCCTCACTGCCCTGATCATATGCTCAAGGCACTGCAGAAGCCCCACTCCACTGCCAATTTTTGGCAGATGGGTGGCAACAGGGATGACCTAAAGGAAGGAAGGGTGCCATGCCAAAGTGCTAGGTTCAAATCTCTCCATTCTACTTAACCTACTCTGAATCCTTCAACCTTGCAGCAAGTGGTATCTGAACACCAATTAAGAGTCACGGGATGCTCTACATTTCAAGTTCATCCATTTTTACACCCTCCTGTGTTTCTTCTCTTCCATCTTCCTAGATCTTATTCCCATGTGGAGACGTCCTCTTGCCCCCAACAAACCTTGCCTAAGCAGCACAGCTGAGATTACCAGATGTGGTGGTGGTGTGAGGTGGGGAATGCAGAGTTAGAGGGGCCTGAGGAGGTGATAAGAATCAGAGGAGAGCCAGGGAGTTTCCTCTGCAAAGAGAAAATCCCACCTGGTGAGTGAGAGTCTCACCCGCAACTATCAGGAGTGGCTTTTATGGCTGCTTACCCAACCCATGACCCATTGCTTACAGAACTATGTTAGGCACTAATAAACAAGTGGTTAAGGGAAAAGGTTACACCTTCCTCCAGCCAGGGCTACTAGGCTACGAGTCATAACATCTCACTGCCACACTTAAGCCTGAGCCCCTCAACTCACTGGCTTGTCATGAGGAAGCACCCCTGCAGCAGGGTCCCAGGGCCTTTTCAGCAGCAGCAACCAGACCTCAGTTCCTTTGGCCCCAGTCTTTGTGTTGGGTGACACAAGCATGCGGTCAATCAAGGTTGGGATCTAGAAAGACAAAGTCTGAGATGCCTCAGTGTGTAGCAAAGGTACAAATAAGTGGCTGCATGAAAAGTAAGCCCCCAGCATGCAAGGACAGAGTGTATGCTCCTTTTGAAATCAATCTGGTGAAATGCATCTGGATCCTAAGTTTATCTCCATCTCTGTACCAAACGATTTCACTAGAGAATCTTCTAAAAGGAATTATATCAATCCAGGTATGGTGGAACACACCTGTATTCCCAGCACCTTGAGAGGTAGAGGCAGAAGGATTGTGAGTTCAAACCAGCCTCAGCAAATGAGTGAGGCCCTAAGAAACTGAGCAAGGAGAACCTGCCTCAAAAATTTAAAAAGGCCTGATGTGGCTCAGTGGTTAAGTGTTCCTTGGATCAATTCCTGATTCCAAAACAAGAAATTATATCAAAAATAATTTATACCCAGTGACATATTATCTATTAATAGCAACCAAAATACATAAACAATCTAAAGGTATATGTTAGGGAGCAGTTAAATAATTTATCCACTTGACTGAATATCTAGGATTATTTTCTTTTTTTTTTTTTGTACCATTGATTGAACTCAGGGATGCATAAAGACAGAGACACATCACCAATTTTTATTTTCTATTTTTATATGGTCTTACTGAAGTTGCTTGAAGCCTCAATAGTTGCTTGAGACTGGCTTTGAACTTACAATCCTCCTGTTTCAGCCTCCTAAACTGCTGGGATTACATGTGTGTACCACCATGCCCAGCATGGTTTAATTTCAAATACATACTAGACAATATATAACCCACAGAAATAATTAGCACCAGGCATGGTGGCCATGCTGTCATCACAGTGATGTGAAGGATGATAAGCTTGAGGCCAGCCTGAGCTGTGAGACTCAGTCTCAAAATGTAAATAAATAAAATGCAGGTCAGTGATACAGCATCCTTTGGTTCAATCCCTAGTCCTGAGAGATAGAGAGAGACAGAACAGTCAGAGAAAGCAAAGAACAAAAGGATTTTGCTAAAATTCTACATGTAAAACAAAATATATACAGCACTATATAAAAGGCTGTATGATGATATGAACATGCCAAATGTTCATAGAATTCCTGTGGAAATATGCATGACTTTTTCCTTATGAATTTTTGCATTTTCTAAAATTTCTAGTGACTATTTGCTGAAAAGAAAATATATATAATTTTTAAAAATTGCTTTTTCTGGGCTGGTATTTTGGCTCAGTGGCATAGCACTTGCCTTGCACATATGAGGCCCTTGGTTCAATCCTTAGGACTCCATAAAAACAAATAAACAAAATAAAGAAATTGTATCCTCATATAAATAAGAAAATTTAAATAAACCCTGCATTTTCTTCTAAAGTACAGTCTTCAAGTGTGGCTTGTTAATGAAGCCTACTATTATGTTCTAAAAACATATCCAACAATAGTGTATATATCATGACTTATACCATATCCTGTTCTTTTACTGTCCACCAAAAATGTGACCTCGCAGATGTATAAATATGAGTTTCAAATACACTGATGCTTACACTCCAAAGGAGTATCTGTGTGAATTCCAGACTGCCCACAGAGGTCAAAGTGATCTCAGAGAAAGGAAAAGGTTTTTACATGTTAGAGATCCTTTTCAAGAAGAAAGAAAAAAGTTTTTTAAAGATTGGAGAATGAAAAGTATCAAGGTCTGATGGAGGTTGTTAGACTTCAGAGGGAGCAGGAAAATAAAATCCAGTAATGACATAAGCCAGGGGCTGTCAGGTCATGAGTCCTCTGGATTTTAGGCCCTGCACCTCATTATGGAGATGGCACAAAGACATTACACCAGATCAAATGTAAAAACAAGACATTGTCTCCTATTTTTATTAGCATACCTGCTAGCCATGCCCTCCAAACTGACCACGTAAAGACTTTACCCAACCCCATGTCTGAATGCATCACAGGGACTGGTGGCCCCCAGCATAGGGCAGACACCAACCATAGCCTTTCCTTCCCTTTCAGTGTCTGCAAAGCATCCATGTAGGCAGCCAGCATGGGCAGACTCAAGGTATCCACCAAGGTCGTGTGCAGCCACTGGATCATCTTGGTGTCCCAACTCTCACTGGCCAGGGCCTGCCGCACCCGCCTTGCACACTTGTCTACAGCTACATGATGCAGCACTGGCTCATTACAAGCCTGAAAAATACAAGAAGAAGGAACAAGAGTTTCACATAGTTAGCAAATAGGAGGTAAGTAGAAATCAGTCAGTCATAGAGGCCTGAACTAGGAAGAGCCCACATTGGCAGATTTCTGATTTCTTACCCCTTTGTTGGCCAAGCGGGCAAGTTGGTCAGACTGCAGGGCTTTGAGGTTCTTGTTGAATAGTGTGTTCTGGGCCACTGTCCAGTCAGTCCTAAAGGGAATATCTGAGAAATTAAGGACATACCCTAGGGACACTCCTCATGTATGCACAACATTTAAGGAAAACTCTGTAATCTTTTTTGATCCCCTTCTGAAAGAGTATAACTTGACACAAGATTCTGTTCCCAATCCTGGCAATGAATCATCTCAGCACACATTTGTATATTCTCACCTACAAGTCAATACCAGTCAATGATGAAGTCTTTTAGTGCTACCAAAGCTAATTATTTATCTAATAGCTAAAATACTCCAGCAAATGAAGATAGGGTACCAGCGTATAGAGAAATTTGAATTGCATAGGTTGTGCATTTCACAAAACCTGAAACAGCAAAGCACTTGAGTATACCAAAACCTTAGATTATGATAAAACTTCTACTTAAACTAGCTTTAAAAAGAAAAATATGACAGATATGTGACTATTCTCCCGGTCTCAATTCTACCCTACAATAATTTCTCTCCCTTTTCCATGCTTCTTAATTTTTCCTCTATGCCACAAAATTAGTAAACTTATGTCCTATATAAGTTAACATTTTGTTATCCCAGTATATGACACCACCATACACATGACCATCTGCTTACTGACAACTTTTTCTGTCCTCCAAATCAGCAGTAAACTGAAATCAGGAATCTACCCTACAGTTCTTAACCCCACATCAATGCAACCAGACAGAATTGTGGATCCTGTTAACCTGCCCATCAACCCACCCCTGGCAATCTGAATTAGGTACTCAAATTCAGACTAAGAAGCCTCCTAAAGATATGAAAACAAAGGCAATAGAAGAAAACCAATCAGAGCCAGGTACAGTGGTGCACACCTGTAATCCCAGCAGCTCAGGAAGCTGAGATAGAAGGATTGTGAGTTCAAAGCCAGCCTCAGCAATAGTGAGGCACTAAACAACTTTTGACACCATATTTATAAATAAAAAAATAACAATAGGTCTGGAAATGTGGCTTAGTGGTCAAATTCAATTCCCAGGATTAAAACAAAACAAAACAAAACAAAACAAAAACCCACAAAAATACCAACTCAGTAATACCTGTTTACTGACTCTCCCTGTCATTAGGAAAAAAACTACTCAATATTTTTTTAAATATAAGTGATTGCAAGGCCCAAATAAAATTTATATCAAGGTAGTGTTTCTTATCAGTAAAAATAAAGTCAAAAATAGGGCTGAGATAACCACTAGCAAGGTAGAAAATAGTAATCAATCTACCTAGCCATATACCTATTTCAGATTCAGGTCTTTCTAAGAATGAAATAAGAAAACATCTAAAAAACATAGAAGACAAAAAGGAAGATAAATGTAGCTATATGAAAATTTCAAACCTCTGTAAAAGGGAAAAAGAATTATAAAGTTAAAACATAGTGGGAAAATGCAACTGCATTGAAATAAGAAAGATACTTCAGAGCTGGATGTTGTGGCAACACACTTGTAATCCCATCAGCTAGAGAGGATGAGGCAAGAGGATCATGAGTTCAAAGCTAGCCCCAGTAATGGTGATGTGTCAAGCATCTCCGTAAATAAAATACAAAATGGGGCTGGGGATATGACTCAGTGCTTTACTGCCCCTGAGTTCAATCCCTAGTACCAAAAAAAGTAAGAAACAAAGATACTCCAGAGGCCAATGTGATGACACTGTACTACCAGCATTAGGGAGGCTGAGTGAGTCATGAGGATCTAAAGATCAAAGTCAGCCTTAGCAACATAGAAAGACCTGTCACAAATAAAAAACAATGGCCCTGCTTAGGGGTGTTAAAACTCCAGAAAATTAATACAATAGGAAGTAAAAGCATTTGGGCTGGGGCCATAGCTCAGTGACAGAGCACTTGCCTAGCATGTGTCGGGTACCAGGTTTTTCCTTAGCACAACATAACAAAAAACAAATAAAAATAAAGTCATGCTGTCAATCTACAATTACAAAAATTCTTTTAAATAGAGTGAAGTATTAAGCTGGGTGTGGTGGTTCATGCCTGTAATTCTAGTTGCTTGGGAGGCTGAGGCAAAAGGATCATGAGTTCAAAGCCAGCTTCATCAAAAGCGAAATGCTAAGCAGCCATTTTTTTCAAACAGTCTGGCAGTTTCTCAGAAATTAAGTACAGAGTTCATATACATATGATCCAGCAATTCCATTCTTAGGTACTTTACACATACATTCACACAAAAACTTGTACACAGGGCCTGCTGAGGTAGCTCAGTAGAGCACTTGGCTATCATGCACAAGGCCCTGGTTTCAATCCCCAGCAAAACACACACACACACACACACACACACACACACACACACACACACACACTTGTACACAAATGTTCACAGCATCATTTTCATTACAGCCAAAGCAGAAACAACCTAAATGCCCATCAGTGATCAGTGGACAAATAAAATATGGATTATCTAATAAATGGAATGTCAGTCAACAGAAAGGAGTGATGTAACATGGACTAATAAGCATGACCCTTGGAAACATTCCACCAAGCACAAGCCAAATCACCCACCATGGAAAACATGCAGTTCATAATCCCATATACTCAAGTCCGAAAGAGGCAAATCTATGTCAAAGAGTGCACTGGTGGCTCCCAGGGACCAGTGAAGTCAGGAGGAATGGTGATTGAATGATAATAGGAATAGAGTTTCTTATTGAGATGATGAAATAGTTCATCAAACTCACTAGGGTGTTGGGGGCATAACTCTGAATTTACACTAAAAAGCACTGGCAGTACACATAAGCTGGTGAATTACAGGGTGTGTAAATAAACTTCAATAAAGTTGTTATATAAAAGGGAAATGTTTGCTAAACAAAAGAAAAATGGAGGAATGCTGATTCTGTTGGAGGCAGGGGCAGGGAAACAAAACTAGCCAGCAAATCCAGGAAAATGAATGTAAATATCCCTCAAAACCAGAGATTGCAAAACTTTGTTTGTATATTTGTTTGTTTGAGAATAGGGAGGATTATACCTGAGAGCTCATGCCTGCTGGGACATACTCTAGTACTGAGTTGTACTCTCAACACTTTCTTTTTAAATTTTAGGACAGAGTCTATTTAGCACAATGCTGACCTCAAACATGTAGACCTCCTGTCTCAGCCTCCCTAGTAGCTCATATTACAGACATGCCACCACACCCAGTTTTAAATCTATTTTTAAAGCCACTCAAAATATCTCTTGGATTCTCATGTGATTCTAAAAAATTTGCACTCTACTAGCTATAGACCACAAAAATGTAAAATCATACAAATGTACATTTAATTTTTGGTAGTCTGGGTGAGCCCTATATTGTAATGCAAGCTACAAAACTAGCCACACCCATCAAATTATTTTTTTTTATTCCACAAACTTTTTTAAACAGAGGATTCTTAGCTAGGCACAGTAGTGCACACCTGTAATCTCAGCAATTCAGGAGGATCACAAATTTGAGGCAAGTCTCAGCAACATGAACCATGTTGCCCAGGTTAGAGTCAAACTCATGGGCTCAAGCAATCCTCCATGGATTATTCTGAGCTCTGAAAAAACACTCTGCCTATATGCCTACTGTATGCCAGGCAAGGCCATAGGGAGGCTGAGATGGCAGAGATGCAGGCCCTACTCTCAATGAGCTCATAGCACAGCAGGCTGACAGTCATGAGACAGAGTTAGGAGAAAATTCCCATTTATGTAGCTACAATAAATGTCTCGTTAAAGAGGATGAGAAAATTATTACAGGATGGTGACATTAACCCATCCCTCTGAGCAGTGGCCTACTATTGACATGCTCCTCCCAGTGCTCTGTGGGAGGAGGGGCATCTGCATCAGACCTGGCAAAGATGACATGTCGTTCACACTCATTCATCATGCAGCACACCTTCTGGTTGTCATACAGTTGCATGGGAGATGACATGACCATCTCCACATCTATTGGGACATATTATTCCATGTAAACAGGTGAGGAAATGAGACAAGCCTACAAATGCTGTAAACAACACCATGGTTAACAATCACCTGGTTACCAGAAAATTTCTCTTTAACATAGTCTGATTTACATTGCATAAGCACATTATAGCCACAAAAATTTTTGATCCTAAGTCATCTTTCTCACATTTTTCTAGATCTCTTCCCTCTCTGTGGTATGTACTGAAGGAATATAAAACCAGCTAAAAGTTTAAAAAGTGACCAATAGCTTTTATAAAGAAAGATATATTCCTTAAGCAAATAATTAACTACATAAAGGTAATTATTATTACAAATACAGAAGCTATAAGCCACATGCAACTACCTAAATAAATTGAAATTAAATAGTATCAATCAATTTAAAATCCAGTTCCTAATCACATGAGACACGTTTCTAATTCTCAGCAGACTGGCCACCAGATCAGACCACACAGGATTACAGCATTTCTATAACTGCAGAGTTCTGTTGAATAGCACTGGTCTAGAGTTTTAAATGATTCATTAGTAAATCAACTTGTACTTAACTATATGATTGTAAGAAGTCTTTGATTATCTAGGATCACCTGTTATGCAGACAGCTTCTATCTAACTCATTTTGTGCATTGCCTACAACTAAAATGAATATAAATGGATCATTGAAGGATCTTTCACATTTTAAAATGATGCTAATAGAATTTTAGTACCATTGGGATCCTTCCCCAACACCTTAGGTACACTGTAATCTTTGTTGCATGAAATACCATGCAAATCAATTGGGTCTACTTGCTATCTCCTCAACACCATATTAAATTTTTTACCTCAATGATCTCACTGCACCCATTCCCAATGACTGGAATAATCACATCCTTGTTAAATGAAGTGAATAACTGTGCAGTAGATTTGGTAGTGGGAATAAGAGCTGATTATCTTCTCAGATCAGAAACTGAGTGAACACTTGTGGACATGTGTGCCTACAAGACTATTTTGATTTCAGCATCTCAAACCTATACTCCCTAGGTCTCCCCAATTTATGGTACCATCCAGCTACTCAAGTCAAAGATCTAAGAGGGATCATATTTGATCATTTTCCTTTATACTGTTTCCATCCCTTTCCAGACTATCATGATGTCTAGCTCATCTCAAGCTACTGCAGAGGCGTCACTGCTGGTATCCTTAACCCCACTCTTATACTATAATCTACTTTTTAAAAACCAAAAGTGATCCTCTAAAAATACAAACTGGATCCCTAGCTTAAAATTCTCCAATGACTTCATACCACTCATAATCAACTGAGATTTCTTCTTCCAACCTCTCTCTACCTCCTACTTACAACCCACCTGCCACCATATTCCCAGCCACAATGGCCTAAATTTATTTCCTACAATATGCCAAATTCCAATTTTCAGGGTCTATGTATGAGAAAAATTATTTTCTCATATAAACCAGGGTTTATATGAGAAAATAATTTTCTAACTACCAACAAAATGAACTCTACAGAACCTCACTTTAAGAAAAAAACTGTCACAAAGTCAGATGTGGTGGTACACACCTGTAATTCCAACTGCTGAGGCAGGAGGATTTAAATTTCAAGCCAAACCATAGCAACTCAGGAAGACCCTGTCACAAAAATTTTCAAAAAGTGTGGGAGATGTACCTCAGTGCTTGCCTAGCATGCACATGGCTCTGGGTTCAATCCTCAGAACCTCAAAAATAAAGTAATATAATGAGGCTGGGGCTGAAGCTCAGCAGTAGCAACCTTGCCTGGCATACATGAGGCACTGGGTTCGGTCTATCAACAACTAAAAAAAGAAATAAAAAAGAATTAAAAATAATATAATGGGGTATGAATCCAGGAGTTTCAATGTCAGCAAGAAGCTTTATATAACAAAAAGGAAAAGATTTCAAATGCTTTTTACAGGAACTTTTCAGTTATGCCTTAGGAGAGAGGCATCAAGCTTACAGTTTTAGCACAGTGCTCCATGTCTATAGACAGCCCCAGGAGGGTCACTGGGGTGCAAGATTTGGAGAGTAACCTGGGCAACATAGAATTCTATGTGTATTTAAAACACATCATGTGTTGCTATGTTTGGAGCCTGAGTTCAGTCTCCAACACTGCAAAATCAAAGGAAAATAAAACAACAAAAACACATCATGGTCTCTCTTATTCTTTAAGAATCAAAGGTGGGGTGAAGTAGAATCTAAAGGGCAAAATACAAGGCAAAATAAAAGATTTCTATCTCCAAACAACTAAAGCCTCTGCTTAAGGAAAGATTGAAATTAGGTAAAATTATAACCCGTGTCCAAGAGATTAAGATGTCTGCTTTTCTAACTTTTCTCAGGAAAAATTATTCAGTGCAAATATTGACACTGAGGCCTGATATTTGTATATGCTCAACAGAAATGCACAAATTAATCATCCAACCTTCCTATATAAGTACCCACCAATCATCCCTCCAAAAATCCACTCTAATCCTTACCTGCTCAGTTCTGGCAACAGTAGCCTTTAGGAAAGAATCCCAAACTCACATGGTATTCTGATGCTGCCTCAGGGGAGTGACAAAGAGCATGCAGGTGGGGTGGACACCTGCATGCTCTTTGTCACTGTCAGACAAAGTGACTGACATGTGGGTGAGCATCTGGGTGAGCACTCCATGGCTTCGCATAGCTATGGTCCAGAAAAAAACAGGTCCTCTGGAGGAGGAAGGGCATCTGCCTGAAGTCTGGCAAAGATGACATGCCAGTTGCACTCATTCATAACACTGTACACCTTGTTGTCCTAGAGTGGCATAGGAGTCAACCTGACCATCTCCACATCTATTGGGACATCTCATTCACTGTAAACAGGTGAGGAAATGGGACAAGCCCCACACATACTGAATACAACACCATGGTTAATATTCATCTAGTTACCAAAAAATGTCTTTGCATAAGTACCTTATCACCACAAAAATTATCCTCATTCATCTTTCTCATCTTTCTCTCTAGATCTCAGCCCTTTCTGTGGTACATGCTGAAGAAAATAAAATCATTTAAAATTATATTAAAAAGTGACCAACATCTTTGTTAAGAAAGACAAATAATACTGGTCGAAGTGGCCCATGCCTATAATCCCAGTGGCTTGGGAGGCTAAGGCAGGATAATCACAATTTCATAGCCAACCTCAGCAAAAGTGAGAAACTAAGCAACTCAGTGAGACTGCGTCTCTAAATAAAATACAAAATGAAGCTAGGGATGTGGCTCAGTAATTGCATGCTCCTGAATTCAATCCCTGGTTACCAAAAAAGAAACAAAAAGACTCAATAGTGGGTGTGAAGTGGAATCTAAAGAGGAAAAACACAAGATCTCTAGCTCCCCCAAAAAACTAAAGCCTGTGCTTAAGGAAAGATTAAAATTAGATAAAATAAAAAACAGTCTCCAAAATACTATAATTAAGGGCATCATTTGATCATCAGAGTAGTACATATCAACAAATCTCAAAATGTAAGAAATAAGACTGCCTTAAAGTTCAAAACAATTGCCAACAGGTTTATTTAAGCCAATGTAATTGTATCTCCTATCAAATAATAATATCATGAAAGATGCTTGCCCTATAATACTGATTGGCTGAAAATATTAGACTAAGAAGGTTTTAGATTAACCTATGGGTGGAAGTTCTGTCACAATGAGAAAGCAATGTCTTGGGAATTTGCTCCTAACATTTATGTGTGAGGTCAGCAAATGCAAAATGACTGTTGTTGTCACTGTCAAGCAAACCACAGCACTACACCAAAGTGACACAGGTCTAACCCTGTATGGCAATTATTTATTAATATATTTATTTATTTATATATAGTACTGGGGATTCAACCCAGGGACCCTTACCATTGAGCTACAATCCAGCCCTTATTATGTTGAGACAGGTTCTCCCTAAATTGTGGAGGTTGGCCTTGGAATTGCTACCTCCTAAATTTCTGGGATTACAGGCATGCCAAATCATACATGGCCTGTGTGGTAATCTTTTTTTTTTCTGTTACCAGGCATTGAACCCAGTAAGTACTTAACCACTGAGCAGTATCTCCAGTCCATTTTTATGCTTTCTTTAGGGTCTTGCTATGTTGCTGAGGCTGGCTTTAGACTCACAATCCTCCTTCCTCAGCATCAAGAGCCACTGGGATTACAGGCACATGCCAATGTGTCCCGCTGTATGTGGCAATCTTTTAAAATCAAGATCTCAGCATTTATTTTTATCAATTTAATCATTTTCAATTTCTTTTTCTCTATCTATGGCTTATCTAAGTGGACACCCTTCTCTATTTTCCTTTACATGTCTTGCTTTTCTAACTTTTCTTAGGACAAGTCTTCAATGCAAATATCCACATTTAGGCCTGATATTTGTATGTGCTCATCACAGATGCCCAAATTAACATCCAAGCTTCCCACACAGCACCCTCCCAGTCACCCCCATGAAAGTACTTACTTCCCAGTTCTAGCAGTAGTAGCCTTTAGGAAAGGAACCCAAACTCACATGGTATCCTGGTGCTGTTTCAGGTGAGTAACAAAGGTCATGCAGGTGGGGTGGGCACTACTGGCATCTGGTTTGGCATTCTATGGCTTGGCATAGCGGTGGTCCAGAAAAACTGGGTCTCACTCTCTTTCATGCATTGAAAGCAGGAAGAGCAGTGAGGTGCCCATGGGACAAGCTGAATTCTAGAAGTTCCTCTACCCACCCCTGTGGGTCCTCTCAGTAAAGCAGCAGCAACTCAAGGCATGGATATCTGCATCCAAGTCACGTGCAGCAAAAAGTGTCCATTTAAGTCAATTGGAATATTCTAAATTTCTCCAAACATAGACTATCTAATGGGAGTCAACATGACCTGCTACAGATCCTACTGCCCATATATTGTACAGAATATCTTTGCCCATGCAGGGAGGGCTCCTGATATCCCAGAACCACCAGCAAAAGAGTGATGGTGTCAGGACATCCTCCATACTCCATCTCCACAGAAAACTGGAGAACTGACTGCCTCCATGGTTCACGAAGACTTGCCCTGGACTGACACTGAATTTACTGGGCCAGCACCACACTTTCTATGTGGGCAGGAAGGATTCTGGTCATCAACAGGTATCACAAACATGAGTTCCACAGAAGCCAATGGTCTCTTGTTTCCAGTATGTAAAGCAAACACGGGCACCCTTATAGCAAGCCGGCCATGTGGGCCACCACCAGGAAGTTAACCACAGCCTGGGTTCCCTCTCCTCCTCCTGACCATGGTATACCCCACAACCGTTTTGCAGTGACTACGGGATACTCTGAAATCTTGGAAAGACAACAAGGCATGCTCCCCCGAGGCAGTGTGAACCCAGCGTTGCCAGGGAGCCCTTTCTCCAGGCCCAATGGAGCACCCTGCAAACCATCCCCGACTCAGGCACCCTTGGGGTTCCCGCCACCAAACCTGAAGAGGGTCCCTCCTGGAGGCAAGGCTTGTGAACCATGTGGAAGGCTGTGGCCGCGGCTCCTGGGTGCAAGTGGCTTCGCCAAATTTGCTGTGGGTTCATGATGGGGAGGAGCCACCTGGATAGGCCTTGTGTCATTGTGGCCCCAGACACCAGTCCCAGACCCCGTATGCACGTCCTGCCTTGAGCGAGGCCACGACTCTGGATCCTTACCCAAGTCCAGCCTGCAGCTCACCCGTAGTCAGGGAGCTAGCCCTTCTGAGCTGGGTTCTAGTGCGCTTGCGCGGTACCGCCTCCATGCCCTGGCAAGGAGGCACCGTGCAAAACGCCAAAGGATCAAGGCACCTGACAGGAGGGAGAGTAAGCCACAAAGTCCGGCGTGGACTCACCTGCAGGGACTTGGTTCAAAAGAGCAAAGTCAGGAACGCAATCTAGTTTCTGAAGCAGAAATTTCCATGACCTACGTGTTTAGCAGGGAAGAGGAGCACACAAAATGAGGTCAACCCAGACAGCCCCCAATGACTGCCTTTTTCTCTTCAGGTGCTCCCTTTGCCTAAGTAAGCCCCACAGACCCAGAGCAGGGGTGGGAAGGCATGCACCAAACCCTCCTCCAGAGCAGCCTCCTTGGATTTACTCTTTAGGAATATGCATGTTAACTCATTATCTCCTATACAGGATTGAAAACTCAGGGCTAATGGGATTTATTAATGAGCCGGGGGTGAAGTGGTATGAGTTTGGCCCTAGGCTCATCCCCAGCAGAGCCAAAAATGTTAAAAATATTTTACTAGTTAAGAAATTTCTCTTAACAGAAGAAACAACCACAAAAAACTAAAAAAATAATTTAAAAATAAATTAATTAATTGCAATATAGGTTATGAACCAATAAATAAATAAATATTCTAATAAATAAACTCTATTAAAAATAATTACCAAGAACTGGATGAGGTTTATTACTAGAGCACTTGTCTGACACACTAAAGGTCCTGGGTTAGATACGTAGCACCACAAAATAAATAAATAGCAAAACAAACGTGTTTATGCAGTTTTTCTGAGTGTTGTTGGTCCTTCCAGGAAGTATAGAGGGAAGTCAATACCAGGGCTTTTTCCTGAGGAGTATAAGGAATAAAGGGAAGGTAGTTGGAGGACGTTGAGGGTGTGAGTGGAATCTCACCTCCAACATTAAACTTCCAAACACTAGGTAGGATCCCAGCAGGCAAGTCTTCAGCTTTCTCTTATCTCTAAATGAACAAATGCTGAGAGTACAACCCAGGTCATGAAGTTGTCACCTGTCAAGAATACAAACAGAAAACTAATCAACAAATATATGAGAAAATGTTCAACATATATTACAATTACAGAAATGTAAATCAAAACTACTCTAAGCTATAATTTCACTCCATTCAGACTGGCAGTTATTATGAGGACAAACAACAATAAGTGTTTGTGAGGATGTGGGGAAAAAGGCAAACTCATTCACTGCTGGTGGGACTGGAAATTGGTGCAGGCAATATGGAAAGCAGTATGGAGAATTCTTGGAAACCTGGGAATGGAACTACCATTTGAACCAGCTATCCCTCTCCTCGCACTATACCCAAAGGACTACAAAACAGCACACTAGAGAGACCCAACCACATCAATGTTTATAGCAGCACAATTCACAATAGCTAAACTGTGGAACCAAACTATATGCCCTTCAGTAGATGAATGGATAAAAAAAAATGTGGCATATATACACAATGAACTTTTACTCAACAATAAAAGAGAATAAAATCAAGATATTTGCAGGTCAATGGATGGCATTGGAAAGGTAATTCTAAGTAAAATTACCAATCCCCTCCCCCTCAAAAAAAAAAGCCAAATGTTTTCTCTGATATAAGGAGTCTGATTCATATTGGGGTATGGAGGGGGCACATGGGAGGAATAGACAAACTCTAGATAGGGCATAGGGGTGGGGGATAGGGAGGAGACAGTGGTTAAAAAGGATGGTGGAATGTGATGAACATCATTATCCAAAGTACATGTATGAATACATGAATTCACATGAATATACTTTGTATTCAACCACAGATAGGAAAAAATGTGCTCTGTATGTGTAATATGAATTGTAAAGCATTCCACTGTCATGTATAAAGAAAAAAAGAAAAAAAGAATGCAAATAGATTTCAGTATGGCATTACCATGCAGAGACACCCTGCCCCTACGAGTTACCACTGAGCTGTTGGAGAGCTGTCTAGAAAGGGAAGTGGCCGAAGCAGAGTGCTGAAAGACCAGTCAAGTCATCTCAGAGAAAGGATTGTAAGCCTTGAGAGGGCCAAGACAGAAGGGACAAATGACCATTTTCTTTAGCCCACACATTTCTTTTTTAAGTATTAATATTGTATTCAATTGAAACTTTTTTTGGTACTGAGTTTTTATCCCAGAGACCCTCTACCACTGAGGTTCATCAAAGCAGGACCTCACTAAGTTGCCCAGGCTGACCATAAACTTACAGTCAGTCTTCCTGTCTCCGCCTCCTGAGTCACTGATTACAAACACATCATCGTACCTTGCTCAGTTACAAACTTTTCCTATTGGCCATGTTTTCAGTCAGTAGCTGGACATGGGGGGCCAATGTGATAAAAGGGGTAAATGACTGCACCCTGTGAGCTCCAGCCTCCACGTCCTACCTGGACTGCTCCTACAGACAACAAAGACCTCTTGGGCATAACTATGAAAATGGTAGCCTATCAGAAGTTGATGGTGCCCAGTGCCAACATGCTTGGGTCCCTGTCCTCAAAGCATCAGCACTTTCTGGTGAGGAACCTCCAGGTTGAAAGACCTTGTGATCTGCCTGACATCTCTGCTGTGGTCCCCAGCCATCCCCTCCTGTTCACAAGACCCAGGTGAGATCCAGCTTCAGGTCCTGAGATCCCCATTTCAGCCTCTGCTCCTCCAGGAGCCTTTCTGGAGAATGTCTACCTGTGGATGGGGCTGGAGAAGGTCTGGTGAAGCAGGTCCTAGTAGATGCTGGGAGGCAGAAGAAAAGGACCTCTCCTTCCAAGTCCTTGGATTGTTGGCTAAACAAGTGAGGCTCCTGCAGTTCAAATCAAACTGTGCAATAGAGTGTAAGCAGGGTGTGAGGGGCCCAGGGAAAGGTCTGCAGATGCCATCTGAATTCCAGAAGCCCATCCCATGCATTTCCAACTTCCCTCTGATTCATAGCCTACAGCTAAACATTGCTGCTACAGGTCAGTCTTCTTCCCAGCATGCCACCTGCCCAGAAGGCACAGCCAGCCTTGATTTCTCCTCTTCCTGCATCCAGTCAATGGCCAAATCCTAGCTCTTCCTATCACCAACTGCCCCACTTTTCCGTTATCAGGCCCATTCCCTGCCTAGTGCCACCATCATCACTTCCTTTGACCACACTGACAGACAGCCTCCCCCTGAACTCCCAGACACAGCTCTCTGCTTTCCATTCTCTTTGCATTTTGAACCCAGAACTTATACATTCTAGGAAAGTAATCAACCATTGAGATGAACCCCTAACCCTCCCCATATATTATTAAGTTAATATCGTCTTTCAAAATGGTCTGACCATCAAGTCATACACCTGCTTTAAAAAATCCCAGTATCTTGGAACAAAACCTTGAGCCTTACAGTGGTAGCCATGAAGTCTCTATCTATCCACAGTTCCTAGAATGCTGTTTATTAGAACAACGTAAAGAAAACCCCCCAAAGAAGAAGGGGAGCCTCAGCCCCCAGCGTCTCCCACATCTTTTCCTCTATGGGTTCAGGTGATGTTGTGTGAAGGGGAAAACTCATGGGCAACAAAGTCAGGACATAGGGAAGGTAACCATTGCAGGCCATCAGCTTCACATTCAGATGAAAATGGAAAATAACCCTTTCTTTATGAGGTAGGCTGAGTGGGGCAGGTCGGGCAAGTGGGCCAGTCAGGAGGTGGGAATTTCCTGCAGTCAACCAGTATGCTTGCTTCTTATCTAGGGTGTTTTCCAGTACTTCTCCTGCAAGCATTTACTGATCACCTACTGAGGGCGGGGCACTGTGTTTGGTACTGGGAATACAGAATACCATGATTTGGAGCTCTGCATTTGAGGAGCAGGTGGTCCAGAAGGGAGTGGGCATAGCGCTTGAACCCAAAATCAGTTTCATCAGGGAAAACGAGGGCTGGCAGGTCTGGGAGAACTATTAACGGAGACATGAAAATGCAGGTCCAGGCCCTGTCCCTGATGGACCCCCAATTTGCAGCATCATGTCTGATCAATAGAAGGTTCTTTGTAAATACTTGTTAAATTAATCGGTGAATAGATGAAAAAACAAAGGCAAAAAGACAATAGATGATGGTAAGTGTGACTGAGTAATGAGACTGAAGCAGCAGAGAGAACTCAAATAAGGCTCTATAAACCTTGAAGGAAGAGTCTACCAGGGAAAGATGGACAAAATGGAGAAAGATGAGTCAGGAGAAAGGAAGAAATTGTGCATTCAAAGGCCTGAAAGCAAGAAGTGCCTTCATCTGTTGGTGGAACTTTAAATATGTGGATAACTGGTGGGGAGTCTACCCCTTCATTCATGTGTGCTTAGTGGTTTTGATCTATTCAATTCAGACCACTTCTAATTAACGGGTGCCATCAAGATCTAGCAATATATGCCACTTCTCTCTATGATCAGTATCAACGGGACATGCTTCCAGTTATACAAAACAAAATATTCACATAGAGACTTTGACATAATTTAAGGAGCCATAGTTTCTATTGCTATATTGAACAATATCAATTCCATATATCTGAGTTCCAAAGTAAATGACAAAACTCTAAGTACCATGGGCAATATAAGGAATACAAGATATGGCCTCTGAACTAAAAAGAAAATGATGATATAAATAAATGCTAGGCCTTACCATCTGAGCTATACCATGTCTTTTTAAATGTAATCATAGATTTCCTACTCATTCTGATAAATAAGGGGCCTTGGTCTCAGAGGGATTTAATACTCACTAAAAGTTACTCAATAAATGCAGAACAGCATCTCCCCAGACTGTCATGTTGAGAATTGAGACACAGAAGTTGTTCGACCCTGTTTTATATGCTGTAGGAAAACACCTGAGAAAGGCCAATGTATAACAAGGGATATAAATGTTGGCATGCTGTCCCAGCTATGTTGCTTCCATGGGTCCCTCCCTGGGGAAAGGGTGCCCACCTCACAGAGGATGGCCAGGGATCCAGTAGAGGCCCACACACCGAAGATCACCTTAAAAATTCCTTTTAATGCACATCTCTGAAGCCCCACCTCACATTTGTGCCATGAGGGGCAGGAACAGATCTGTACCTCCCTTGCCTGCCTCAGGCCTCCACGACAGTGGAGACAAGGTTGACTAGGGACCCTTGGGAAGGCATCAACTCACTGAAAGGTAGCAACCACAAGCCATGATGAGATATATACCAGGGTACATGGTCTAAGGCCACAATGCTTCTAGCCATCCTGGACCCCAGGGCCTGGTGGGAAGGTGTAGCCTTGGTGGTAGTTTGTCACAGGACTACTGAATCTGACCCCCTCTTGGCCCAGCATCATGCACATTCCTTTTCTTCCCTGCACATGTGACACTAAGTGGCTCCTGGGCCAGCTCTGACCCATACCTGTCCTTCTCATTCCCCTGCAGGGTCATTCTTATTCCAATGCCACTCTATCCACAAGTATTTGTGGCACAACACAATCTCAAGCAGGGAGCAGACACAGCATCCAGGCCACCATCTTTGGCCACCTCTACCCTGGCCACTGCCTCCCTCTCTGAAAGGATCTGTGCCAATATTGATCTCAGCAGCCTCATCAGGCATCCAGAGACCAAGTGAAGTGGTCTCTGCTGACTTATAGCTGAGCTGTTCCAGCCAGCCTCTCTCCAAGAAGGACTCTAATGTGAGGTCTCCACTGGGTTGCTCCAAACTGGGGGCAACAGCCAACCTCAGAAGAGACCTTGATCTTTCATCTGGACAGAGGTGCTCCATTAGGAAGGTCTGAGAGAGGCTGTCGAGACAGTCTCAGCCCTGATCATCTTTTTCCAGGAAAGAAGAATGGAGAATGATCTCTTCCTCAGTTAGGGAGGTGACCTCTGAATCCTGAAAGTGAAATCTTCCCCCTCAGAGTGTCCACTTCTGTCCTGGTTAACTTGAAGGAGCTGGATAGTTGGCATCTTTGGATCCATTGGTGATGGAAGTGAAATCGAGTCATGTGAACAAATATGCAGGTAAGACTTTTCTTTGAGATTCCATTTTGTAAGAGAGACAGCTCCCACTGGAAGACCTCAGGTTCCCTCACTGGATAAAAGTCAGGGAATATTTTTCCCCTGGGGGTGGGTTGTTAGTTGGCTAGAGGTGTTCTCACCTCAGGTGTTTTTCTCTGAGTGCATGCAGTTCATCTGGCCTCAGTGATGCAATACTGACTCTGGTGGGGTGGCACACACCAAGCTCTTAGGGTCTGCTGACAGCCATGAGCTAAGGCCCAGAGTGCACTGGCCCTTGGCCCCTATGATGCTTCCTGTCTAGAATGCATGTTTGGGCTTTTCCCCTGCCACACATGTCCTGGGATATATATTTGTGTTCAGAAGTAGAGAGGGTGGAGACCTGTCAGCAGGTAGTCCTTCCCTTCCAGATCATTTTGAATGACTCCTTTGTGGTGTAAACAGTGTAATGTGGCACAAACCCTTAGAGAAAGAAGGGCTATGAGTTGCTCCTACATGGGGTTTCCTTCCTCCAAGGAGGTTACAGTGGTGGGGTGGGGTGATTCTGGAGTACTATTCCTATGTACTGGAGTTTTATGGGTGGAACCAGCAATGTGGAGGATAAGAGAAAGTAGCTGATCTGGTCACATGACATTCCTTTACCTCCCCCACCAGGCAGGGGAGGGAAGGTGTGGGTAGGTGCCTCATAGAGAGGAAAAGCAAGGCCAATTATATACACACACACACACACACACACACACACACACACACACACACACACAACATGGTGAATGCCTCATAGAGGGAAGGAGGAGGGTGGATGTCTCATACAGAGGTGGAGGATAGTGAATGTATCCTAGGGGTTAAGAGGCATGAATGTTTCATAAAGTGCAATAGCTGGGGTATGACTCATAATGGATGAACAGGGGGGAATGACTCATTGAGGGAAGGAGGAGGGTGGATGTCTCATACAGAGATGGAGGTCAGTGAATGCATCCTAGGGGTGAGGAGAGCAGTGAATGCTACATAAAGTGAAGTAGCAGGGGTATGCCTCATAGTAGATGATAAGGGGCAATGACTCATAGAGGGGAGGAGCATGGCCAATGACAGAGAGGTGGAGGCTGGCTAAAGCCTCATCATGAGCAGGAGTGTGGCCAAGACACAGAGAAGTGAGGGACATGGTGAATGCCTCACAGTGGAGAGAAGCACAGTGGAGCCTTTCACCCTGCCTGCTACAGGGCTTGAGGTGCCACTCTCTACCAGCTCAGTTGAGACAGAGGTCCTTGCTTTACTACAGAGAGGTCTGTGAGGAAGCTCCTGGCTTGGCTGGCCATGGGGGTGGCCTGGTTACTGGCAGATGCTGATCTCACTGTGACTAACACTGATCCAGCCCCACATAACTGGGGAGGAGACTCATGGTCTCAGTCAGGAATAGGACTAGGCACTAGGCAGCTGTTGGTTGAGAATATGGTGGGTCTTTCACCATCTGTGCAGTGTGACAGTATCACAGGCTCTGTGTCACACCTAAGCTGGTGACTTATGACACACAGCACCAAGGTAAAAGGCCTGTGCACTGATGTACTCTGTGAATAGAAAGAAGTGAGGCCTGTCTACGGCCAGGATGAGAGGACCTGGAAGGCTGAGCTCAATGGCAGTGGATGCTGGTCTCAGGGCAAGACATACCGACTGCACACAGTGCAGGCTTCCCTGCCAGGTAGAGACTTTCATATCCTGAGTAGACTGGGCTGTTGCAGTAATTCACTTGCAGGTCAGCATGGGAAAACAAAGAAGAAGAAGAAGCAGAGCAAGCAAAGCAGCAGCAGAAAAAAAGTCCTTTATTTTGTACAAGCAATCTTTTTATAGTATTGTGAACAAAAAAGGCAACCTTCCAACTTCAATAAATCAGGTCTTTCAGCTAATTAAACATAGCACATAGAAGTTTTACTTTCTAATCAGAAGTGACCCGCTTCTCATGGCTAATCTACTCTCGGCCTGGAGTATGCTGAGCTCTGCTCTTTGTTTAGAACAGATAAAAAATTTTTCTCAGCGCCCTCCTAGCCCACTTGGCAGAACATCCCGTTTGCAGGCAAGTTCTCCCAAGGTCAGCAGACACCTCGTTTTCAAGCATGTTTGTTGTTACCTATCTAAACCTTGAAGAAGCCTCTCGTTTGTGAGTAGGCCCTCCCAAGGACAGCAGACACCTCGTTTGCAAGCATGTCCGCTGTTACTTATCTATACCTTGACAGAATATCCCGTTTGCAGGCAGACTCCATCAAGAACAGTAATAGTAATGCAGTTACATTTGATTCTCTACACTGGGCTGCCCAGAACACCTGCTGCCAACACCACCTTCTTTCCTTCTCTGTGAGAAGCTGGAGAGGTGGAGAGTGATGGGGACCTCCACTGGGGTGGAAGGCTCAAGACAGAGGCTTGCTACAAAGGAGGCTTCCTGTGGCTATGGATCCTGCACCTCACACCTCCCCTGAGCACCACCTCATCCCTAAGGCTGGAGAGGAACTCTGAATGGCCCTGGAGCAGCCCTGAACACACACATCTGGTCATCCCCTCTGGTAGGGCAGAGCAGAGGAAAACAGTGAGAGAGGGAGCAACAGTGTGCCACGAGGGGCTACCTGCTTCTGATGAGGAAGTGGCTGCGTTTTGGCCTCAATGTCTTCATCTCTGGATGTATCAGAGGACTCCCTTCTGCATCTGTGAGACATGAGCTGGCAGAAACTGGTACAGTTCTATTAAGATCAGAGGAACAGATTCTGAAAGAGGGGACTTATTGTTGCTCCCAGCCAAGAGCGCCTGACTTCTATCAGAGTGAAATTGGGGCATCCTGGAATCTGGCCTTCCTGAAATCATCTGGGAGAGGACTCTGAGGTGACACTATGTCAAAACTAGGGGCCACATATGGCACCATCACTACCAGGATTGCTCAAAATGGGGCACATTGGTGTGGACTCCATTCCAAGCCCCTTCATAAAAATTAGGTAGCCCTCTCTGAGTGGCATTTCTACTTGTCTCTAATATCCTGCATGTTCCTGGCCAATGCCACATTATCCCCAAAACAGGACCTACTTGAGCCTTTTCAGGACCTAAAACAAGTTCCTTAACCTCTTTAAATATTGGAAACAGGCAGATATTCATAGCACCTTGGGGGAAGGGGCAGCTGTGGAGGATGGAGGACATCAGTATCTGGACATATCTGCAGACTGGTAAGAACTCAATGTGAAAACTCAAGATTCCCTCAGATGTTGGAAAAGCCTCAGAGGGCAACTGACCTTAGATGACCCTGAACGCAGGGGAGGTGATCAAGTCCAGTGTGTTACCTGGAATGTTGGGCTCAGCAGAGGTTAGATGAGCTGAGTACAACTAGTCTGTGCCCTGGGGACAAGCCAAAGTACCTGGCCAAAGCTTTGCATCTCTGGTCCCACTGAATTGTGATGCTGGCTGCAGTTGCCCTGCCATGGCCTCAGCTTACAAGGGACATGTGGTTGTCAGCTGCTCCTCCATTTCTGGGATCCATTTCTTTGCCATCTATCTTCTTTTTTAACTGATCCATCCATTTGTACCTTGCTTGTCTCCACGAACAACTGAGATGAAAGGTCCACACTGACCTGGTCTGCTGGACCTTCCTTCCCAGCCCGAGGGCCAACTCATTATGCTCTGGGAATGGAGGCTGAGGGAAGAGGACTGAGACCAGCAGGGACATGGGTATGAAGCCTGGACCAGAGTCCAGAACCATGTTGTAATTATACAGGGTGATGGGCACCCCAGGAAATGAAATAAACAGACTCTTCAGCTTTGTCAGTGACACAAACTTTACTTCTACATGCAGAAGAGCACACAGCAATCAACACTGAAAACAATCAGCAGGCAAAGAACTTTACTTCCAGATGCAAAAGGGAACACAATAATCAAGAATGAAAAAAAGCACTCTGAGCAGGCAGTCTGCTTGGCTCTTAATCCAATAAAAAAAGTACTTGGCTGCTACTCACTGGTTGGGGTGACCACAGGATCCTTGGTATGAACAGTTACCAAGAAAGTGAAGGCTGAGGAGGTGCAGATTAAAAAAGGCAGCCATTGTATGGAAATGACAGTCAGAAGTGAGGGGGCAAACATGGAGTTTATGTGGTTTGACAGAGAAGACTGACAGGCTTGTTCTTTCTCAATATTCAGGTCTGGAGGATGAGGGCTGAGGTAGTGGTTTGGACAAAACCTTTCACTAGGGTAGTAGGAGTATGGCTTTGGTGATAGAAGTCTCAACTCTCTTGAATGGTCAAAGAAACCCTGGGACACAGGTGTCCTGGGTGAGCCAGATAGCGCCTAGGTCAGTCCTCACATCCCAGGCAAGGACTCAAATCCCTGAAATTGAGGCTGAGGGGGCAGGAGGTGGGTGTAGGGCAAAGAAGCAATTTGGAGGAGTGGTGTGGGACTGTGTCATGGCTTGCTTCCCTTGGCAGGGGCAGGGTACTATCACTTGGCTCCTCACTCCTGCATGGAGCGCTGCAGGACCTGTGTCTCTTCATTATACAATTCAACGTAGACAACCTCATCAGAGGAAACAGATGATGTGGATGGCTAATAAAAGAGAGGCAGAGTTACCAGTTAGGCAGGAAGGGGACGAGCAGGGTAGTTTCAAATGAAGGAGAAAGAAGGTGGCTCTGCCTGCCTCAGGAGCCCTCTTCCTCTGAGCAGGTGCATTAGCCTGACATCCAAGCAACACTGTCCCTATCTTGGAGGTGACAGGCTCTGTGACAGGCTCTCTCCTGAGGTGCCAGTTCAAGGAACCCAGTCCACTCCCTTGCTGATGATTCTTTCAAGGAAAGGAGGTTCATGGTGCAGTGTCTGTCTGTGCTCCCTGGCTGTGGAAATGAGCCCAGAGGCATGTCTAAACCACTCATCTCCAGGGAGGAGGACTGGCGTGTGGGCCCAAGGGCTTTATGTGTGCTCCCTGGAGAGTTCTCAATTCTGCAAGACAGAACACCATACTCTCTAGACTGGTGGGCTCTTCTGTAGGATGTTATGCCTGAAACCCTGCCCCACTCTGAACACCCCTCAGAGCATAACTCAGAGCAGTAGGCAGGACCCTTGGGCTCCAACTGTCCCTGACTCCATAACCCTAAGCTAGTTGGGCTTCTGAATTCATGTGTGAGGCTGTGTGAAGAGAGAAAACTGGTGGGTGCAGTTGGCAAGGTTGGGAGTGAAGGGAGGGGGCCAAGGGATGCATTCCCTGAAGCCTGATCCAACACCCCTAACCCCAGGCACCTTTTGACAGGTACTTGGGCAGCTTGACTGGAAGTCCAGAGCCGCATATTTAGTACAAATAACCCAATCAACAAATAGGCTAAGGACCTGAACAGACACTTCTCAAAGGAGGATATACAATCAATCAACAAGTACATGAAAAAATGCTCACCATCTCTAGCAGTCAGAGAAATGCAAATCAAAACCACCCTAAAATACCATCTCACTCCAGTAAGATTGGCAGCCGTTATCAAGTCAAACAACAACAAGTGCTGGCGAGGATGTGGGGAAAAAGGGTACCCTTGTAGATTGCTGGTGGGACTGCAAACTGGTGTGGCCAATTTGGAAAGCGGTATGGAGATTCCTGGGAAAGCTGGGAATGGAACCACCATTTGACCCAGCTATTGCCCTTCTCGGACTATTCCCTGAAGACCTTAAAAGAGTGTACTACAGGGATACTGCCATATCGATGTTCATAGCAGCACAATTCACAATAGCTAGACTGTGGAACCAACCCAGATGCCCTTCAATAGATGAATGGATAAAAAAAATGTGGCATTTATACACAATGGAGTATTACTCTGCACTAAAAAATGACAAAATCATGGAATTTGCAGGGAAATGGATGGCACTAGAGCAGATTATGCTTAGTGAAGCTAGCCAGTCCCTAAAAAACAAATACCAAATGTCTTCTTTGATATAATGAGAGCAACTAAGAACAGAGCAGGGAGGAAGAGCATGAGAAAAAGAGTAACATTAAACAGAGACATGAGGTGGGAGGGAAAGGGAGAGAAAAGGGAAATTGCATGGAAATGGAGGGAGACCCTCATTGTTATACAAAATTACATATAAGAGGTTGTGAGGGGAGTGGGAAAATAAACAAGGAGAGAAATGAATTACAGTAGATGGGGTAGAGAGAGAAGATAGGAAGGGAGGGGAGGGGGGGATAGTAGAGGATAGGAAAGATAGCAGAATACAACAGTTACTAATAGGGCTTTATGTAAAAATGTGGATGTGTAACCGATGTGATTCTGCAATCTCTATTTGGGGTAAAAATGGAAGTTCATAACCCACTTGAATCTAATGTATGAAATATGATATGTCAAGAGCTTTGTAATGTTTTGAACAACCAATAAAAAAAGAAAAAAGAAAACAAAAACGGATGAAAAGACAAACTACAGACTGAGAAAAATATTTATACACAATGTATTGACATAGGACTCATATCTAGAATATATAAAGAACTCTTAGGACTCAAAAGTAAAACAGGATAAAACAAAACCAAAAAGCCAATTAGAAAATGGGCAAAAGACATGAAGAGACATTTCACCAAAGAGGATATACAGATTGCTAATAAGCACATGAAAAGTTAGTCAACATCATTAATGCAAATTATTGCAAATTCAAACCACAATGAGATATCACTATATAAGTCATCTAATAGCTAAAATTAAAAAAAATGGTGACAATACAAAATGCAGAAAAACTAGAACAATCATACATTCCCTGTTGTTGGAGATATAAAATGGTACACTCTGCAAAAAATTGTTTTGGAAATTTTTTAAAAATTGAACATGCAACTACCATATGACCCAGCAAGTGTACTCTTAGGCATTTATACCTATTTGCTTATTTACTTATTTACTTATTTATTGGTACTAGGGAATGAACCTAGGGGCACTTTACCACTGAGTCACATCCCCAGTACTATTTTTTTTTTTTTTACTTTGAGACAGGGCCTCATTAAGTTGCTTAAGACATCACCAAGTTTCTGAGGCTGGCCTCAAACTTACAATCCTCCTGCCTCAACCTCCTGAGTTGCTGGGATTACAGGTGTGTACCACCATGCCAAGCTATACCAAAGATTTTAAAACAAACCTTCACACAACAATTTGTGTATGAATGTTCATAGCAGCTTTCATTATTGTAACCCCAAACTGGAAACAGTCCATATGTCCTTCCAAGAGTGACTGATTAAATAAACAATGGCACAACCACATCACAGAATATTACCCAGCAATTAAAAGGTACTTATGTGACTGCTTCAACAAATATCCAGAGAATTTTGTTGAGTGAAGAAGCAATCACACGTTGGTTACATGCAGTTATGATGCCATCATGTAATATTCTTGACATGTCAAACTTTTGGAACTGGAAAACAGATTAGATTTAATCAGGGTTAAAAAGGACGTAGGGCCAGGCAGGAAGTATATGTGGCTATGAAAGCCATCTGAAAGGGTCCTAGTGGTGATAGAACTGTTTTGTACCTTGACTATATCAATGTCAATATCCTGGTTGTGACATATTTTTGCCAGATATTATCCTTGGGAGGAAGTGAGAAAAGAGTACATAGGATCTCTCTGTGTTATTTCTTGCAATCAACTGCATTAGAATTCACAAGTACAACAAAATAAAGTGAAATTTAAAACATCAGCAAATAGCATCCAGCAATATATTCAAAGAATAACCCCTCATGACCAAGTGAGCTATAATCCAGGAATTCAAGGGTAGTGAAATGATAAAAAAAATCAATCATTATAATTCATATAATAGGAAAAAAGGAGAAAATCATAATAGGTGTATAAAAAGTATTTTACAAAATTCAATGTTTATTTATGGAAAAAGTCTTAGCACACTAGGAATAGAAGAAAGTTTCTTCAACCTGATAAGGAGTAGCTATGAAAACCCTTCAGCAAACAACATACTTAGTGGTAAAATTTTGAAAGCTTCTGCACAGTGAGACAGGGTACCCAGTCACCATTTGTTTTCAATATTTTGCTAGAGATTCCAGCCCACAGACCCAATAAATAAATGAATTGGAATGAAAAATTGAAATTGCTGCTGGGCATGATGATGCATGGCTGTAATCCCAGTGGCCTTGGAGGCTGAGGCAGGAGGATCTTGAGTCCAGGGCCAGCCTTAGCAACTTAGTGAAGCCCTAAGCAACTTAATGAGACCCTGTCTCTCAATAAAATATAAAAAAGGGCTGGGGATGTGGCTCAGTGGTAAAGCACCCCTGGGTTCAATTCCTGGTACCAAAATATTGCTATTTCTATTTAACATGACTGTGTACACAGAAAATCTAAAAGGCTCTGTAGAAAAACAGAATTGATAAGTGAATTTAGCAAGACTAATGGTTAGAAGGTCGATATGCATGCTGGGTGCATTGGCTCATGCTAGGGATGTATCTCAGTGGTAGAATGCTTATCTAGCATGCCTGAGGGCCTGAGTTTAATCCTCAGTGCCATGAAAAGTGGTTAATATGCAAAAATCAATTATATTTCTAACTAGCAGAAGAGCATAGAAAAAGAAGGCTTTAAAAACCTTTCCATTTCTAACAGTGTATATATATATATATATATATATATATATATATATATATATATATATCAAATTCTTTGGAATAAAACCTAATGTAGGATGTAGAAAATTTCCCCACTGAAAGCTGCAATACATGATGGAGAGAAATTTAAAAATACTTAAATTAAGAGATAAACTGTACTCATGAATTAGAAATATTAAAATTTGTCAATTCTCATTTCTCCCCATATGAATCCATGAATTCAATGCATCTCACTCAAAAACCCCAACAATTGGTTTTCTGTGTGGAATTGATAAATTAGTCCTAAAATTCAGATGGGTCTGCAAAGGGCTGAGGATTTCCAAGGTAATCTATTTTGGGGGGGTAATGGGGATTGAACTCAGAGGCACTCAACCACTGAGCCACATTCCCAGGACTATTTTTTATTTTATTTAGAGCCAGGATCTCACTGAATTGTTTAATGCCTCCCTTTTGGTGAGGCTGGCTTTGAATCCATGATCCTCTGACCTCAGCTTCCGGAGCTGCTGGGATTAAAAGCATGCACTACCACCCCTGTTGCCCAGGTAATCTTAAAGGAAAAGAACATAGCTATAGTACTCTCATTGTTAGCTACCAAGACCCAGAATGTTTGAGTAATTAAGGCATTGTAATACTGGCACAAGGATATATACATGGATAAACAGAAAAAATGAAAAATTCAAAGACAGAACTTCACATATATGACCGCTTAATTTATTATCCATTACAAAAAACAACACTGTAGCATATTAAATACTTTTTTTGATACTAGGGATTTAATACATGGGCCTCAGGTGTCCTAGGCTGGCACTCTACAACTGAGCTACATCCCCAGATGTTTTATTTATTTATTTATAAATTTTGAGACAAGTTCTCACTAATTTGCTGAAGCTGACCTTCAGTTTACTATCCTCCTGGCTCTACTCCCCAAGTTTTTGGAATTACAGATGTGCACCAACACAGCAGATGACATTGGATACTTTAAAAAATAATAATAAATGGTGCTCATCAGTAAGACAGCCACATGGAAAAAAGTATTTTTCTTGATATTTACCTTGCATCACACAATCAGATAAATTACAGATGTAAATGTGAAAGGCAGCACATTAAAGCTTTCAGAATAATATCCATCCAGGTACACTGGTGCCCACCTGTAATTCCAGTGATTTGGGAGACAAAGATAGGAGGATCATAAGTTCAAAGCCAGCTTCAGCATCTTAGTGAGGTCCTAAGCAACTTAGTAAGACCACAACTCAAAATAAAACACAAAAACAAACAACTAAAAACTAAAATAGCTAAAAGAGGATTTTTAATATTTCACCATAAAGAAAGGATAAATATTTAATTTGGTAGACATACTAATTACCATGATTTGAGCATTACAGGATATATATTACGTATGTTGAAACTCAACATGGTGTTGCATATATTTGTACAATTATATGTCAATTAAAAATGAACTAAGGTCAGGCAGATCGGTATGTGCCTATAATCCCAGGAACTATGGAGATGGAGATAGGAGGATCACAAGTTCAAGGCCACCCTGGGCAACTTAGTGAGACTCTAGCAATTTAGGGAGACCTTGTCTCAAATTTAAAAAAAAAAAATGGTTGGGAATGTAGCTCAGTGGTAAAATGCCCCTGGTTTCAAGTCATAGTACTTAAAAAAAAAGAAAAAGAAAAGAAAAAAATCAAAAAATAAAATAACAATGGGCTGGGGCTGGGATTATGGGGCTCAGTGGTAAAGCACTTGCCTAGATTGTGGAGCTCAGTGGTAGAGCATTTGCTTAGCATGTGTGAGGCACTGGGTTCAATCCTCATCACCATATAAAATTAAATAAATAAAATAAAGGTACTGTGTCCATCTACAGCTAAAATATTTTTTAAATAAAATAATACTATTTAAAAGAGGAAAACATAAGAGAACAACTTTGCAACTTTGAAGTAGACACTTTTCTTAAACAAAATGGGAACATGCTTTCTATGAAGGAAAAATTTGATCATTTGGACTATGTTAAAAGAAAGAATTTCTGTGCATCAAAAGGCTGCGTTAAGAGAGTGAAAAGACAAGCCACAGAATAGGATAAAATATTTGCAAAGATATATCTGATAAAAGACTCATAATTTAAATCATATTAGACAAAACAATAGAAAATTGTATGAAGGAATGACACACTTCACAAAAAAGAGATATCAAGATTTACCAATAGGGGCTGGGGTTGTGGTTCAGTGGCAGAGCACTCACCTAGCACGTGTAAGGCCCTGGGTTTGATCCTCAGCACCACATATAAATAAATAAATAAATAAATAAATAAAGGTATTATGTACAACTACAACTAAAAAAATAGATAGTCAATAAACCTATCAAAAAGTGCTCCACTTAATCAAAAAGAAAAATGAAAATTAATAGCATAATAAGATGCCACCACAAACCCATTGCTATGAGTAAAATGAAAGAAAACAGAAATGACCAAGCAGCCACCAAAATGCTCACACACTGCTGGTGGAAGTAGGCATCGGTACCACTCTGGGAAAGCTGTGAGACAGCATCTGCTGAAGCCAAAGACAGCTGACCCTCCGTAGCCATGGGTTGTGTACCTGTGGATTTAACTAACTGAGGATCCAAAATATTTGGGGTGGGGGGAATTGCATCTGCTCTGAACATTTAGAAAAAATTTTCTTGCCATTATTCCTTAAGCAACACAGTCTAATTATTACATAGAATTGACATTGTGGTTATCTACAGATGACTTAAAGAAGATATGCAACACTATGCCATTTTGCATAAGGGACTTGAGCATCTGTGCATTTTGGTATTGTGGGGTCCTGAAACCAATGCCCTGTGGATACCAAGAGATGACTCTGTGCTTATCCATGGCTTGAAAATTCTATTCCAAAGGACACACAAAAGAATGTTTCTAGCTATCTTATATGTAATAGCCAAAACCCTGAAATTACTCCTAGTATCCCAAATTGTGGTTGCCTTGGCAACTGTGTGGAGGCAGAGTTGGGGATGGTGAGACAGAAATGGTGCCAGCAGGAGCTAGGGCAGCAGGGTCCTGAGGAAGGAGGTTGAGTCTGCATGGCACAGGGCTGGACTGGATTTGAGAAGGGATGGGGAAGGCAGAGTCTGAGCCTGAGCTACTGGGAGGAAACCATGGAGGAGGAAGAGGTGGGGGTGGTAATGGAGAGTGGGTTTGATTTGGTCTATAGTAAAGTTGGAGGTGCCTGAGGGACCAAATGAGAAAGCAATGCAGAGACTGTGGGACACTCCATAGCTGAGACTCACTCACCGTCAAGTCACTACAGAGTAGTGGGTAGATGTCATGAGGAGAGGAGGAGTAAGGTTTAAGATGGAGGGACCTGTCCTTTGGCCTAATCCAGAGTGGTATGCAAAGTAGAAGAACAATCAAAGTCAGGACTTGTGCTTTTGCTGGGCACACACCTGTCATCCCATGGGCACATGGGAGGCTGAGGCAGGAGGATAGTGAGTTCAGCAAAAGTGGGTCCTTAAGCAACTAAGTGAGACCCTGTCTCTAAATAAAATACACAAAATAGGACTGGGGATGGGGCTCAGTGGTCAAGTGCCCCTGAGTTCAATCCCTGGTATCACCCCCATATAAATAAACAAACAACCCAGGTCCTCTGTTCAGTAACCCCATCTTCCATTGCTAGATCAGCACCTCAACATTTCCAGACTCCAAGCTCCAAATCTGTGCCTTGGACTTTCTGGACTAGGTTTTGACACTGGCTGGAGCTCCATTTCCCTCACAGCCCAGGGCCCCAGAGGCCTCAGCCAAACCCTACTCCAGCTCTGTGTTGCCTATGTTCCCAGGCTTCTTTGACACTCCACCCTGTTATCGCCTCAGCTTAGGCCACCAAATGCCTCACCGGCCACCCAAGAAGTGTGTGTTTCTCTTGAGCTGAGCTGAACAAACTTTTCTTTTCATGGGCCTTCTTGGCCTACCTGATGCTCAAGCCATTTGGCTCTTTCCAGACAAGCAAGAAGGGGCCTCTTGTTTATTGGAAATGCATGGATCCAGCCATTACATACCAGGCCTAGAAGTCAGGCCCAGAACCTTTTCACAGCCACATTCTCACCCATGGGAAGGCCAAGGATTGAAAGTCAGGAAGGGGGTTGGAGGGAGTTACTCCTAGCACAGTTTGGTGAGGATTGGGGACCAGGGGAATTCATTGACCTTTTACTCCTTTTCTTTTTTTAATAGAACAATCAAAATGGTGGTCCTTAAGGAATCTTAAAGGAAAAGTTGCTTTATACAGTAAAGTATCATCGTCCCTCCCATGACTGGGAGTCACTGATGGAGCAGCTGTAAGAACATGGACTTAGGACTGGAGTTATGGCTCAGTGATAGAGTGCTCACCTAGCATGCATAAGGCCCTGGGTTCAATCCTCAGCAGCACATACAAATAAAATAAAGATATTGTGTCCACCTAAAGCTTACAAATAAACATTAAAAAAAAAAAGATCATGGACTCAGGGAAGCCAGACCTGGGTTCAGATTCCTTGTAACCTTTTACCAGCTATGTAAGTTGACTCTATTGATGAGTTTCTTCTCTAAAGCAAACATGCCCAACTCAGTGCAATGGTGCACACCTGGAACTCCAGCCACTTGGGAGACAGAGGCAAGAGAAACACAAGTTCAAGGCCAGCCTGGGTAACTTGGTGAGACCCTGTTTCAAAATAAAGTTTTTAAATAGGGGCTGTGTTAAAGCACCCCTGGATTCAAATCCTGGTACCAGAAAATAAATAAACCAATACAAAATAAAACAAGCTGGGGATGTATCTCAGTGGTAGAGGGTTCTTGAACTCAATCCTTAGTACAAGAAAGGAAGGAAGGAAGGAAGAAAGGGATGAAGGAAGGGAGGAAGGAAAGGAGGGAGAAAGAGGGAGGGATGGAGGGAGAGGAAAGGAAAAGAGTAAGAAAAACAAAAAAAAAGGAAGAAATAAGGAAAAATTTTAACATGCCCGGACCATAATCCTATTGAATAGTCAATAATGGCTCATTCTAGTTGTTTCTCACTAACTCTGTGCCACTGAAAATGGATAGCCTAGGGAGTGGGACAGGAAGAGAACTAATGCCTGATCCATCCTAGGTTTTAAATATTCATTCATTAACCCTTCTTACCCCAGTGGGAGGTACTGTTAGGATTCCTGATGTTATCCTATCCTGGGGTGGGGGAGGGGAGAGTTTTGGAAGTTTGCATCCTGGGGCAAAGATGGCTGGTCAAGCTCCCCCAGCTGCCCTCTTTTCTCAGGGAGAAGTTGAACAGATAGACAATCTGGCTGCAGTGTTTCTTACCTAGAAGACAGATTAATGAAGCAGAACACTCTTAGGAGCAGCAGCAGAAATGTTAACTCTTATCCAGATAACCCAGAGTCCTGTGCACACCTGGCAACAGGTATTTCTCAAGCTTCTTCGGCAGAGAAGCCTCCAAAAAATGCAGCAGGGGGCGAGTTTCAGCTGAGTCTAAGTGAGAATTTTGCAGAAACTGGAACCCCATAATTTGGAAGGGAATGAGCTCCCCCATCACTGTAGGTGTGTGAGCAGAGGCTGCTTCACCCAGAAAGCAAGCTAGGGAAGGAGATAAACCAGGAGTGATGGTGCACACCTGGAATCCCAGCAACTCACGAGGCTGAAGCATGAGAGTCTCATGCCAGCCTCAGCAACTTAGCAAGGTCCCAAACAAGTGGGTGAGACCCTGTCTCAAAATTTAAAAAAAAAATTGTCTCAAAATAAAAAAGAACTGGGAATGTGGCTCAGTGGTTAAGGTTTAATTCAAAAACCAAAACCAAAACAAACAAACAAAAACATTCTGCCAGGGCAGGGTTGCTTAGTCTAGAGGGAGCCTGTGAAGGAGACTCATGAAGTGCAAGGCCTTCTTGAAATGGCACAAGACACTTGGAGTACTATGCACTTTTCTAGGAAGTGCACTCAATGGCATTGTTTAGGTTGTTCAGGGTGTGCAACCCCCAGCCTTACACAGGTAAGGCCAAGGAACTTTGGAAGGAGGAATACACTGGCTCCAAATTCTCAGCTTCCTAACCAGGGTGAGAAAGGAATTTGGAGGGGTACAATAAAAAGATAGAATCTCAAAATATAAGCTCCCTAGAGCCATTGGAATGCAGGAAATGCCTATGAACCTTTGAAATGCAAAATAAGCATCCATGAGCAACTGCACTCCTGTTCTTAGCGGGCAGCCTTGGCTCACACCCTTGACCCAAACCCTGGCCTGGGAAGAAAAGTAATTTAAGGGAAATATGTGAGTGCAGGGAAATCTGGTGTGAAATTGTGTCATTCTGTCCTGACACCACCTCTACTTCAGTGCCTAGTAACTGTCTCTCTGTAAATTTTAATACCCCAGACTAATAGGTTGTTGACTGTCCCTCTGGAGATGGCCCATATGCTCTCGTGAATGTGTCTCTGATTTCCTGAATCAATCTGTATCTCTGCCTGGTGCATGCTGAAATTCTTTTCTGTTATCTATGCCAAGGACCCCACTTGTCCTGAATCAGATTTCCCTTTCTGGGAACTCCTCCTATGACTCACCCAAACCTGTCACTATATATGCAAAATGTGACCCCCACCTAATGTAGGTATCCCTTGATTTTCAGGACCCCTGATATGATGAGGCAATGTTATTGGTATTTTCCCAAGAAATATACGGGGGCACAGAGAAGAGAAGGGCCTTGCTAGGGTCACACCATCTGATAGAGGATAAGACAGGACTAGATCCCAGGCTTCTAATGATTGTTTTTTCTATACACCATTTTTTGTTCTTGCTTCTGGAAGGATAACTGGCAAAGTTCCCTCCAGTGGGATTTGATGGTCCTGCTCTGGCCTACCAAAGGCCTCATGGTACCCCCCCCCACCTTCTGTTTCCTTTAGGGTGAGGTTCATGCTAAATTTCCCAGGCTGACCTTGAACTTGCGATCCTCTTGCCTCTGTCTCCCAAGTAGCTGGAATTCTAGGTACACGTGTACACACACACACACACACACACACACACACACGACTGTGTTCTTCTCCCATTGTATCTTTGTGGAACTCAGAGAGAGGCAGATGCCCAAGGACATATGTCCTCTGCCTCTCCATCCCTGGCTGAGCAGTGAAGCAGCATGCTGCCAGCCTCTGACATTGGCAGCTATAAAGAGTGGAGCTTGGCAACCAGAAAGAAGCTGGCAGAGTGGGTCTTCTGTGCAGGGAGCAAGGCCAGTAGGTGGGATGGTGGGTCAGTAGCCAAGAGGCTCAAACAACAAGGGCAAGGGCAGTCCCTGGACACTCTGTGGCCAGTAGTATGGACCTGCATCTGTATGGGAACCCAGAGAAGACCTCAAAGACTAGGGCCCTGTCCACATGACAAGTAGGGCCACGGTCAAAGCAGACTGCTCAGTGAGGAAAGCTGTCTCCAGCTAGGCAGGGAGATGCTGCAAGCCAGCAGTGCCCTTTGATTCTTCTTAACAAGTTTTATCCCTGTGCACTTTGTTTCTGCTTACAAAACCCAAACATACTCCTAGTGGAGAAACTGGAAAATCACAATAAGGACAAAGAAGGAAAAACATTAACTGTGTGACCTGGAGCAAATCACTTTGTCTCTTTGCACCTTGGTCTCCTATATGTACAATGGGATAATGTGATATTTATTTTGCAGGGTGGTTGTAAAGAGTAAGTCTATATAAATGTATGTAAGGTGCTGAGAAGAGTGACTGGCCCATCATCAGTGCTGTACAAGTGTTAGCTTTCATTATCATAATTCACTAAAATCACACACATAGTCAGATGCTATGAGCAACTGGTTGATTTCCTTCTAGCCTTTCTATTTGAATATTTATAATTTTCCTAAAAAAAAAACAATCAGGGCTGGGCATGGTGTCACACATCTATAATCCCAGTTACTCTTGGAGGCTGGGGTAGGAGGATTATAATGTTGAGATTAGCCAGGGCAATTGAGTAAGACTCTGTCTCAAAATAAAACTTTATAGAGGGCTAGGGGGTGAAGCTCAGTGGTGGAGTTCTTGCTTTGTATTGCAAGGTCCTCGGTTTCATCCCCACTACTGTACCAAAATCCATTAAGGATCATGCTGTATATGACTTGGTGTTCTGCCTACTTTTTTTTAGTTGTCAATGGACCTTTATTTTATTTATTTTTATGCATTGCTGAGGATCAAATCCAGTGCCTGACATGCTAGGCAAGCACTCCACCACTGAGCCACAACCCCAGCCTGTATTCTTCCTGGGACATTTTAACTGACATTATAGCATGAGCATTTTCCACATCATTATACATCTTTCAAAACATGCTTACAAGCTGTACATATGTGGTTTATTTATTGTTTTCTAACGTTGAACATTTAAGTTATTACTTTAAAAATATTTTATTTTTTAGCTGTAGTTGGACACAATACCTTGATTTTATTTTTATTTGGTGCTGAGGATCGAACCAGCACATGCTACGCAAAAAGCTGAGCCACAACCCCGGCCTCTTAACTTAGTATTTTTTGATGAATAGCTTTTATGTTTGTGTTAATCCAGATTTGCAAATGTTACTTGAGTACAGATTCCTGTAACGATCATTATTGCATTAGAGTGTAGACCTGTTTTAAAGCTCTTGAAACTGCTCACTGAAAAGGTGACACCAATTGACACTCCCACCAGCAATGTGTCAGATGGTTTCTCTCTCTGCCACCTTGGCTATTATTTTCAATTTTTATTGCCAAATTTACAGACAAAAATTTCCATTGCCTATATTTCACTTGGCTGGGGTTAGCTATTCTAAGTGCACTTAGCCCTGTAGGTCACAGAGTGGCCTGGATGGACTTCCCCCCTGGGTAAGGAAGCAGCAGGGACAAGAAGAAAAGATGAGGTCATGTGGGGTCACCCTCAGAAACCAAGGAAATCCCATCTCAGAAATGAGGTCCAGCCAGATGATACTGCCAGTCCTTATAGTGGGCCCAAAGGCCTCCCCCAAATAGGTGTGGAGTCTCCCCGCCTGGCCAGACAGGATAATTATAATGGAAATTGGGCTTTGGAAATGCAAATGTAAACATCCAGCTGGCTGTTTTGACATGGCTTCTGAACACTAGAGGCCTTGGGGTATGGCTCTCCAGGAAAACTGGCTGAAAAGGAGTCCCAGGAGCCTTAGGAGAAACAGAAGATGTGGCATCCATATGGCTCTGAGAGCAGCTGGGTAAGCCCTGGCACAAGGCACACCACTGGAAAAGAAAGTTGCTCCCAAAAGATGGAAGGCCATGGTGCTCGGACATAGGTGGCTTTTTGCTAGGGCAGGGCATGGCGACAGGCTTCCCAGAACTGTGCAGGAGCAAGCTGAGGCCTGTACCTCATTGTGCAGACTCCCAGCCTGGGCAGTTGGAAGGCCAAAGAGTCATGCTGTGGGTGGGTGCTTGGGGTATAGGAGTCTATGAGCAGAGCACCATCAAGATGCAGAGAAGAGTCTGGTGTAGGGTGACACCTGGAATCCCAGCAGTTTGGGAGGCTGGAGCAGAAGGATCACCAGTTCAAAGCCAGCCTCAGCAACTTAGTGAGGCTCTAAGCAATTTTGCTTGGCAACTAAGCAACTTGGCCCTAAACAACTCAGGGAAACCCTGCCTCTATATAAAATATAAAAAAGGGCTGGGGGTGTGGCTCAGTTGTTGAGCACCCCTGGTTTCCATCCCTGGTACCAGATTGGATTAGGGCTAGGGATGCATCTAAGTGGGAGAATGCTTGCTTAACATGGGTGTGGCCCTGGGTTCCACCAGGAGAAAAACAAAAATTGCAGATGAATGTTATCACTGGACTATACTTCTGTTTATTGAGCACCAACCTTTTGCTAGGCCCTGAGTAATACTTTCCATGGGGGAAACTGAAGCACAGGGAGTTATGTCCAGGGTATACAGACTTCTGCTAGAGCCATAACCTGACTCCAGGGTTCTTGTTCCCAGGTCCCTCTTACCTCCCTTGGGTAGAGTTGATGGTAAATTCTCCCCACTCTTGAGTATAAAAGCTTTGCTAGTAAGGGACCCTGAAAAGAAGTTATGTGAAGGATTATGAGAAGTTGTTTGTATGAAAACCTAGAGGCAAGAAAACTACACAAAAATGAGTTTTAGGAGCTGGGGCTGTAGCTCAGTGTTGGGGCGCTTGCCTAGCATGTGTGAGGCACTAGGTTCAATCCTTAGCACCACATAAAAATAAATAAAACAAAGGCATTCTGTCCATTTACTTCTATAATTTTTTTCTTTAAAAAAGGAGTTTTAGATAGCAGCAAGGAGGATTTGGGATGGCATTAGGAAGAACTTCCTCAGAATAAGGCTTTTTAGGTACAATGGGTAACCAAGGGAGGTCCGAGTTAGTGCCTCTCTCTGATATTCTCAGCACTTGCCCTTTTCCTCTTGCAATATCCTATCACCCCCAAGGCATTCCTTCCTACCACTAGCAGGATCTGAAACATAAGGTCACCTGTGACCAACAGAATAATTGGGATCCAGCTCGAGCCAGGGATGGTCAGAACTTTTTCCACCTACACCTCTCTTTTGGTAAAGGAGGTACTGGGAATTGAACCCAGGCACACTTAAACACTGAGCTACATCCCCAGCCCTTTTTTTGTATCTTATTTAGAGACAGAGTCTCATTGAGTTGCTTCAGGCCTTGTTAACTTGCCGAGGCTGGTTTTGAACTCGTGATCTTCCTCCTGATCTGCTAGGATTTCAGGTGTGTACCACTGCACCTGGCTTCAACCTGCTTTCTGAGTTCCCTGCTTGATCAAATGTCCTCCCCATCAAGCCAGAGAGTGGTTTAGGAAGGCATCACAGAGAGTTAGACAGGAGTGGGAAAAGCAGATGGGTGTCTTGAAGCAAGAATGGATTTGTGTCACAGACCAAAAAAAAAAAAAGATCCTAATTCTGACTGTCCCATTTTGTGCTGTGTGGATGCAGATGAGATTGTATATTTGGCTAATGACTGTAGCTAGACTACTTCTGCACTGCCAAGCACAGTGGTGGGTAACAGAAGGGCACACAGAGAAGTAGGAGACCCACTCCCTGATGCCAAAGCATTCCCAGCGCAGTAGTCCAGGGGGAGCTCTGGTGTGGAACTGCACTCCCAGCACCAGAGGTGGCCCAGAGCAGAGGCCCAGCAGTCCTGGGATCCTAGCTCTGTTTCACGCAAGTGCAGTATTTATGGTCCACGGAACACTTTCCATGCATCATGTCATGTCATATTCACAATAGCCTCAGACAGTCTGACACAGTAGTCCAGACCTTTCATGCTGCAGATGGGGAAATGGAGGCCCCCAAACATTCTATACCTTGCCCCAATTTGTATAGATGGTGAGTGGCAGGCTGCAGGCCCCTTGGTGCTCATGGGAGCTCTTTCCACTGAGGCCTTCCAATGCTCCCTACCCTCCATCAGTCCACTACACTCTCTGTATGTACAGTCCTGGACACTTCAGCCCTAGCTATGTCAATGGTCCCCCAAGACTCCCAGCCAGCCACCTGACCCCTCTCTGGTTCTATTTGTTTCTATACTGGGGATAGAACCCATGGACTACTAGAACCACTGAGCTACATTCCCAGCCCTTTTTACATTTTACTTTGTGATAGAGTCTTGCTCATTGCCTAGGCTGGCCTCAAACTTGTGATCCTCCTGCCTCAACTCCCCAAATTGCTGAGATTACATATGTGTGCCACTGTGCTAGACCTAGCTCCATTTTTTATAAATTCATCAAATTTTGCATGAGCTACAGGACAAAATTCCCCTCATGTCAGCAAGCTTAAAGGAAGAACCAATTCACAATAGACAAAATACCCTGTTTTTTGGGGGGAGGGGGGAGGGATGGGGAAGGCTGTACTGGGGATTGAAACCAGGGTGTTTAACCACTGAGCTATATACCCAGCCCTTTTTTAATTTTTATTTTGAGACAGGGCCTCCTTAAGTTGCTTAGGGCCTCACTAAATTGCTGAAGATGCCTTTAAGCTTGCGATCCTCTTGTTTCAGCCTCCTGAGTCAATGGAATTACAAGTGCACACACCACCACGCCCAGCTAAAGCACCCTTTCTTAGGACTCCTACTTGAATACATCTACACATATGTGATGAAATTTCTTAAGCTTTCTTAGTGGGATATACAGAGTGTATCTTTAAAAATCCCTGTATTGTGAAAATGTTGGAAGAGGGGATTATCTGAGTCCCTAGAGATATTTCCAGGCCTGTGGACAAGAGACTGTTGAGTTCATCTGAGCTATATGGTATGAATAAGGATCTATTTCAAAAAGATTCCATTAGAGCATCATAGCTGGAGGTGTAGAGTATGGAGGTTGAGAACAGAATGGAGTCAGCGACATGGGACAGTTATTTAATCCATCTGGGTCTCATTATCTTCATCTTAAAATTGGGATAATATGAATTGCCTATGTTATGTTATAGGATATTTTTGAGGTCAAAAGAATGAGTACATGAAAATTTCATACAGCTACATGAGGAAGCACCATATCATGGCATGTTTTAATTTTCAGGATCAGACATCAGCAACAATGATTGACCCTTAGGACCCCACCACTGCATTGATGTCCTCCTGTGTCTATAGATGCTAAATCAGCCAATAAATCAAGCCAGTGCTGCCACAGACTCTATGACATAAATGACCTCAGTCAAACACTCATCCTCAAACTTGTGTAAGTCCCTCCCTAAGAATTGTATTCCTGATCCCAATCCCGAACCCAGGGCAAGGCCTTTGTGTATAGAACTTCCCAAACTGGCACTTAGTGATGTCACGTTCAGAAGTTGAAGTCAGCCATCTTGGGAGTATTTATACCATAGTAATTGTCAAACACTGCAAATCGGGGCTTTTTATTCTCCCAGTGAGCAATTTACTAAATATTTACCAGCACACCATTGCTTACACCAACTGATTCATACCTCCATGTGACACTCTAGGGCTCTTCCTTAGATAACCATTGCTTCATCAAGACACAAGATCCACCTGTAGCTGCCTTCCTGCCACAAGAGTGTCCTGTCTCATTTATATCTCTTTGTAAGCTCAGGCCCACTGTTGATTGGGTCCCTGCCCTTTGACACTAAACTTTGCCCACTAGGAAATGATCCTTCACTGCTTGCCAGGCCTACCCCCTAGCTGCAATCCTAAATGAGTATGGAGCCTTATGTCAGAACGCTGTCCTTTCTTCTTTGCCTGTTCAGTGTTGCCCCAAGAAGCCATCAGCCTCCTATGCAATTCCTAAGCAAGCCACAATGAGGCAGATGCAGTAGCTCTGTGGAGCAGAGTCTAATGTTTATCAAGTTCTGTTATTTGCTTTTCTAGGGAGTAGGTGGTTTGGAGGGGAAACCCAATCCAGGGCAATAATTACTCTCTCTCACCAGCTGAGTGGGCCCATTTATTTATTCATTATAATAACAGCTATAGGAGGGCAGAATTCAACATCTATTTGGGTTTGGGTTGTGTTCCCAGCACTTGGAACATACTAAGTGTTCAATAAATCCACCTTGAAAAAATGAATGAACAAAATTGCTCATTCCATCCATGTTCCCCTAAACCTTTGTTCTGTACCAGGCCATTTTGAATCCTGGTGATACAAAGAACAAGATATGGCCCCTGCTCTCAAGAAGCTTATAGTCCCATGGGCCAAGAAATTGGATGTTTGGAAGCATGAGAGCCACTACAGGATGGCTTATGAACCCTGGTGCTGATGGGAATGGGAAACAAAGGTTCACTGCTTCCAGGCTAAGATCGGGTGCTTTGTGGACCAGAGAAGCCCCGATATTTGTCTGCACTTGCTCAGTGGACTGTGCAGGCTGCAGACTGAGGTGACTTCCCAAGGTCCCTTGAATAGAACACAGCCTCACTCCCTCACTGGGCCCTACCCACCCACCAAGGAAGCTGATCCCATGGCCAAGAGAGAGGATTCAGGCAGGGAATCCCAGCCCCTCCCTGCCCTAGTCTGGGCCAGAAGGGCCTGACATGCTTTTAATATCAAGCAGAAAATTTAATCCAGCAGATGAGAATTCCTATTATTTTAATATATTTAGAAGAGAGTTTAAGGTGGATTTTGTTCCATGCTGTATATTTTTACAACATGAGATCAGGCCACTTTGATAAATGCTGTAATGAAAGCAAGAGGGGGCCTTGGGAGAGGGGGAAGGAGAGAAAGAGGAGAAACAGAGACAGAAAGAAAGTCATAGAGATGGAGAGAGAGGCAGAGACAGTGGGAGGAAAGGAGAGAGAGTGAGAGAGAGGAGAAAGAGGAGAGAGAGAGAGAGAGAGAGAGAGAGCAAGAGAGAGAGAGAGAGGCTGTGCATCTATGGAACTATCTTGCACATATGTCTACAACTCCATGTGTGTTTCTGTGTCTGTTTGTTGTTTGAGTAGACACATCCATTTGGGGATAAATAGGATGGTTTTCCACCTGCAGGAAGCAAGGCAGCCAAAGGCTGATAGGAGCTGTTTTACTCTGCTGCTCTCAGAAGGCCTTGGGCTGGTTCTCAGGTTGCTCCTGAGGCCAGACCCTGGGCTCTGCTTAGAAATTGAGATGCAGGCTGGCTGCCAGAAAGGCAGGGGCAGTCCAAGGAGCCTTAAAGGCTCTCCTCTAAAGTGATCCTCAACAGGAGAGGGGACTTGCTCCCCAAAGGCCCTGCTGCCCAGCTGACTATACCAGGCAGCTCCTTGTTCCCCTTCTCTGGAACATCCTGACCCTGCACTCAGAAGCAGGCACACATGGCTTCAAGGGCCCAAGGCCAATGCCATGGTCACCCACTAAAATTTTTTGGAAACCAGAATGCCTGAGCTTGTTGGGAGGGATTTGTTAGCCTGGCTGGAGAAAAATGGCTTACAGCCTGGAGGCTGGGGAATGGATAAAGTGACTTTTGGAGAACTTCAAAGGCACAGGAACATTTGACTAAAAGCTTAGGGTACGAGAATGGGATGGGGTCACAGTTTCTGCAGAATTTTCCTTGGTTTAGAGTCCCAGGGAAGAACCTTAAGTTCTTGAAATTGGTGCTCCAAATCCCCTGCCATACTCTGGACCTCACAGGTGACCTGGGTTGCCACCAAATCCATCCTCCTGCTTCCGGGCAGGTACACACCTTCAAAAAACCAGCTCATGTTCACCTACCCATTAAGACACTTCCCAGGGTTCAGGTGTTGTCTCCTGCAACTGCGACACCCTGGGGCCCTTGAAAAAGGGGACCAGCTTTTCCCCCTTTCCTCTAGGAGAGAGCAGGAGAGGGACTCTACCCACCACCTCTGCCTCCCTTCAGGGCCCCAGAGGAGAGCCAATTCACAAGAAGGACAGGTCTGCCCTAATGCTCTCTGTGGCCTAGCTTGGTGGCTGATTTTTTTTTCTTTTTCTTTTTTTCTCTGTTTTTGGAGGAAGGCCAGGAAATGTCCACATAAAGAGCTAGCGGCCAGGGAAAGTGAGAATGAGAGAGAGAGAAGAGAGACAAAGGCCACATTGTCACCTCTCTCAAAAGAATGTCTGACAATTCAAAGCAAGATAATGGGCTGGGCTTGTGGTTGCCTCTACCTATGAGTATAACCTTGGGCTGGAGTTGTCAACCAAAAAACAGAGTGTCAGTGTTGGAGAGGTTCTGCCTTTTCTCCTACTGCTCAACAGGAGATGACCAGCTGTTCTGTGGCTCGTTCCTTCCTTGCGCTCTCCAACCTGACCTCATCCTCTGGATCTGGCCTAACAACTACTTCTCTGAGGGATGCCAGGCCAGGTCATGGTGGGGGGTGTTCTTGGACCCCAGGGAAACTTCTGATTAAGGATTCGAGGTCCTAGGATCAGGAGCTCCTCAGTCTTATCAATTTCTGTTATAGCATCAACAAGTTTCCATGGAGTGTGTATTGCATGCATTGGGATATCAGGAAGGGGGTGCTGTCCTAGGGGGAACAAAGTGCTTTACAACTAGAACATATGAGGGAAATCTCTCCAGACAGAGAAAGGACCCAGGTGGTAAGCTGAGGTCTGAAGCCAAATCAGAGCAAGACAAGGACCACACAAGATTCTGTGTGGCCACAGCAGAGTGCTTGTGGCATAAATCACAAAGCTTCATCTAGGAACCAATGAAATGGCTCAGAAAATGAATCATTGTGGCAGGAACCATTGTGGGGGACAGCAGAAGAAGCTGGGATACTCCTTAGCCTGGCCTGCTGTGAGGCAGGTAGGAAGTTTCCTCTCACTTTCCACTATTGTGGCATGAATGGGAGAAATGCTATCTAGGCTGTCAGGTCAGTGTGGGTGGGGGAGGCTGTGCAGTTGGGCCCAGGCCAAGACATTGGGACCCTGCCTGAGAATGGCCCAGAGGCTTTCCAGGTTCTTACCCCAGCAGCCTGGGCCATTGATTTGCAGAGAGTGTGAAGTATGTATATATTTGAGGGGCAGCACTGGCCATGTGTGTACCAAATTCATGTCCATGCACCAAAGGGGGGTAGGGCAGCAATCCTTTGCCTGCAGCTCCCATGTCTGTTAAAGATGAGGAGAACATGTAGGTGCCACCCCCTGCCCATTCAGCCCAAGGCCAAGCTTATCTCTTCTGATAAATCTTTTTTTTTTTTTTTTGTACCAGGAATTGAACCCAAGGGCTCTCAACCACTGAGCCACATCCCCAGCCCTTTCTGTTTTATTTTGAGACAGGGTCTCGCTGAGTGGCTTAGGGCCTCACTAAGTTGTTGAGGCTGATTTTGAACTGGTGATCCACCTGCCTCAGCCTCCCAAGTTGCTGGGATTACAGGAGTGAGCCACCATGCCTGGCTCTTCTCAGAAACTTTTTCTCTAAAGATGGTCACCAAGGAATAAGTCTCCTAAGAAGGTCTCTCTCACCTTACTAACCTCTGAGAAAATCAGAATCTTTCTGTCTGAATCTCCAGGTCAAATTCTGGACTTCAGACCAGAATGTGCTCCCCGGAGACCTGGCCTGCCATGGTTCATTCTTTTGACACCCTGAGATAAGTAGCATTCTTCCCAAGGCTCCTAATATTCTTTTCCTCCCCAACCCTCCACTTTTCTGCTGTCTCCTGTCTTTTCCAGCTAATAGCCATTCCCAGAAGCCCTTGCACCCTCAGCCAAGGTCCTGCAATCTTCTAGTTTGGCACCCCAGTTTCTCTAAGTGGGTTCCACCACTTTCTTTCGGCCTCTTCAAAATTATCTCTTGGCCTTCACTTTTGCCAAATTCAATTCCTCAAAGATCGCCAAAGTCTAATTGCTATGGCAATGACAGTGACTGCAGTTAGTCCTCAGTCCTATCTCCAGAAAAGGAGGGAAGAAATGACTTCTCTCCAGGTGGTGACAGATGCATCCCAAGTTATCTTCATCTCTCTTGTTATGTCCTCCCTGTAGAAGGTGGAGCTTTGTGCTAGCAAGTCCTGAACCAGGAGATAAAGGCTCAGCTCTGTCACTCCATCCCTGTGTCTTGTCTCCAAATTCTCTGCTTCCTCAGAGGTCAACATGTTGGTACTAGGCTCAAGCATTTGCCAGGGTCCTTCCTGCTCTGAGACCGTCTTAGTATGTGTGTGCATGGAGGGAGGATGTGCTGGTCTTGCTGTGGCCCCAGACTTGACGGTTACTGACAGTGGTACATCTAAGTCTGGCTGGCTTAATTCCTATGGAAAGACCCCATGTGATGGTTTGGATGTGAGATGTCCTCCAAAAGCTTATGAGTGAGACAATGCAAGGAAGTTCAAAGAAGAAATGATTGGGTTGTGAGAGCTTTAACCCAATCAGTGATTAATACCCTGATGGGATTCCCTGAGTGGTACCAGGAGTTGGGGAGGCATGGCAGGTGTGGCTTTGGGGTACATATTGTATTGGGCAGGTAGAGTCAGCTTCCTGAACATCATGGTAGCTGCTTCCCTCCACCATACTCTTCTACCATGATGTTGCTGGCTGTATGTAGACTGAGACCTCAAACTGTGAGCCTCAAGATAAACTTTTCCTCCCTACAGTTGTTCTGGTTGGGTCCTTTTAGTCACAGCAGTGAAAAGGCTGCCTGAAACACGCCCCCTCTACCCCTTTGTAAATGCTGAGACCTGTTTAGGGATGGGTGGGCTCTTTCCCCTCCTGAAGTCACTGCTTTCTGGTGTTTCACAGCCAGGAATTCCTTTGGAAACAGAACCTGGCAATGCTCCCATCTTTTGGGAATTGCTGACCCCAACCCTGTCTTCCCAGCTATGGATCCCAGGCCTGCAGCAGGTGTGTGTCAGTGTCCTGGCTCTGGAGATCTCTAACTTGTGGCAGGAGGGAGTGCTATCTTTGGAAGCATTTCTTCTGTCCTCAAATGAAAACCTGTGGCCAGGGGAGCAAACAAGTAGGGAGAAAGCTACAGACCTCAATGGCCCCTGTCCCCACTGCCAGCCACTCTATTTCCCCCTGACCACTATACCTGCTCCTTCTCCACAGAGGGCATATCACTCATTCTTTTTAACCTCTCTTCCCCTCTCTGGGTCCTGCCCTTTCTGTCATTAAAATGTCTTGTGTGTCTCCACCATCTCCCTTCACTCTCTGTTCCTGAGCAGCCTGTCACCCACAGTGTCACCACAGCGACCTTCCTGAAAGGCAGATCAGATTACACCACTCCCCTACTCAAGGGCCCTTATAAGCTCCCTGTGGCCTGCTGAATCAAGTCCTAACTAATTCACTTGTTATTCAAGGCTCCAGCTTCCTTTCCAGAAACATCTCCCACTATGGAAATGCAGGAATCCCACACTCAGGGCACACAGAGCTCTCCTTGTTCACCAAAATGGGAGCCTTTCTGAATGGCCCACAAGCACCTCGACTTCTCCACATCCACGACAAACCACCCCATTCCACCCACCTTTTCCTCCTCCACAGTGCTCCAGAGCCAGCATTTATGTCTTCCTTGCTGAGAGCCTCACTTTCCCTCACACCTGACATCCATTTGGGGACCAGATTCTATCAAACTGTCACCTGTGCCATCTCCTGACAACACTCTATCTCCACTGCCACCCTTCCAGAACAGAACCAGCTCATCTCTTGTTGCCTGACCTTCAGGAGCCTCTGCCTTCCAGCCTTGACTTGCAAGGCTCTCCTTGAACTCCTCATTACTCTGAGCTCCCTACAATCTTAGGACCTGACTTTCAATGCCCTGTTCCCTGGTGATGGCTTTTCCTCTTGCCTTCACCTGGAATGTTCTCTCCCAGCTCTCTGCCTGGTCCAGCTGCCTGCAAGGCTTATCACAAGGGCTGCTTCCTCCAGCAAGCTTCCACTGAGTTTCCTGCTGGAAAGAATAGGTTTCTCCTCAAACATTCTGCTAGCTTTCCTGGCCGGGGGTTTTGGTTTATTTGTTTTGTTTTCTTTTTGCAATAGTGGGGGTGCAACATTAACCTATATCCCCAGCCCCCTTGATTTTCTTTTGAGAACAGTCTCACTACATTGCTGATGCTGGCCTCAAATATGCAATGCTCCTGTCTCAACCTCCTGAGCAGCTCAGAATACAAGCCTGTGCCACCAGGCCTAGCTCCCATCAGGTGGAATGTAGTGGTTTAGGGCATAGGCTCTGGAGGGAGCCTCCCTGGGTGCAGAATCCCAGCTGGAACATTATCCAGTTCCTAGGGAAAGTTACAGAATACCTTTGAGCAAGAACCCCAGTTTCATTGCCTGTAAATTGAAGATAAGTATAATTCCTACCCCATAGGGCCCTTGTGAAAATGAAAAGATTAATCTGTGTACAATACTTAGGATAGTGTCTGCCATGGGGAAAGTACCATATTGCTCTTATCAGTGCTGTTATTACTAATATGGCCTCTTTTATGGATTCATTTTCTGTTGCTATAACAGAACACTTGAGACTGGGTAATTTGTAAAGAAAAGAGTTTTATTTTGGCTCATGGTTTTGGAGGCTGGGAAGTGTAAGAGCATGGCACCCATGAGGGTCTTGTGCTGTTTCAGCTCATGTCAGAAAGTGAAAGGGCAAGCAGGCACACGACAGACGGGGAGAATACAAGAAGCAGGCTTCTTTATAACAACCCCCGTTGTGGTAACTAATCTAGACTGGCGAAAGTGAGAAGTCCTCCCTCCCACGAGACCCCATTCTTCTGTTCATGACAGCTCTGTCCCATGGACCCAAACACCTCCCCCTGGGTTCCCCTCCCAATACTGCCATATTAGGGCAACACATGAATTTTGAGGAACACATTGGAACCATAGCAACCGGTCTGACAAATCCTCCTGGGCAGGAACCAAGTCCGACCCCTTTCATCACCCACCCTGGAGATGTCCAGACACATTTGCTGATGGAGCCTAAGGCTACCCACCCCCTGACACCTCCTGGCCCTACAGAACCCAGAAGAAAGGAGGGAGGCTGAGAAAGAAAAAAAATGTCCTCCCCTCCTTGATATCTATCAGGAGCAAGCCAGCTCATTGCCATCCCCATGCCTCCTGCCTGTCTTCCCACCCCCATGCCTCCTGCCTGTCTTCTGAGGTCCAGGTCACAGTGCAGCTGAACGTCCCCGGGCATGGGAGTAATGGACACAAATTGGAGGGAATTCAGAGGAGCCAAGTCCCTGAGCCCTTGAGAAGGGCAGGCTTAGCTGAGGAGGGAGATGGAAGCAGTTCCATGTGTGTGGCTTGGCTGAAGGACAGCGCTGGGTGTGGTGGAGACATAGTGACTGGAGACAGGGATTCCAGCCGTGCAGACAAGCTGAAGAGGGGGAGACCTTGAGCTCCAGGGTGGGGGAGCTCTCCTGAGGCTGTTGGGCTCTGGGGATACAGACCTGGAGCTCCCTGGACACGGAGACAGGCCTGCCACCCCTCCGCTCACTGGCCTGAACAGAGGGCTCTTGGCCTGGCTTCCTGGGGGTGCTGACACTTTGGTGCAGGCCTGACCCTGAAGGCAGAGGGAACCAGGCCAGTGTTTATCCCATGTATCCACAGCTGTCGAGGCTGGGCCTGGGGTGGGCCCAGCTGGGGAGCTGAGGCCGATTAGGGAGCACAGCCCCCCTGGGGTGTGTTGCACTACCTGCAAGTCCACCACAGAGCTGTGGGCTCTGAGTTCTCTCTCCCCCTTCATCCCTGCACCCCTCCAGTTTCAAGTCATGGTTTTCAGACCATAGACCTCTGCCCTCTCCTCCCAGGCACCAAGGGGCAACTCAGGGGCATGGAGAGGCCGGGAGGAAGTATTGGAAATGGTCGCACCATCCTCCCCTCCAATCCAGGCTTCGTCGTCCTTGGGCCAAGATAAATAAAGCAAGTGAGGGAGAGGCCTCTGCATGCTCTGAGCTGATGTCTGAAGCGGCCCCTGTTGGTGGTGGGAGTGGCATGCTGAGTATCCGTCTGCCCAAGGCTGCAGTGGGTGCTGTGCCACCCTCCTCTCAGAGGAACATGGAAGGGAGGGTGCCTGGGCCAAGTGCCCAGGAACCAGTAGCATGAGAAAAATGTTGAATCCCTCCTCAGTGTCTCCTTTCTTGGGTGCTCTGGAGGGACTGCTAGGGAACCTTGGAGGAGGGAGGAGTATGGAGATGAGGGGAGTGGTAGGAGACTCTCCCCATCCCTATCCCCCAGCTCCCCAATTTTTCATCTCTGGTCTGCTGGGCTCCTGGGTCCACTTCCTGAGGTCAGAGAATCTGAAGGCCCCTGGAGTAAGAAACCTAGATGACCAAAGGTCCAGAACTCCCTAAACTGAGGGTGACATGGGTGCTGCTGCTGGGCACCTTCCGTGGTGACCTCTGTGCCAGAAGACCTCATGTCTAGATCCAACTCCTCAATTCACTCCTCATGGACTGTTTTCAAGTCCTCTTTGGACCTCTGTTTTCCAGTCTCTAAAATGGACTTTTAAATTCTTGCACCTTGGGGCTACTGGGAAGTGCACAAAAATTCATGGCAATAGGGTCCTAGAAAGAATGTTTCAGCTTGAGGACCTGAAATTTAATGTTTTGGCAGCGTTCAGTTCTGCATCAACACAGGACACACCGAATGTTCAGGCACCCCAGTTCCAATTGCTGTCACTTAGCTTTATCCATTTGGTGAGACACCAAGATATCCCAACTCTTTTCTGTTTCCAATTCTCTGTGAGAGAAAACTGCCCCATGGGACCTGAATCTCCAGTTTGGAAATGCTTTGTGTCTAGCCCAGGTCCTTCTGCTGAGGTTCCTACTCAGATGTGTACCAACTTGCCACGCCCTAACCAGTCTCCTCTTTCCTCTTCTCCCTCACCTCCTGCCCTGTCATCAGAGAAAAGAGGGGCAGAGGGCAAAGAGTGGCCTTTCACTTGGACAGATGGAACAGAATAGTGGGAGCATTATACTTCCAGAAGCCGTCAGCTGTCCCACACCCTCAGCCTCACTCTCATCACTTGCAGGCCTCACCACCCTAGCTGGAATAGTGTGGTCTCTCACTGTGCACTGCCACCTAGGTGCCAGCCCTGACTCTAGTCTCCCCTGGCAGCTCTGTGACATCGACAAGCCCAGTATTTCTTTTAATTATATGAGATAAGGTAGAAATGAAAAAATTAGAACACAGCCAATATAATGGGTAAATTAGGTTTTCTGTGCCTTTTTACTTAGTACTGTATTTTCAGTTATGTGTGTATTTGTGAGTATGTGTCTATATCAGGAAGTACCCTATATATTGTACACTATATGGGCTCATTGGCAGATACAAAATGAATGCCTGAAAGTTACAGTTCATTCCAAGTGTTATTTTAATTGGGAGACTGTTTCTTTCGTGAGATACTGTGTTTTAAAGGTTTGGTCTAGCATGTTCCCCCAGAGTCCAGTGTTTAGTAGACATACAGTAGTCCCCTCTTATCCATGGTTCTGTTTTTCTCTTTTTCAGTTACTTGCGGGCAACTAAGTCCAAAAATATTAAGTGGGAAATTCCAGAAATAAGCCATTTGCAAGTTTCAAATTACTTTTATCAGTATATAATGATAAATACTCTATTTTATTACTAGCTATTGTTGTTTATCTCTTGCTGTGACTTATTTATAAATGAAGTCTTATCATAGGTATGTATGTAGAGGAGAAAGCAGTACATCCTAGATTTCAGGCACCTGTGGGATATTTTGGAACGTGTCTCCATGGGTGAGTAGGACTCCGGATTATACTGTTGGTGGGGTGTTCCTCACATTTTTGCTTGGATGAGTGGTTCATATCTAGATTCCATCTTGGCTCCATGAACTGGCCACTTTCCCTCCTTTGACCAGGCAGTTTAAACCACGTGCCTTCTCTAGGAGGAAAGAGGGTTGATTGGCAGTATTTAAAACATAGCAACACAGATTGACAAATGGGGATATAATAAGATAGTGGAACAGGAAAGGACACAGGGCAAAGAAAGCAGAATAGGTGAGGAGGGGAGGGGTCAGAGTCCACCTTCAATTGACACGCAAGAAGAACAGGAATGCTCAGATCTGTTTTTCTTGATTTTACATATAGGATTTCAAATTATCAAGATCATAATCAAAGAAAAGACTAATTTTTCCAGAACACTTAAGATCCTGCATTCTATGTCCCTCTTTACAGTTTTATATTGTTTCCTGCTTACCCAAGGACTTTCATTTGGAGACAGAATTCCTAGAAAGTTTGAAGTCATGGATGGAAAGAAATGAGTATTTATTTACTTTTTTTGGAAGAGGCATAGAAATTTGGGTGGAATTTGTAATGAGGAAAAATGCAATTTTTTATATTGCTTATTAGAGGACCGAACTCTTTGTTAGCTTGAGAAATGAACATGCATCATGCATTACCTGGTTTGCTTGTTAAATTAGCTTTTGCTATATTTAGAAATGTAAAAGTGTGGGAAAGGTTGATTTTTCTGTTTTTTTTTTTTTTTTGAGAATGAGCAAGGACCTCCCCCCCAATCAAAAAACTCACCCTTCCCATTTATAGTCCCAATAGGAAGGTAGGAGGATCACAGATACATGCACCCCACACATATTCCTCTCCCACCTGCCCCCACTCACATGTACATACCTACCTTTCTCCCCCACCAAAGCCCAAAGCTTTTTGCTCCTTTCTTTTAGAGCTGTGTGCCCTGCCTGCTTTGGGTCCTGCTGTCAGAGATGAGAGGCAGAAGAACAAGACAGATCAAAAGGGGCGGGAGCCTGCAGTGGCTGGCCTGGTTTATGACAGGCACTGGCAAATCTAGAGTTTATAGAACAAGCTGGAGAATGTGAATCTGGGGGAAGGAGGACAGGAAGTGTGCTGGGAGTCGCTGGGTCCCTGGATGGGCATCTGTGCCTGAAATCCAGACAGAAAAGGGAGCAAAGTGCAAAGTGCAGAGTGCATATGTGAGAATAAGCGGACAAACAGCATCCAAAGCTAACTGCTCCCTGCACATGCAAGGGACTGTCAACCCAGGGTCAGGGCTGCCTGCCACTTAAATTCAGCATCTCAGACACAGCTGTCTCAAGAAGCATACCATGAGGGCTTTCTGGAGAAAATTATTCCAAGAAGTACTGTAGATAGTAAAAACTGATCAAATTTTAAAAACTTGAATACGAAAAGGACATATAATGGTCATGAACAACCAGAACAATAGCGTTTAAAGCCATCTAATTATAGTAAATGTATTAACAAACCTGAATGCAAATGTCAAGTATCTTAGGCTAGGGATATGTTGAGTAAGGTGATCATGTAGTATTTCTTACTACTCTGCATAGTTCATACAGTAGGTTTTAAAAAAAATATTTGTTGAGTGAATAACATTAAAAAAAGAAATTGGTAATGATAATCCAAAACTGAAAAATCCAGATCATTTTGATAGAACCAGGTTTGTAGAGAGAGCAAGTAAATTTTGTTAAATCTCTTATCTCATGCAAAGAAAATCAGTGGACACTATTTTATACTTAACTTATACTTAACTTGTGTACTTATAGTTGTAAGTGATATCCATTTAAAGTTAAAATTAAAGTAATGCAGAAAATAAGCTCTGGAGAAGAATGAAAGAACAAAGAAATAAAAATGATGTTGCAAAAGATAAGGGGTCTCTTTCAGTATAGTTAAATTTGGGCTGGAATTAGAACTCTGATCCTTGGGACTCAGACAGGCACTAGATTTCCTAGACCCTTTTTCTCTTCATCTGAGAAGAGATGGGAAATAAAAATCTAGAGATTACCTTGACTCCTTTCATCTGTGGGACTGCAGAATGGGCAAAGAACTTGACCCTCTGGGGATGCTGACAAGTTCTCTTGCTTTTTCTGTCCAGATATGAAAAGGACTCAATTTATTATGCTTGATAGGTTAGGTGTAGGCTATCAAATGGGGACTGTCTGAGGCCATAGCTAAACCCAAGGACAGCTTAATGGTAAGAATTTAAAGCATGAGGTCACCCAGGATAGGGAGGCAATTTGGAGATAGTCAACTTCAACCATGTGCCATGGGCATCTCTTCTTGCTCCCATGTAGGGGCAGGGCTGGGTTTGAGAACAGCATAGAGCTTTGTCAGGAACAGCATGAAATTTGATGTAAAGAGATTCTGGTTCAAATTATGCCTATCCCTTCCTGCTTGTCCCACTTCAGGGAAACAAAATTGCTAAACTGACCATGTGGAAAATGGGTCCAATCATATTCATTTCATAGGTTTCAGGGAGAGTGAATGGTAAAATGTATACACATGGATTACAATAATGCAAACATAATAGACACAGGAAAAAACAAGAAAATGCTGAGAGTGTAAACTCACTAGAGTGCGAATACTTATTTTCTTTTCTCTGTCAATAGATTTTTCTGACATTCAGGGCTAGTATGTTTGCAATTGAAGCAGTTTGTGTAAGATGCATAAGCACACATGTACCGGGAAGCTCCTGGTCAACCATGGTGCACTGTCAAACATCCATGTCGTTGTCAGGAGTGAAATTACAGAGCTTGCTTCAGGTGCTAGTGCCTGAGACTGCTCCTGACTCTGGGACTCCACCCAGAGCCTGACTCACAAACCCAGTTCTCTGCCTGTCCTGAATAAAAATTCACACCCTGAACTTGACTTCTGCCATGCTGAATCTCTTGTATATATTGAATAGGAGATTAAAAAATAGCCTGGGAAGTCCCATCACTGTGGATTATGTGGGGTTGTCTAATAGCTTCCTCTCGGCATAGCCATTAGAACCTTGAGGGCCTCCTCAGACCTAGGCCTCCAAAGTTCTGCTGTCAGCAGCAGGTCATTCCTAGAAGCACAATTATGCTGCATTCTGAAGCTCTCGACCATTTGCCATCTCCTCTTGAAGCCCTGAAAAGCAAATCTAAGAGGAGCTTTGATACTACCAGTCCCCGAAGCCAGTGAATCACACACCATTCTGTCTGCCAGCCCCCTCTATGAATCACTCATCCCTAAATGGTCTTTACTCTAATCCCCCTTTCTTCCTTGATGACATGGTCCACAGTATTGCAGGAGACCCTGCTGAAGACCTGCAGAGCATCTGTAGAACTCCCTAAGGTTCCCCTCCTGGGGTTATTCTAGGACTTAACAGAGGACTTGGCATGGAATTCAATATTTATAAATAGTGTGGAAAGACTGAAAACCACATTCATGAAAAAATAATTAAACTCCTTTTGATTTTAAACTCAAATAAGACACATGCTGCCCATCAGAGCCCCTGGTCAGCATGAAATAAGCTAGGTTACTGTTCTAAGATGGTACAATTCCAGTCCAATGTGAAGACGTGACACTGAGGTCACTTAACGCAGCTAATACCAGGTGAATACAGAACTTGACCTGGACTCCTAAGAGGCCAGTCCAGTGCACAGCTGGAAGAAGCCCTTCCCACTCTGCCTGTGGCTGGAGGACCTGGCTCAGCCCTCATGGTTCCCCCACCGTGAAGCTGTCATACCAATTCTGTGACAGAGTTCCTATATTTGGCCTCCAATATCCTTGCCAAGGAGAGCTCTATTCAAACCATTTGGGCATCCATTAGCTGCTTATCCCTCAAAAATAGTCTGTGTGGGCCTGGGCACATCCTGAGAGTCCTATTTGGGCATTTCTTAGAGTGACAAGAACAGTGCGACTCACTGTGCCACGTGGGCAGTCAGAGCATCTGGGAGGCAGTGTGCATGCTGGGGGTGGCAGCACCAGGTGGTGCCTGATCACTCAGCACTCTCCCCTGCCTGCTCCTGTTACTAACAGACTTGTAGAAAGCCAGGGAGCATGGTCCTGCTGATGCTCCCTGTGGCGTCCTGTCTGCATGCTCACCTTTGGATGCTGCTCTGCTGGCCTCAGAGTGGGCTGTTCCTCTCATCCTGTTTGAATGGGTGAAGGGGCCAGTGTGAAGGAGAAATGTGCCAATGCTGGAGTCCAGATGCTTGGGCTCCTGAACTTTCTCTGCCAGCAACTTGCTGTGTGACCTCAGGACCTCTGTCCCCAGGAGGAAGTCACTAGCATTTCTGATGGGATATTTTTCCTGCGTGGAATTGTGTGCAATGCAGGACATTTAGCCTACCTGGGCCTGATGTATCTCATCATGTGCTCATCAGAAAGTCTCTCCTTTTTCCCAGAATTGAGACAGCTCCTCCGGGAGAGTTCCCTGTTTTGTGATCATGCATCTGTTTAGTGATTTCCTCACCTCTGACATTGTGGTGTTCAAGGGAAATTGCGGGTACTGATATTTTCACTTTAGGCATCTTCTCCTCCCCACCATCCCACCATGAGATCCCTCTCATCAACATCTTCCCTGATTCTAGGGCTTCCCCAGCAGCCAAGCCCTCCCCCATTCAAAACTTACCCCTCTGTGTCTGAGGCCTCGTGGATGACTCTCTGCTTGGTGGGATGATCCCTCACCAATTTATGTACTGGAGCTTGAGCTGGGGGAAGTGTATGGATGAGTCTGTAGTTGGGAAAGCAGTGCTAGGTGGGACACAAATGACAGCCCAGGTGGGTCCCCAGCCTGCCTGTACAAAACATTGCCAGCCTTCCCCTCCTAATCTTTTCCCCAAGCTGACACTGCTGCTGAATCTCCTTGTGCTTGTACTTGAACCTGCGCACAGAGAAGGTTTCCTGATGGAACACACACAGACTCAAATCCCAACTCTGCTTCTTACTGTCTGTGTGACTTGGTGTCCTTTACCCAGCTGTGCAGAGCTTCCATTTCCTCATTATCAAAAATAAATTGAGATATGCCTTTGCTTTTCCTTGTACAAAGTAGATGCTGAAGAAATGGCAGCCGTTGTTATTGCTGTCCCCATAAGCCTCACCACTTCCCTTCTCCTCTCATTCAAAGAACACCAAAGCCTTTCTAACTAAATACAAGGTACAGACTCCTTCGCTGGTGTGGAGACCTCTGTGATTTCCCTGTCCCATTCTAGCGTTCAGTCCCAATGTACCCTGCATCAACCCAGTGGGTCCCCTCTGTTCTGAATAAACCCAGTCCACCACTCATTCCACTGTCAAGATGCAAAGTCATTTCACCATTCTAGGCATTTCACCTAAATGGCATGATGGCCCCTCGTCACCTGGGGTAAGGTCGCACTGGCATCTGGGCCAGCTGAAGCTGAAGTCCTCTCCTACCTGCTGTGCCACCAGGCTCCTCTCAGGCTGGGTGCTCCTTGGCACTGCTGATCTCTCCAGAGGTCTTGCCTACCCTCTGCCCCCGTATCTTCTGGTCCTTCCCCAGAGCATTCCATGCAGAGCAGATCTTTCAGATCTTGGCTGCAACAGAAATGGTGTAGCACTTAGCATGAGGGTTTTTAAGGGTCCCATGTACCCTGAGATTCTTGTACACAGATGCTCTTGAGGAACAAATCAGACCATGTACAAATGCTGGTTGCTGAGATAAGGTGGAAGAATCATGACTTTGGCTCATGGTTTTGTTATTTACTGAGGGTACTGGTTTCCTAGGGCTGGAGCACCTCACCATAAAACAGTGGTGAGGATTTCAAACTCTAGGTGTCAGCAGGGTATGCTTGCTCCAGAGTTGCAGAAAAGATCCTTCCCTGCCTCTTCCAGCTTTTGGTCACCTTGGGCATTCCTTGGCTTGAGGTTTCTTCACTCCAATCTCTGCTTCCATTTTTGTATGGCTTATCTGTGTGTCACTCATAGCGACTTGCCATTGAACTTAAGGCCCACTTGGGTAATCAGAGATGATCTCATTTTGGAATCTTTAATGACATCCGAGGAAATCTTTTTTTTTTCCCTAATAAGACCACATTCACAGTCATTAAAATTAAGATGTGGATGAATCTTACTCAACTCACTCTACTGAATGAAAATGTCACTTGGCCTCTCTGACCCTCAGTTTCTTCATTCATGAAATGCAGATAGTATTGCTACATCACAACACAGTTATGAAAACTAAAGTAAAAGAGTGTTTACATTGCAAATATTCTATGAGTACCAATTTTATCATGCAGATTCTGATCCCATGGTCATCACCAATTCTTTGACCATGCACACTGCTGCTCAGCTCTGTGACATCTCCTGTTCCCTCCTTGGTCTTCCTCCTCTGGCTCCTGACATTCTCTATGTTCCCCAAACTCCTAGCACAGTAGCTTCCATGTAGAATGTTCTTAAATACATGGCACATTTTAAAATTAATCCATAGCCCTAGGCCATGGCTTGAGTTCTTAGGACCATGGAGGAAGCAGTAGTGAGAATCTAGTTTCTCCCCTGGCCACTAGGGAGGAACTTAAAAGTCACAAGATGGGGATGCTTGACTTGGCTCTGCCACCTCAGAACTTTGTGACCTTAGTCTAGCATCTTAACTTTTTTGAGCCCCAGGTCCCTCATCTGAAAATGAAGCTGATGATGTCTCTCTTGTGGGCCTAGCTCTGGCTCAGTGAAGCTCAGCTGGGATGCTGTGGGTGTGAAGTGCTCCTTGAGCACAGCCTCATCCTCATTCTGGCTTTGGCCAAGGGCTACATCCTTTGACTCCAAGTACTTGCCCCTGCTCAGCTCCCCTTCTTTTTTCAGGTGGGCTTCTCTGCCTCCTCTTCCATTTCTGATCCATCACCCAGGTTAAGGTCCAAGGCCGCTGCCTCTCCTGGCAAGAGCTTCCTCACTCAGCCCATTGCCTTCAGATAGCCCGGCCCTGAGCAGATTGTGCAGGCTGCAGACTCATGACTGGGGATTTTACATCCAGGCACTAGGCCTGCCTCCCTGCTCGGGTCCCGCTGGCACCATCAGGAACAGCCTGATACCAGAGAAAGAAGGTCCATTGTGTGACTCAGGAGAGGCCTGGCAGGGGCCTCTGGACCCAGCACATTGAGGAGAAAGGAGACCGAGACTGTGTGGGCAGCTAGAGCTAGGTCAAGTCTGTGCGCTCTCTAGTCACACAGACCCTCTGAGCCTCATTCTCCTCACTTGTGAATGGAGACGACACTCCTAGCAGGGCTGAGGGGAGGACCACACTGACACAGAGGAAAGGACGCTGACATTCATGACGCATTCTGTGTGCTGGTGCAGGGCAGAAGCTTTTCTCATCTAATTGGTACATCTCTGTGCAGAAGGTCAGAAAAGCAAGGTTCGGACATGTGACATGACTAGCCAAGAGTTGACATCTACAATCACACTTCACTGGTCTAGCTCTTACCCCAGAGCTGGCCCCACTACTCACACGAGCTCGGACCCTGGCTCCTAGTGGGAAGGCACCATGGCTCTTGGAGGAAAGGGGCTCCAGTTTGGCCTCAGTGTCAGCCACATGAGGATGTGAGAAGGCAGCCTGCTGGCTCGTACCACCTTCCACTGGCAGAGTGACCAGTGGTCAAAGATGGAGCGGCCTGGGTGACAAGCACTCTCCAGAGCCAGCCCTTCCTGTCTTCAGTGAGCTCCAGGCAGTGCCTTCGCTGCTCCTCCTACCTCCTAACTAGCTCAAGGGAGCCCTGAGGACACTGAGCTTTTTCACCCTGACCCTGGCCTGAGCAGTTCCCTGGCAGAATGACCTTTTCACCAGATTCTGACCTGTCTCTTATGCTCTGACAGGGGTCCCTCCCTGGCTCCCCTGGCCTCATGCTGAGTAGGGAGCCCATCTCTGGCTCCCACAAAGCCCTGATATGTCCATTTGTGTCTATGAATCAACCAGGTGTGATGACACTGGGCCTTGATTCTTCTCTTTTTGTGGTCCAGGGTTGTTCTTAGTGGGGTCAGGGAGGGCCTGGGCCAGTGGTTCTTGGAGGGCGGGCAAGAGAGAGGCCATCTTGAAAAAGTTTTAACATCTCTGTCCAACTCTCTCTCACCCCATGTCAGAGCTGGCTGGAGACACATGGGGTGTGGAGACAGAAGTTCAGAGGGGTGGTTATTTTTAAAAATATCTCTAGGCAATTCCTACTGGAGACTGGCCTCTCACTAGCATCCTTGCCTTGGGAAGGCCACTGAGCTGCCCAGGGAGACAGAGGAACACCCCTTGTTCATAGGGGTTTGGGAAACTCAAGTTCACATTCAGGCCTCGAGACAAGGAAGCCAACAGCAACATTGGCATTAGTGCCTGAACTTGACCCGGTTAAGTGGAAGGGTGTTAGTATTTGGGGTAGTGAGTGCTGGTGGAAAGAGGACCTAGGGGTGAGGGCAAGTGCAGTACCCCAAGGTTCCTCTGCAGTTGTATAGAGACCCTCCTTAGGCTGATAATCTATCAGTGGTAAACTATTTCTTTTTTTGTTTCAGAGTTTGACCATGTCCTGAGCTGGTGAGAGATGCCTTTTGTGACTTTCAGTCAGATCAGCCACCAGATCCCAGCAAACATGACCCTCGCAGGTAGGTCCCCACATGGCATGGAAGCATGGGCTATTTCTCTACACATAATGATTTATGGACACACAGAGACATGTCTACTTGCAGGGCCAAGTAGAACCTGACCCCAAAGTTAAGCAGAAAAGGAGACACACATAATATGAAAACAGGCCTTCAATTTCGGAAAAGCAATGCAGGCCAACATCATCATCTAAACTTGGCTGTCAGATAACCTACAACCACACTAGTGGGAAACTAGTGCCATCTCCCAAATTAGTGATTTTTAAATTTTTTTTTTTGTGTGTGTGTGTAGTATTGAAGATTGAACTCAGGGTGCCATGTCACTGCTACATATCTAGCCCCTTTTTAATATTCTATTTTGAGGCAAGGTCGCACAAATTTGCCAAGGGTGGCCTTGAACTTGTGATTTTCTGGCCCTAGCTTCTGAAGTCGCTGGAATTACTGAACATGCGCCAGTACACCTGGCCCCAAAGTAATGATTTTGAAAGTGAATAAAAATAAGTGCAATTAGAGTTTTTTGACCACCCTCTCTCCCCCCAGTAACAATTTCTTCTTGTGCAAACATTCTGCCTCTGTGCTTTTAGCAGGTCTAACCACAGGCCTGGGAAGAGAGCACAGGGGTAGAGCATGGAGATATCTCCCATGAGGAGGAAGGGCTTTTATTCTTGTCCCAGCCTTTGTCCCACCATGGTGACTCCTGACCATCTCAGTCCCTGGGTGGTGGGTGGGACTATAACTGAAGTTTTTCTTCCTTTTGCTCATTGGTGTATTTTTTCTTTTAAAGTTTTTTAAATGCCCATGCAGTATTTCTGCAGTCACTTATGTTTTCTTAGCTTCACCTTTGTTCATTTCTTGAACAAACAACACCAAGGGGACCCAGGCAGAGAGTCCACCCTCAGGAACAAACCAGAAAGGAAGAGGGGACACGGGGTGGTTGAGGGGTCTCCTAGGGAAAGAGGAGATGCTCCAAGAGTCTGGAGATGGGAAGAGGGCTTCCTGCCTGAGCTGTGGTGGCTGTACTGCTCGGGGCCAGTGTCAGAGATGGTTCCTAGACACTGCATGTCCAGGTTCTCCTGCTGGGTGTGGGGGACAGGTCACCTCCTATTTCCTGTTGAGAAGAAGGGGTGTGGTTGTCCTGGCAGTAGGTGACGGTGGGTTTGGATGACCTGGGATTGTCTTTTCTGTTTAGGCTGGTGTGGGAAACCGTGTAGGAGGAAAGATCAAAGCTAGATGAAAGACAGTGCTGAATGGACAGAAAGAAGAGAACAGGGTAGGAGCAGTCAGTGTCCACAGGCCACACAGTCAGTGGGTAGCAGGACGAGGAGGGGCCTGGGTGGGCAGTGGGTAAAATGCACCACTGTCTGACACCAGCAAGGACAATGGGTGAAAGAGCTAATCCTCGGAGGAGGCTGGTGGTAGAGGCAGAAGCCAAGGCAGCTGCTGTTGCTGTGGCTGGTGTCAGACATCACATGTCCCCAGGGCCCTAATTGAGGAGCCTGGGGCCTTACTGTGGCTATGGACCTGGGGCTCTATCAGCCCTCTGACCTTAGGTAGCAGTGCTCAGGACAGAACCAGGCCCAAGGCCACTGGTTTGTCACAGGGACCCAGCTCTCCTGGCCCATGTGCATGTTTTAGGGAGGCCCAGCTATTCTTCAGCAGGTAAGCAGTCCTCGCTCTCATCATGCAGCAGACACAATGGACATGAACTGGTGCGTCATCTTGGACATGGAAGTCATTGAACTGAACAAATGCACCTCGGGCTAGTCCTTCAAAGTCATCCTAAAGCCACCTTCCTTTGATGGGATGCCCGAGTTCAATGCCTATTTTCACTGGCGGCAAGACCCATCACTGGAAGAGATCCAGAAGAAACTAGAAGTGGCCGAGGAACAAAGGAAGGTAAGTGATTCCCTTTTTTTTTTTTTTTCGCTCCCTCTTAGCATGGGCAGGAGGGAGCTAGAGAAGATGGTTTCTTCTCCAGGTATCTGTACGTTGTGCAGGCCCTGGTTCTGGTCAGCACGTGCCAGCCCCTCACTCTGATGCTATCCTTTGAGGGACACCAAGGCCTCTACCAAGTACCCTGTGGGCGGGAAGCAATCTGGGTCTGATTTCAGGCTTCCCCAATTAATAAGGGATGACTCGAGACAAACTCTTGAAAAAAAAATGTACAGTCACAATAGGAGGGGGCATGGGCTCAGAGGCCACGTCCAAAACAAATAATTGAGGCTGGTCTGGTGATAGAGAGTTTGAAAGACTATTTGCAAACACTTCTGTCTCATTATACTACTGCCTCACAAGTCCATGGTGGTAAGCAGAACAGGCATTATCCTTGATGTAGATGAGCAAACCAGTCAGAGAGTCAGATGACTTGTGCTGGATGACATAGCTAACATGGGCAGAGTTGGGACTAGAAACCAGTGCTTCAGCTCTGCGTCCAGGTGGCTCTTTGCTTGCCTTTGTTAGGGAGAACAGCCCACCATTGTGTCACTAGGCTTTCATCACTGAGAGGGCCTTTGGAGACAAGGAAAGGGGGGCTGGAAACCCAGGGCCCAGGAGCTCACCTGAGAAGCAATTGGAAAGGTTCACACTGGGGAACATGAGCTGTGGAGGTAGGGTAGACTCCAGGCAGCAAGGTGCCAGCATAGACATTTGAGAGGGCATCTTTCTCTGGAACCTTGATCCTACTCACCTTTATTCACTGGAGGAGACAGCAGGTGGGGTGGGAAAACCTTCTGGGCCAGTCTTTGGGTCACCAGTGGTCTACACCAGAATTATTTGGTGCAAAGTTTAAAACTACACATACTTGGACCCTGCCACACACCTCCTACCATGGCTTTCTAGGGTTGGTCTCTGAGGACCATAGAGGTTCCCAGGTGATGCTGACACATGGTGGAGTTTGAGAACTACTGCTTGATCTACACTGTTGTCTGCCTCCAACCCATGGGAAGTTCCAGGTCCTCTCTAGGGACAGAGCTCTAGATTAAGGTCTAGCTTGGGAGCCTGGGTTGCCTCAATGGGTCTACTTCAAGTCAATTCTGCCATTTGAACATGATTATACCAGGGACTGGAAGGCGGGTCATTTACCCAGCACCTGCCAAATGCAAGGTGTCATTGTGGGAAATACAAACTAGAAGACAAGAGGATCTGAAAGTTTTCACAGTGAGCAGTAGCATGAGGCAGGCAGGATGCAGCACTGCAGGTGGACACTGCCTTCACAGAGCTCAGGAGGTGCCAGAGCCGCCCTCCAGGCCCGGCCCTGATCAGAGAACGTGGCCCACCTTGAGGAGTCGGCTGAGGCCATGCAGCTGGCCATGTAGCTGGCCATGCAGCTGGTGGGCCGCAGAGGGCGGGGCCTGCCTTTGGGCTGAATTACAAATGAAGGATCTCTTACCATAAGAAAGCAGGTGAAGGAGGCGGAGGGGGGTGGGCAATAAGCAATATAAGGGGAATGGACCAGGAATTCAGGCAGATGGCGCAGACTGGTGACTTGTAGGCGGGGCTTGCAGTGGTCCTGCTCTCCTAGGGGCTCCTCCCGCACAAGCTACCCCAGCAGCTCCCTATAATAAGTCAAGCCAAGCTGCCAGTCCAGCGGTCACAGTAGCCAGATAAGGGGGAAAGAGGCTGGGGGCCCTGCGGGAGGCTGGGACCCACCTGTCCCTGGGCTCACTCACCTGCCGCATTCTGCCACTCCCAGGACGCCTTGGCCGACACTGCTTCGCTGTTCCTGATAGCCATCCTGTGCTGCCCTTCTCTCACCTCTCTGCCTTCCTTTAGGCCCAGGGAAGCCTGTGTGACCTGCCCTGTCCCTCCCTTTCTTCCCAGGACAAGCATGCGGAAGAGGTGTGGAAAAACAAGGAGCTGAAGAAAGAGGCCTCCAGGTAAAGCCCAGAGGCCAAAGAAGTTTCCAGGAAAGCTGTACAGTCCCGCAGCTCGGGTTCCAGCAGCCTCCCCATGGACTGCTCTCCCAGCGCTGGGTTTGGGGAGGAGGGGGGTCCTAGGGGCGTTTCCTCTGCTTTTGGTGTTTGTACATGTAAAGAATTGACCAGTGAAGCCATCCTGTTTGTTTCTGGGGAACAATGTTGGGGTGGGAGAGGGGAAAGAAGGAGAGTTTGGAAAGGAGAAGAAGTCACGGACATTGCAACACTACCCACTGCAGAATCAGGCGACCAAGGCCTCCGATTTTCACGGCTCTGCCTGGAAAAGAAGCCTCCAGGCACCCTGTTGAGGGAAGATGAGAACAAGGGGCAGTGGAAGTTCAGGGTGAATGATGGGCAGAGTCCTGAGGAGCCGTGGCTGCAGGGCCCACAGGATAAGAAGCCCAGCCAGAGCAGTGCAAGGCAGACATGTCACTCTGCCTAGCAGCAGGAGGAATGAGGTGTGTGTGTGTGTGTGTGTGTGTGTGTGTGTGTGTGTGTTAACCATCATCTTTTGATCATCATGACCAATGAAACGTTTACTACAAATCTCCAGTGCTTTTTTTCCTGAATTTATTTTTTGAGTGACTGGTAGAAAGTTCTAGAAATGTATCCGCCTCCCATCTGATAGCAGGTGCCTCTTAATTTTGCCATCCATGTATCTGAGGTGCTGCTGGGAGAGGTTGGTTAAATTATGCTGGCCTTTGGAATAATTGAAAGGTTTGCTTTTCCCTTCTTTTAAACCTTCCCTGTGGGTTGTTCCTGCCCTGTCCCTCCCTTTCTTCCCAGGACAATCAAGTGGATTGAGTGTAATGAATTGATAAGAAAAGAAACCCAATCTTCCTTACTATGGACTAACATTCTAATATGGTCCCCAGAATTCATTGTAAGAAAGAAGTTGCCTTAATGTGTTAGGCTGCTATAACAAAATACCTTATTCTGGGTCATTTATAAAGGAAAGAGATTTATTGCTCACACTTCTGGAGTCTGGGAGGTCCAGGATCATCTGGTCAAAGCTGCTCTCCATTCAGTCCTTATATGGCAAAATGGTAAAATGAGGGTAAAGCCCTCATGAGCTCATCACCTCCTGAAGGTCCTACCTCTTAACACTACTGCATGGGGGGTAGGTTTCAACATAGGAATTTGGGGGGAACCTCAATAGTCAGACCCTGGCAGAAGCCCTTCTCACCCTGGGAGCTTTGGGATTCTCAGTGCATCAAACTGTGATCAAGAAAATAAAATGTTTGCTAGTGGAAGGCAGAAAGAGCCATTCAGTACCAGAACTCATGTTCTCCAGGACCAGTACCATGGCTGGAAACAGAAGCCCCTCCAACTCCTCCCCTGCAAACAGGAGCAGGAGGGCAGTCTGCCTGTCCAGGGGCCCAGAGAATTGCTACACCCTGCCCTGCACACTGTGGAGTTTTGTACAGCTTTGCAAATAAACTCTTTGATATTGTCTTTTGTTTTTTCCACCAGTGGTATTGCAATTTAGCCTTGTTTTAGGAAAGGATAACTGGAGGATCAACATTGATGGTGGTGATGAAGAAGGAGGCGGCGGCAGCTAATGCTTTGAACATTCTTACTAGATGCCTGGAAATTTTCTGAACTTATATATTACCTCACCTAATTCTCACACCAGCTGGAGGAGAAACTTATTCTTATTATCCTATTATATAGGAAAAGAAATTGAGGTATAGAAAGCATAACTCTTGCCCAAATTCACAAAGATAGTTAAGTGGGAGAACAGGGACTTGAATTTGGCAGCTTGCTCCCAGGGTCTGTATTTTTAGCCACTTCACTGTGCTGCTTCTTTTTAAAAAAACTTTTTATTTGTTCATTATAATAATACAAAACATTGGAATCCAATCTCATATTCATACATGCACACAATATAACACTATAATTTGGCCAACATCCTTACCCTTTCCCTCCCTATCTCCCCCCTTCCTCTACACTACTGGCCTCCTTCTATTTTCTGTGCTGCTTCTTGACACTTCCAAACTAGGCTGTGAGTCCTAGATCAGTGTTTCTGAAGCTGTGAGATATGACTCATTGGATTGTGAGCTCAGCTTTATTGGCCCTACTCAATCTTCCTTACTTCAGAATAGAACAGAAAACTAAACATTAAAATGAATTCCAGGTAATAAGTACTTTTTCCACAGAAATTGTATCTCAATTTTAGATTTTGTATATGTATTTCTAGCATGCTGCATAAAACATATACATATATATGCACATATGTATGCATATATAAATATATATTTTTAAATTTGGGGTGGCAATCAGACCCTTTTGAATGAGCATGGAGACAGGATGTCCATTAAGCCCCAGCACCTGACCCTGAAATTTCAAATTATGTGCTCTGCATGGCGCACCTTCAAAGCATTAGGAAACAAATCCTGCCTTAAAAGTGTTTACAAATGGGGCAGGAAGCTACATGGCAAGGCCATGGTTTTTAAATTTCCAATTTACATCAAAATCTCTCAGAGCTTGATAAAGTGCGGATTTCTTTGCTAAGTTTGTAAATGAAAATAATTGACTAGGCTTATTGAAATAGGGTCTTTTGAGGATTCCATCTGCCCTGGAACCTACAATTTAGCAATCGATTTCCATTTTTTTCCTTTTAAAAATGATTTAGTAGGATTAAATCTTATTTTAAGTTTTTTTTCTGGGAATTGGCAGGATTTATACTAAGTTGGTATTCACCAAGATGGGCAAACTCGTTGTTGACAGCTTTTACCTATCCTCATCTGCCAGTGTCCCTCTGTTTGGCTGCTGCATACAGGGCCCTTCCAGCTGCACAGCCCCTTCCCTGGGATTCTCTGGGCCTCCCCACAGTCCAGGAGCTGAAGAGTTTTGGCACTGCAGGGGGCCTCTGAAGACTGTCACTTAAGCCTGACAGCTGCCATCTATTCTTATTGGTTGCTAAGTACAGTATTTACTTATTTTTAATTAACAGATAAAATTATATGATTCTTCATGAACAATGTGATGGTCACAGTTTAAACCGTTCTGAACAACAGAAAACTAAGCCATAGGCAATGCATCCAAGGGTAAGAGGATGACAGGTCTCTGTCAACTGGAGTGGGAGAAGCCTTCCTGGAGAAGAGGGAGCCTGGGAGCACAAGGACACTTCCAATAGGCAGAGCGGAAGAGGCGGGCTGGGGCACAGTGGGTGCTGTGCTGGGCACTGGGGCAGGAGCTGACCCCCTAGAAGGGAACCCATCCATCATCAGTCAGCAAGAGTGTGTACAGGAAGGGCGCCTGGGGTCCCCATTATGATGCAGCAGAAGGAGGAACTGGGGCTGAGAAAGGGAGGACTGAAGCAGAGGTGTGTTTTAAATCCTGCTGCCCTAAATCAATGACCTTTGATGGAGATATAGCACTCCTGACAGGGGAAGGTTGGAAATGTGGCAGCAATTTTGGTTAGGACAGGAGAAGGTGCAGGTGGAGGCCTGGGATTCCATGTGAGCACCAGACAGTGTCTCCAGTCTCCCTTGACCTCAAATTGTAAATGAGAGACCTGTTCAGGATGATCCAAGCCCAGGACTTACAGGACCTAGCTTAGTTCTGCATAAGAACAGTGCCCAACCCTAGCCTTTCTAGCTCTGCTAATCCTGGGTTTTTCCCCTGATGGGGTAATGGCCTTGAGTGTAGATTGAGGAGTGGGATAGCTGGGTTAAATTGTGGTTCCATTCCAAGTTTTCCAAGGAATCTCCATACTGCTTTCCAAATTGGTTGCTCCAATCTGCAGTCCCACCAGCAATGTATGAGTGTGCCTTTTCCCTACTTCCTCACCAACACTTATTTTGTTTGTATTATTTTTTTCAACTGCTCCCAGCTGTTGCTTCATAAAGGAGAAGGAATTTTAAACTAGGCAGTTGAAGAAACACTAACATCTCAAACTAACCCATTTTATATCCTTTTTTGAAAATTTTCTGAACATGAAAACTTTGCTTTAAAACATTTTTTTTATTTTATTGATTTTAAAAAAAATAAATGACAGTGGAATGCATTGCAATTCATATTACACATATAGAGCACAATTTTTGTATCTCTGGTTGTATATGAAGTGTATTCACACCAATTTGTGTCTTCATACATGTACTTTGGATAATGATGTCCATCATATTCTACCATCATTGCTAACCCTCTGCCCTCTCCCTTCCTCTCCCACCCCTTTCCCCTATCTAGAGTTCTTCTATTCCTCCCATGCTCTCCCTCCATATTCCACTATGAGTCAGTCACCTTATATCAGAGAAAACATTCAGCATTGTTTCTTTGGGATTAGCTATGTTGTTTGTATTCTTGATAACTGCCATTCTGACTGAGATGAAATGGATGGTGTTAAAGAATATCATGCTAAGTGAAGTAAGCCAATCCCCCCAAACCTGAATGTTCTCTCTTATAAGTGGATGCCGGTCCATAATGGGGGCTTTGGAAAAATGGAGGAGCTTTGATTGGGCAAAGGGTAGTAAAGTGAGGGAAGGGAAGAAAAGATGGTGAAATGAGATGGATATCATTACCCTAGATACATGTGTGAATGCACATAATGTGCAATGCTATGTCTTGTACAACCAGAGAAATGAAAAATTGTGCTGCAATATCACAGCAGAATGCATTACAACTTATATTATACATATATAACACAAAGTTTCATATCTTTTGTTGTATACAAAGTATATTCACACCATTCATGTTTTCATACATGTATTTAGGGTAATGATGACCATAACATTCCATCATCTTTTTTACCCCCATACCTTCTCTCTTTGCCTACCACCTTTTTGCCTATCTAGACTTCCTCTAATCCTCCCATGCTCCCCTCCCAAACCCACAATGAATCAGCCTCATTATATCAGAGAAAACATTCAGCATTTTTTTAATTTTAGGGGGGCATTGGCTAACTTCACTTAGCATTACATTCTCCAACTCCATCCATTTACCTGCAAATGTCATGATGTTATTCTCTTTTAATGCTGAGTAATATTCCATTGTGTATATATGCCACATTTTCTTTATCCATTCATCTACTGATAGGCATCTAGGTTGGTTCCACAGTTTAGCTATTGTGAATTGTGCTGCTATAATCATTAATTATGATTAATGTGGCTGTGTCCCTGTAGTATGCTGTTTTTAAGTCCTTTAGGTATAAACCAAGGAGTGGGATAGCTGGGTCAAATGGGTTCCATTACCAGTTTTCCAAGGCATCTCCATACTGCTTCCATATTAGCTGCACCAATTTGCAATCCCACCAGCAATGTATGAGTGTGCCTTTTTCCCCACATTCTCACCAATACTTACTGTTGTTTGTCTTCATAATAACTGCCATTCTGACAGGAGTGAGATGAAATCTTGAGTAGTTTTGATTTACATTTCTCTGATTGCTAGAGATGATGAGCATTTTTTTCATATATTTGTTGATTGATTGTATATCTCCTTCTGAGAGATGTCTGTTCAATTCCTTGGCCCATTTATTGGTGGGGCTTTTTTTTGGGGGGGCATTTGGCTTTTTGAGTTTTTTATATACCCTAGAGACTACAGCTCCATTTGATGTGCAAGTGGTAAAAATTTTCTCCCATTCTATAAGCTCTCTATTCACCTCACAGATTGTTTCATTTGCTGAAAAGAAGCTCATTAGTTTGAATCAATCCCATTTATTGATTCTTGATTTTAAAAAAAATCTCAAAGGAAGAAACAAGGATTGTTTCAATCAATCTCATTTATTGATTCTTGATTTTTAAAAAAAATCTCAAAGGAAGAAACAAGGATTGTTTCTGTTGGAGATCAGTATCTTTTCTGCTTCCCTTCTCATCCGATTTTGTGAGGTCGCTTGTTGTTAGCTGGTATCTCTGCCCTCAGGATGGCAAAGGTAACCAGGGAGGAAGGATTGGTCCTGGGTAGAGGGTACCTGGAAGTGGGGTATGGGACCTCTCAGTCCCCGAAGGGAGATTGCACCTCAAAGATCTCATTTTGGGCATGCTTGTGTGATGTGAGTGCCTGGTCTTATCTCTTTATCTCATCTGAAGACCTTCTAGTTCCTGGTCTCTGTGTTCACCTGTAAACTGTATCACACTCACCATCTCCCTTACTGCTTTATAATAAGAGTCCTTTGTCTATGGGGCTCTTATATGCTGCGTACCTGCCATGCTAAGAGCTGTTTTGCATTGGGCAGTCACTGTGCCAGGTTAGAGAATGCTGGGGAGATGGGGGAGTAAGTAACTGGTACCTGACAAGCCTGAGTTCCAATGTGGGAGTTGCCCCCACTAAAGGTGGTGATGAAGGTGACCCAAGATGGAGGCGATTGCTTTCAGTGATGGGGTGTCAGTTGGGTGGGTAGAGCCAGGCGATGGCATTGAACGATGAGTTCAGAGACTAACTCCACCATCCTGAGGGCAGAGATACCAGCGTGTGGCTATCAGCTGTCTTCAGAGCCTGGATAAAGTTCCCAGGTACAGGCAGGCTACGACACATAGGGGACTATCTTCGCTGCTGCAGAGTCCCAAGATGGAGGAGACAGGGGTCTCCACGTTTGTATATGGGGGTCCACATGGGAGTGGAGGCCAGAGTTCCTGCATATGGGTAGCAGCCAGGTGTCTTGCAGGGGGGGCTGAATCTGGGATTTGTGCTTGGGTGGGTGGCCAAAAGTTCTGGCAGGTGCTGATGCCAATGGTCCCACTCAGGCACCCATTAGTCCTGCATGAGCAAGTAGTTGGGAGACCTACTCAGACACTGAGGCCTGGGGCCCTGCATGGGCAGGGTGGCCATGATTCCTGCACAGGAAATAGGAATATTGCTTGCAGAAAGCAGTATTCTCACTACTTGAATCCCAGGTCACATAGTGACACAGAATGCTGCCTCCCTCTGGCCTGCCATCTTGGATTACCCCAATCTTAATTTTTAATATCTTAAACACTTCATATATATGTCTTATACATTATATATATAATTCATGTGATGTTAGTGCCTGGTCTTATCTCTTTATCTCATCTGTTCTCTTTAGTCTCCATTTTTCTTCAGCAATATACCTTATTAGGAATAATTGATTAAATTTCAGTATCCATCCTTTAACTTGTATTTGGCTAGGGTCACTTTGATCAATTTATCTTTTGATCATGATCATGGAAAATCCCATGAGAAAACTGAATGTGACTGAAAATATGATTAAGGACGTTTCATTGTTTTGCTAATGTCTCAATTCAGGTTCTGTACTTGCAGCTTCCTCAACCTGGATGTGGTTTTTGCAGATTTTGCCTTTGAATAACCTAAAACACTGAGGTTCCAGACTGTTTCCCACAGAAACAACTTGGTCAGGTAGGGAGCTGTCCCAGCTGGTCAGGATAAAAACTCTTCAATTTGGACAAAATGGGGACTTGGTGTTTTCTGAGCGACCTACTCCACTACAGTGGTTTACTTATATAAACAAGGTGTGGATTTCTTCTATCTTGGCACCTGTACTCAAAATAGAGTAACTTATAGCAAAGTGCTTCTAACATGGAATAACTCAGGGTTAAACACAGCCTGAAAACTACTGTTTTATGTATCACAGAATCACACAGAGTGGGGCACAACCTGCTCCTCACCAGTACAAAACAAAACAAGTCAAAACAAAATAACAAAACCCAGGCCCCAATGTGAAATTCAAAATATCTGACATCCAATACAAATCTATCAAATTTACAAGGAGGCAGGATAGAATTACATGTACTTATTAGGATATAATATCCATGGAAGCAAACATAGAAACAACCAAGGGAATTGGTAGACACACATTAAACTAGTCACCAAAAACACACGTCCTGTGTTGAAGAAAGTAGAGGAAAGGAAAATGGAAGGAGACAGAAAAATATTTGAAGAAGTAAGGGCTTATATATTTATAATTTCCTAGAGTACAAAAGTATCAGATTTAAAATTTCAACAAGCTCTTAGAAGAAAAAATACAGAATAAAAATTCTGGAAGAAACATCTTGAGCAAATTCTTGAAAAACAGTGGCAAACAAAATATTCAAAGAAACTATGGTGGTGTAGCTTGGTGGTAGAGTACCTGCCCAGCATGCACAAAGCTCTGGGTTCAATTCCTAATACAGGAAAACAAAACAAAACAAACAAACAAAACATTACATACATAGGCTCAAAGCTAATCATAGTACATTTCTTGTTGCAAAACGATTCTCATGTCTGAATATATTCCTCCCAAATTCGTGTCTTGAAGTTCTAAACACAAAATACTTAAGAAAGCATAGAGACCTTAGAGGTAATTAAGTTAAAATAAAGCAATTAGGTTGGGTCCTACTCCATATGACTAGTCTCCTCATAGGAAGAGAATAGAACCCAGTAACACAGAGGGAATACCACACGGAGACTGGGAGACGATGGCCTTTCACAAGCCAAGGAGAGATCTCAGAAGAAACTCACTCTAGTAACCCCTTGATCTGGAACTTGTCGTCTCCAAAACTGTGAGAAGATAAATTTCTGTGGAGCTTTGTATGGCAACCTGAAAAATTCTGTGTAATAATAGAGCAAAATCTTTAAAGGGCTGAAAAAAAATCCTGACAATATTGAACTCCATCTCCAACAAAAATATCTTTCAAGAATGCACGTGAAGACATTTCAAGGCTGGAGTTGTGGTACTAAGTTTAAGGCCAACCTGGGCAACTTAGTTTGACTCTTTCTCAAAAAAAAAAAAGTGGAGTGGGGAAGTAGTTCAGTTGTAGAGTAGCCAGAATTCAATCCAAAGTACTCTAAAAAATATTTTTTAGGCATCAATATCTAAGAGAATTTACTGCCAGCAGACCTAAACTAAAATAAATGATGACAAAAGTTTTTTAAGCAGAAGAAAAAATGCTATTAGATTTGTACAAAAAGCTAAAGAGAATCATAAATCATAAATATACAAATACAAATGCATAAGAATTATTTTTTCCATTTTTAAGTGTTAAAAGCAACATTAATAAAAGTTCACTGTGGGATTTACAATGTAAAACTAAAATGAACTACAGTAAGGCACAAAGGATGGGATGGGCAACCTGTGATGTAGAACTTCCGTCTACTGTACACACATGCATATAACTTCCTTAGATATACTGTTGTAAAGTTTCACACTATAGGTGAAGTGGTATTTTATTTTTTGTAGGTAGACTGAAATAAATTGAATATGTATGTTACAAAACTTAGAGCAACAGCTAAAACAACAATGAGAAGGATTTCAACAGAAACAAAGAGGTACAGATAACAAGCCATTTTAACTTGAGATAAAATGGAATACTAGAAATATGGCAAACCCCAAACAAGGCAAGTGAAGAAGAGAAAAGGAATAAAGAACAGTGTAAAAAGCAGGAAACAGGAAGCAAGCTGACATTTAATGATGATTTCATTAAATTTAAGTAGTCTAAATACTCAAGTTAAAAGACATAGACCATCTCAATGGGTCAGGAAGCAAGACTGAGCTTTTTGCTAGATTTCAAGTTACACACTTTACATATAAATAGGATGATTGTTTAAAGTAACAGGATGAACAAAGATGTATCATGTAACCACTAATGAAAAGAAAGCTTAGTGGCCACGTTAATATTAGACAAAAGATTTCAGAGCAAGAATTATTATCAAGGATAATGAAGGATTATATCTAATCATGAAGATGAATTCATCAAGACAACATAATTCTAATATATGAACAATTAATTATAGAGATTTAAAATACATGAGGCAAACCTGATAGAACTAAAAGGAGAAGTAGTTAAAAAGTAGAATGTTTGTATAATTTTTCAAATTAATATAGAATAGCCATTAGAAAAGACCATAATGTAGACCATAAAACCACTGTCAAAAGTTTAAGAGGATGAAAATCATATAAATTAAGTTCTTTGATCATGATGGAATTAAGAAATTAGTAACAGAAAGATAACTGAAAAATCCCAAATATTTGAGAATTAAATAATACACTCTAAATAATACGTAGATGAAGCATAGATCACATGAATGGTTATAAATCTTTTGAAATGAATTGGAATAAAAATGCAGTGTATCTAAATTTATGGGATGTAGCCAAAAATGCTTAGAGAGGAACGGATATCTTTAAATGCCTTCTTGCGGAAGGCAAGTTTCTGTTTCTTGGGAACAGAGATGGGCAAGTATTTATCTCTCAATGAGAGAACAAGACCAAAGACTGGAAAGTTTCTACCTCAAGTATTGGCAAATTTCTATTTCTTGAGGATAAGAACAGTATTCATAAAGTGGGGGTGGGGAAAGGAGGATGGCTTTAGTCATGCCAACAGCTTCCTTTTGGTTTTAATATTGAGGTTTAGGGTGGCTTATGGATGGAGGTTTCTTCTTCTTTGGCTACTTCCTGCTGGCATGGGGGTGGGTGACAGGGGCAGAGGCAGGTCCTAGAGGGGTTTCTTCTGTCAAGAGAGTATATTCCCTCAGAAGTGTCTCATTGACCACTTGGTTGGTCAAGGTCTTAGTTCTTTTCATGATGGCTTCCTGTAAACACTTAAAAACACATGATAACAAAAACAACAGGCAGAGAAATGGCAGAGAGAGATCCCAGAAGGTGTAAGCCCCAAGTAAGGATGGGTTCCCTAGACTGGGGAGAGAGGAAGCAGGGAGTGGCCAGAGAACGTGAGTTTGAGCATAGCTGTTAGATTCAGTAAGGTTTCTATGTTTTGTTCCACTTTTCCTGATTGGTTGACATAGTAACAACATTGTTCTCCAAGGAAAATGCCAGTGCCTCCATTTTTGGCTATTATTAGGTCTATTGCCCTCCTGTTTTGTAGGGTGACTTCTGACAGGGAGAGGAGCTGAGCCTGTAGGAGGCAGATCGCCTCAGTTGAAGTGTCCATGGATTAGACTACTTCCTCGCCAAGTTGGTCAAGTTGGGAGGCCAAGTTAAGGCTATGTCCAAGAGCTCTCTCTTCTGTCCCCAGGGTTACCAGTGAGGATGTTTGACTGATGACTATGAGGACTGGAAGGACGACTGCCCACTTAGATTGTGTTGTCACAATGGAGGGGAAAATGAATACAGCCATCTCTGCTGAAGTATAGAGAGTGAGCTGGGAGAAAGGACAATCAAGATGCAAAGGCCTGGGGTGGAAGTATTGATGCATATTGTGAGGGAACTATTTTGGCATAAGAAGTGAGTTCCTGGGGGGCTCATGGAAGAGTCTGACCCCATGATGATATGGTGTAGAGAGCAAGGGAGCTGGTGTGGGTGTTAGTTGGGGTGTTCCAGCAAGACCTGTTTAGCCCTGCTGTATGAAAGGACAGCTGTCAGTGAATTTTTATAAAATGGGGATACAAGAGTTGATGGGTAGGGCCACATTGGATAGGAGAATGGCTGACATAGGTTGATCATCCATTGGGCCACATATGAAGCAGTCTTGTTTATAAAGGGACTGATTTACTATATGGTGTAAGATGGAGAGAGAATAATACATGATTTAGAGCTAGGAAGTTTGAGGGTGTCTCTTTTGTAAGTTTTGGGAGATTTCATGGGAGCTGTCCTTTACAATGACCTATTTCTAATGGGGTGTGTGGTATTTGGTCATAGGTTCAGATTATCTGGATGGATCCATGAGGGTCTGAGTTTCCTACATAAAGGTCTATGGAGCCAGTTACTCCTTTTTCCCACTTTGTGTCTCAAGGATCATCAATCCTGAAAGTAAGTAAAGGCAGGACCCTATCGTAGGGGTTTGGAGAAGTAGGGGGTTTGTCTGTTGAAAAGCAAAGGTCTGTTGGAAAGAGCCATATCTACTATCCATATAATGGTCATTGCAGGACCATTTGGAACATCCCTTCCAATCCATGTAGTTGCATGTATTGGAGTTATCAGAAGTTAACCAGAGATAGAAATGGTGATAGGAAAAGCTTGTTTGGGTGTATTTGGCCCAGTAAAACATTTGGTGATGCAGATCTGTGCAAGTTGAATGTGACAGCCCTTAATGGGACAGAAGGTGGTGATGATTGAAAGTGGAGGTTTTCTGCCCATTGCATATATCTTAAACTGCCAAGCATAATGAGTGCCAGGAGGATTCTGGGAGCTGTGAGAGGGAAGCAGAGAAGGAGGTGTAATAGGATGATCATGGCATATGGAAGAAGTAAAGGACATAGAGGAGAGAGTGAGGAAAGAGGTTAGTTTCAGTTGAGATGAAGTCAATGAAGGATCCCTGAAAATATAAGTCCTGAAGGAGCTGGAAGTGAGAGGACTTGAAGTCCTGGGTCAGAGGCCAGATCTGTTCATAGGATGAAAAGAAATTGATAGTAACGAGAAGGTGAGAGGTTCTGGAGGAATTTGGTATGGTTAGTGGGTGAGGGTTAGAGATTGTATGGGAAAGTCCCTTAGAGAAGACAGGTTAGGGGGAAGTAAGTGGTGTAGGTAGTGAGGATGTAATGGGTACCTTGAGTAGTTTTGGGGATGTATATGTCATTTGGACAGTGTCTGGGGGTGTAGAAAGAAAAATGGTGTTGGATTCTTTGTTGGGGAGGTAGAATTGAGCTGCCTGCTGGACCATTTGGCCTGGCAGGCTGTTGCCGGCTGTCATAATAGAATTATCTGTCTGATATGCTTTGCAGTGTACTCTGCCAATAGGAGAGGAAGGAGAGAGCCTTTAGGATGACACTGATGTATGAAACATTGGAGATAGAGGAGTCTTTGGTAGTCATGGGTCCCCGTTCTTTCCATATTGCTGTGTGAGCTAATAATATATGAAAGGCATATTTAGCATCTGTATAAATGTTAGAGACATACTCTTTGCTAGGATAAAGGCTTAGGTTGGAGCTATTAGTTCTGCTTGTTGATTGGTGGTGTTAGGGGGTAGGGGGTTAGCCTCTATAACTTCTATTTTTTTTTTACATAAAGGCCTGTTATTCTAAGGCCTTTATATAAAAAGGGACTCCCATCCATGAACCAGGTATATGAGGGAGTTGGCAAGAGTCCTTCCTGAGTATGGGAGGGATGGGGAGCAATCGTTCTAAGGTCTCTAAACAGGAATGGAGAGGTTGATGTGGATTAGAGTCACTAGGAGGAGGAATCAGAGTTGAGGGATGGGCAAGTTTTGAAGGTTGGAGCAGGGTCTTCAATCATTGAGATCTGAAGGGAAAGAATGTGGGAAGGGGGCAGGGTCTCAAGACCCTTACAGGAGAGTAATCCAGTTAAGGGGTGGGGAAGAGGACAGTTAGAGGTGACCCAAATGTTAGTTTCTTTGACTCGTGGATCAGGATGTCTGAGGAGGCCAGTACCCGGAGGTAAGGTGCCCGTCCCCATATTGCTGGGTCAAGACGCTCTGAGAGAAATGCCACTGCTGCACAGGATGGTCCCACCTGGTGGCCTCGAGCTCCTGGGCGAATCCTTGTTTTCTGTTACATACAGAAAAAGGGGTGAGACGGATCAGGCAAGTGAAGGCCTGAGGCCTGCAGGAAGGCTTGCTGGAGGCCGAGGGGAGTGTTGATGGGTGTGATGAGAGGCTCCATGAGGGGGCCCTTTGTGCTGACATAAAGGGGTTGAGCCATCAAAGAGTATTGGGTATCCATGCCTGAAAGTCTTCTGTTAATTCCAGGAATGAGAGATCTTCAGCCTTGGTAGTGGGAACAGGAAGGTGAGAAATGAGTTTGTTTTCAATCCATCGTAATGGCCTTGTGGGACAGGATTAGTTGGAAGCCCAAATAAATGACTGCAGTAAGAGAGAGCTGAACCTTAGAGACGGAGACACAATATCGTTGCAAGGCCAAGAAGTTCAGTAATTTGAGGCGGGACTGCGACCAGCGGCAGATCAGGCCCAGCGGCTGGTTGCGGGCCGGAGCCGGCCCCACCCCCAGTGCCTGCAAAGTAGGAGAACCGGCGACCCACAGGCAGGTCAGGCCCAGAAATCTGCGAAGAGACAGAGCTGACACACGCGCCTGCAGGGAACAGGGTCCTGCGACCCACCAGCGGCCTTCTGTGGGGCAGGCCCGTCCCCTCCCCCAGTGCCTGCAAGGTAGGAGGGACTGTGACCACCGGCAGAGCAGGCCCAGCGGCTGGTTGGGGCCAGAGCCGGCCCCACCCCCAGTGCCTGCAAGGTAGGAGAACCAGCGACCTACGGGCAGGCCAGGCCCAGCAATCGGCGGACAGACAGAGCTGACACACGCGTCTGCAGGGAACAGGGTCCTGCGACCCACCAGCGGCCTTCTGTGGGGCAGGCCCGTCCCCTCCCCCAGAGCCTGCAAGGTAGGCGGGACTGTCACCTCTAGCAGATCAGGCTTAGTGGCCTGCTGAGGGGCAGGACAGTCCCCTCCCCCAGTGCCTGCAAGGTAGGCGGGACTGCGACCAGCGGCAGATCAGGCCCAGCTGCTGGTTGCGGGCCGGAGCCGGCCCCACCCCCAGTGCCTGCAAAGTAGGAGAACCGGCGACCCACAGGCAGGTCAGGCCCAGAAATCTGCGAAGAGACAGAGCTGACACACGCGCCTGCAGGGAACAGGGTCCTGCGACCCACCAGCGGCCTTCTGTGGGGCAGGCCCGTCCCCTCCCCCAGTGCCTGCAAGGTAGGAGGGACTGTGACCACCGGCAGAGCAGGCCCAGTGGCTGGTTGGGGCCAGAGCCGGCCCCACCCCCAGTGCCTGCAAGGTAGGAGAACCGGCGACCTACGGGCAGGCCAGGCCCAGCAATCGGCGGACAGACAGAGCTGACACACGCGTCTGCAGGGAACAGGGTCCTGCGACCCACCAGCGGCCTTCTGTGGGGCAGGCCCGTCCCCTCCCCCAGAGCCTGCAAGGTAGGCGGGACTGTCACCTCTAGCAGATCAGGCTTAGTGGCCTGCTGAGGGGCAGGACAGTCCCCTCCCCCAGTGCCTGCAAGGTAGGCGGGACTGCGACCAGCGGCAGATCAGGCCCAGCGGCTTGTTGCGGCCGGAGCCAGCGCCACCCCCAGTGCCTGCAAGGTAGGCATACCAGGGACCCATCGGGAGGTTAGGCCCAGCAACCTACGGAGAGACAGAGGTGCCCCTCGCGCCTGCTGGGTAGGCGGACCTTCGACCGGCCAGCAGAGCAGACCTAGGGCCCGCCAGCGTGGTAGACAGATCGCACCAATTGGTGGAGGATCACAGCCACCATCTGTCCTGCAAGGGAGACTTTTCAACTATACAAGAGCAATATAAATAAATAGAGGGAAAATCTCAAAAACACAACAGCTTCACCAAGCAGAAAGAAACGCCAGCAGTATGAAAAGACAAGGAAAGAAAGGACCACAGGCAATGCAGGTCAACTCAACTCTAGAAGAGGTAATAGCTGCAACAGATGGAATGTCAGACAGAGAGGTCAGGATATACATGCTTCAGATGATCTGGAGTCTCAAGGAAGACATGAGACAGCAAAATCAGACAATGAAAGATCACATTGACAAGGAACTTCATAAACAAATCCAGGAAGTAAAAGATCAATTTCACAGGGAGATAGAGGAAATAAAAAACAAACAAATACAAATCCTAGAAATGCAGGAAGCAATAAACCAACTTAAAAACTCAATTGAGAAAACTACCAGCAGAGTGGATCACTTAGAAGATAGAACATCAGACAATGAAGACAGAGTATTTCAACTTGAAAAGAGCATAGACAGCTCAGCAAGTCTGCTAAGAAACCATGAGCAGAACATCCAAGAAATATGGGATAATATCAAAAGACCAAACTTAAGAGTCATTGGGATACAGGAAGGCACAGAGCTCCAAACCAAAGGAATAGACAACTTATTCAGTGAAATAATACGAGAAAACTTCCCAGACTTGAAGAATGAGACAGAACCCCAAATCCTAGAAGCCTACAGGACGCCGAATGTGCAAAATCATAAGAGATCCACACCTAGACACATTATAATGAAGATGTCCAACATACAGAATAAGGAGAGAATTTTAAAAGCTACAAGAGAAAGGAAGCAGATTACATTTAGGGGTAAACCAATCAGGATAACAGCTGATCTCTCAACAAGCTGATCTCTAAAAGCCAGAAGATCCTGGAATAACATATTTCAAACGCTAAAAGAAAATGGATTCCAACCAAGAATCGTGTATCCAGCAAAATTAAGCTTCAGGATGGAAGATGAAATTAAAACATTCCATGATAAACAAAAGTTAAAAGAATTTGCAGCTAGAAAACCATCTCTTCAAAAAATCCTTGGCAAAACACTACAGGAAGAGGAAATGGAAAACAACAATGAAAACCAACAGTGGGAGGTAGGACAGTAAAGGGGGGGAAAAATCAAAGAGAAAAACAAATCAGGTTTAACAGCATTAATAAACAAATATGGCTGGAAGAACAAACCATATCTCAATAATAACTCTAAATTTTAATGGCTTAAACTCACCAATTAAGAGACACAGGCTAGTTGAATGGATCACAAAACAAGATCCAACAATATGCTGCCTTCAGGAGACGCATTTGATAGGAAAGGATATACATAGACTGAAGGTGAAAGGTTGGGAAAAATCATATCACTCATATGGACTGCGGAAACAAGCAGGAGTGTCCATACTCATATCAAATAAAATAGATTTCAAACCAAAGTTAATCAAAAGGGATAAAGAAGGACACTACATACTGCTCAAGGGAACCATACACCAACAAGACATAACAATCATAAATATATATGCCCCAAACAACGGTGCTGCTGCGTTCATCAAGCAAACTCTTCTCAAGTTCAAGAGTCTAATAGACCACCATACAATAATCATGGGAGACTTCAACACACCTCTCTCACCACTGGACAGATCTTCCAAACAAAAGTTGAATAAGGAAACTATAGAACTCAATAACACAATTAACAACCTAGACTTAATTGACATATATAGAATATACCACCCAACATCAAGCAGCTACACTTTTTTCTCAGCAGCACATGGATCCTTCTCAAAAATAGATCATATATTATGTCACAGGGCAACTCTTAGACAATATAAAGGAGCGGAGATAATACCATGCATCTTATCTGATCATAATGGAATGAAACTAAAAATCAACCATAAAAGAAGCAAGGAAAAATCATGCATCACTTGGAGAATGAACAATAGGTTACTGAATGATCAATGGGTTTTAGAAGACATCAAGGAGGAAATTAAAAAATTCTTAGAGTATAATGAAAACACAGACACAACATATCGGAATCTATGGGACACATTGAAAGCAGTTCTAAGAGGAAAATTCATTGCTTGGAGTTCATTCCTTAAAAAAAGAAAAAACCAACAAATAAATGATCTCATACTTCATCTCAAAATTCTAGAAAAAGAAGAGCAAAACAACAGCAAAAGAAGTAGAAGGCAAGAAATAATTAAAATCAGAGCTGAAATTAATGAAATCGAAACAAAAGAAACAATTGAAAAAATTGACAAAACGAAAAGTTGGTTCTTCGAAAAGATAAATAAAATTGACAGACCCTTAGCCATGCTAGTGAAGAGAAGAAGAGAGAGAACTCAAATTACTAGCATAAGGAATGAAAAAGGCAAGATCACGACAGACACTTCAGAAATACAGAAGATAATCAGAAATTATTTTGAATCCTTATACTCCAATAAAATAGAAGATAGTGAAGGCATCGATAAATTTCTTAAGTCATATAATCTGCCCAGATTGAGTCAGGAGGATATAGACAACCTAAACAGACCAATATCAATTGAGGAAATAGAAGAAACCATCAAAAGATTACCATCTAAGAAAAGCCCAGGACCTGATGGGTTTACAGCAGAGTTTTACAAAACCTTTAAAGAGGAACTAATACCAATACTTTTCAAGCTATTCCAGGAAATAGAAAAAGAGGGAGAACTTCCAAATTCATTCTACGAGGCCAACATCACCCTGATTCCGAAACCAGACAAAGACACTTCAAAGAAAGAAAACTACAGACCAATATCTCTAATGAACCTAGATGCAAAAATCCTCAATAAAATTCTGGCAAATCGGATACAAAAACATATCAAAAAAATTGTGCACCATGATCAAGTAGGATTCATCCCTGGTATGCAAGGGTGGTTCAATATACGGAAATCAATAAATGTTATTCACCACATCAATAGACTTAAAAATAAGAACCATATGATCATCTCGATAGATGCAGAAAAAGCATTCGACAAAGTACAGCATCCGTTTATGTTCAAAACTCTCGAAAAACTAGGGATAACAGGAACATACCTCAACATTGTAAAAGCAATTTATGCTAAGCCTCAGGCTAGCATCATTCTGAATGGAGAAAAATTGAAGGCATTCCCTCTAAAATCTGGAACAAGACAGGGATGCCCTCTCTCACCACTCCTGTTCAACATAGTTCTCGAAACACTGGCCAGAGCAATTAGACAGACGAAAGAAATTAAAGGCATAAAAATAGGAAAAGAAGAACTTAAGTTATCACTATTTGCAGATGACATGATTCTATACCTAGCAGACCCAATATGGTCTACAAAGAAACTGTTAGAGCTAATAAATGAATTCAGCAAAGTGGCAGGTTATAAAATCAACACGCATAAATCAAAGGCATTCCTGTATATCAGCGACAAATCCTCTGAAATGGACACGAGGACAACCACCCCGTTCACAATATCCTCAAAAAGAATAAAATACTTGGGAATCAACCTAACAAAAGAGGTGAAAGACTTATACAATGAAAACTACAGAACCCTAAAGAGAGAAATTGAAGAAGACCTTAGAAGATGGAAAAATATACCCTGTTCATGGATAGGCAGAACTAACATCATCAAAATGGCGATATTACCAAAAGTTCTCTATAGGTTTAATGCAATGCCAATCAAAATCCCAACGGCATTTCTTATAGAAATGGAGAAAGCAATCATGAAATTCATATGGAAGAATAAAAGACCCAGAATTGCAAAAACAATACTAAGCAGGAAAGGTGAATCAGGTGGTATAACGATTCCAGATTTCAAACTATACTACAGAGCAATAGTAACAAAAACAGCATGGTACTGGTACCAAAACAGGCGGGTGGACCAATGGTACAGAATAGAGGACACAGAAACCAACCCACAAAACTACAACTTTCTTATATTTGATAAAGGGGCTAAAAGCATGCAATGGAGGAAGGATAGCATCTTCAACAAATGGTGCTGGGAAAATTGGAAATCCATATGCAACAAAATGAAATTGAATCCCTTTCTCTCGCCATGCACAAAAGTTAACTCAAAATGGATCAAGGAGCTTGATATCAAATCAGAGACACGGCATCTGATAGAAGAGAAAGTTGGCTACGACCTACATGCTGTGGGGTCGGGCTCCAAATTCCTCAATAGGACACCCATAGCACAAGAGTTAACATCTAGAATCAACAAATGGGACTTACTCAAACTAAAAAGTTTTTTCTCAGCAAAAGAAACAATAAGAGAGGTAAATAGGGAGCCTACATCATGGGAACAAATCTTTACTCCTCACACTTCAGATAGAGCCCTAATATCCAGAGTATATAAAGAACTCAGAAAATTAGACAATAAGATAACAAATAATCCCATCAACAAATGGGCCAAGGACTTGAACAGACACTTCTCAGAGGAGGACATACAATCAATCAACAAGTACATGAAAAAATGCTCACCATCTCTAGCAGTCAGAGAAATGCAAATCAAAACCACCCTAAGATACCATCTCACTCCAGTAAGATTGGCAGCCATCACGAAGTCAAACAACAATAAGTGCTGGCGAGGATGTGGGGAAAAGGGTACACTTGTACATTGTTGGTGGGACTGCAAATTGGTGCAGCCAATTTGGAAAGCAGTATGGAGATTTCTTGGAAAGCTGGGAATGGAACCACCATTTGACCCAGCTATCCCCCTTCTGGGTCTATTCCCTAAAGACCTAAAAAGAGCATGCTACAGGGACACTGCTACATCGATGTTCATAGCAGCACAATTCACAATAGGAAGACTGTGGAACCAACCTAGATGCCCTTAAATAGACGAATGGATAAAAAAAATGTGGCATTTATACACAATGGAGTATTACTCTGCATTAAGAAATGACAAAATCATAGAATTTGGAGGGAAATGGATGGCATTAGAGCAGATTATGCTCAGTGAAGCTAGCCAAGCCCTAAAAAACAAATGCCAAATGTCTTCTTTGATATAAGGAGAGTAATTAAGAACAGACTAGGGAAGAAGAACACAAGAAGAAGACCATCATTAAACAGGGTTGAGAGGTGGGAGGGAAAGGGAGAGAGAAGGGAAATAGCATGGAAATGGAACGAGACCCTCAGGTTTATACAAAATTACATACAAGAGGAAGTGAGGGGAAAGGGAAAAATAATACAAGGGGGAGGAATGAATTGCAGTAGTGGGGGTAGAGAGAGAAGAGGGGAGGGGAGGGGAGGGGAGGGGGGATAGTAGAGGATAGGAAAGGCAGCAGAATACAACAGACACTAGGATGGCAATATGTAAAGCAATGGAAGTGAAACTGATGTGAATCTGCAATCTGTATAAGGGGCAATATGGGAGTGCATAACCCACTTGAATCAAAATGTGAAATATGATATATCAAGAAATATGTAATGGAGGGGTAAGACAAGATAATACAAATGGAAGAAATGATTTACAGTAGAAGGGGTAGAGAGAAAAGGGGAGGGGAGGGGAGGGGAGGGGGGATAGTAGAAAATAGGACTGACAGCAGAATACATCAGACACTAGAAAGGCAATATGTGAATCAATGGAAGGGTAACTGATGTGATACAGCAATCTGTATACGGGGTAAAGTTGGGAGTTCATAACCCGCTTGAATCAAACTGTGAAATATGATGTATTAAGAACTGTGTAAGGTTTTGAACGACCAACAATAAAAAAAAAAAAAGAAGTTCAGTAATTTGGCTTTGTGGGTTTTACTTTGATATAGGGAGGGACTGCAGAGAAGAAGGTCATCCACATATTGGAGGAGGAATGATGGTAACAAGTATAAGCAGGTGGGATTATCTCTAAATCCCTGAGGAAGGACTGTCCATGCAAGTTTAGTGGACACCTGGATGTCTGGGTCAGGCCAGGTAAGAACAAAGGGGTCTTGAGAATCTTTGTGCAAGAGAATGGAGAAGGAGGCATCCTTAAGGTCTAGAATTAAATAGTGTGCTGTGCAGGTGGTGATGGAGGACAAGAGAGTACATGGACTTGGAGCAATGGGGTTTACCTGACCACTGCTGAGTTGGTGAGGCAGAGGTCTTGGTCCGAACAGAAGGTGCCTGAGGGTTACTTGACATGGAGAATGGATGTGTTATAAGGGGCATCTGTACAAAGCGAAAGTAATAGGCCTTTGGCTAGGAGGTCATAAATGATGGGTCTGAGTCTCCTGAGCCTCTTTAGAGGTAGGGGGTATTGGGATTGGGATGAGATAAGAGAAGGGTTTTGGGGTGTGATGAGGATGGGATCTTGGTGTGTGGCTACAGAGGGGTTGTGTATGTCCCATAACTGGGATTGACCAAGGATGGGGGCCAGGATATTGATGAGGGGGTGGTGGTAGGTGCTAGAAGGAGGATGAGTTGGAGTGGAGGAGAGTCTGGGAGAGAGCCCCTCCTGGGAAAAGTGGAAGATCCAAATTTACTTAGGAGATGTCAACCTAGAAAGGGAATGGTGCTTAGGGAATAATGAGGAAAAAGTGGGAGAAAGGGATCTTGTGAATGGAGCATGTGAGAGGTGGGGTTAATAATAGTTGATATGGTTTGCCTTCTACCCCAACAGTGGAGGTTATGGAGGTAGAAGTGGGTCCCAAATTGGACAAGTACTGAGAATATAGCTCAGGTGTCCAAGAGGAAAGAGATGAGCCTTCCTGCTACCACAATGGTTACCCTGGGTGCCTGTGATGGTAGTCTTTGGGTGCTGGGATCCTGGACCCTGTTAGTTGTCTGTAGCCAGTCTCAGAAGGTCTGCCTGTGGTGAGGTGGGGCTGTGTGACCTCCTATCTCTCTGGGCAAGAGGGCAATCAACAATGGTCCACCTGGGATATTTAGGACAGGGAGTGGGAAGTTAGCGAGAATTAGAGCAAAATTTTGCCCAGTTGCCCAGCTGACCATACCTATAGAATGTTCTGGAGTGTTTTCTGTGGGTTGAAGGGGCAGTATCAGCAGCAGGAGATTGCAGAAATGCTTTGGTTAGCATTTGATATTCAACTTTGTGGGACTTTCCATCTCTGCCATTGAAGGCTTCCTCAAGTACTTGAGCCTGTGGGGTGAGGGGATCTTGCTCCAGCTTTTAAGTTTGGTTTTAATGTCAGGGAAGCTATAGGAGAAGTACGTCATGAGTAAGTTTGGACCATCAGGTGACTTGGGATCTAAGTTGGTATATTGGAGTAAGGCTTCAGTCAGGTGGTTTAAATAGGAGGAAGTGTTTTCATTTTTATCTTGAATTACCTCTTAGAGATGATCATAACTGATTGCTTTATGAGTTCCCTGTCAGTAGGCAGGTGATGAATTGGTCCCTTCTTGTCTGACCCTCTGGAGAATTATAATCCCAATTGGTATTTTGGTTAGGGACCTACTCAGTGCTCATGGGCAGGTGTAGTTTGGTGGACTTAATCAGCATAGTTGAGGGCTTGTTTCCAGACTCATCTTTGCTCCTCTGGGAGGAGGGTGTTGGATAGGAGCATGTGCATATCATGAAAGGTGAGGTTGTAGGCTGGTGTTATGGATTGTAACTCCTTGGTATATATGTGGCAGGGTTGAAGGTCAAGGACCCTACTGCTGAGAATGAGGGTTGCATCTCACTCATCCTTGTCACAGATCCCAGGGTATGCTAGGATTTTAATATGTTTATTGAATGAAAGAATGAGTAGGTTTTCCAAACTAAATATTATTAATGTCCCTTTGGCTACAAAAACATTGATTTATTTTTTTCATGTGGTTAATATTTGCCCTGTTTTATTTGCTGCATTTTCTTCAATCATTTAATCAAATCTTTACAACCCTCCCAAGAAATGGCTAAACATTCTTAATATAGCTTTCCAGGTGGCAGCTCTGCGGGGAGTCTGGGGGTGCCTCCCCTCTCTTGGCATTGCTCTTGAAATTGTCTGGAGTGGTTTCTCTTCAGGATTACCACACCCTGCTGTTCTCACCTTGAAATTCTTTGCTTTTTTCTGGAAAAAAATGTATTGAATACCCTGCTTCCTGGTATTATGATTTCTTTCTCTCTTAATGGTGTACTTTGCTAGGGAATCATGAGAAATATTTTTGAGTCTTCACCAGCCTGAAAATGCTTTGATATAAAGCTAACAGCTCAGTAGTAGTCTTATTGAATATAGTTTTAGTCATTTTCACTTTTTGAAGGCGTTTCTTTATTGTTATTTATTTACATACTGTTGTTTTTAAAGAATTCCCTTTTGAGATATATTTTTGTTTGTTTTCTCTCTGAAAGTTTCTAGGGTCATCTCTTTATTACTGATATTCTGAAGTTTCATTTGTCTTGGGTGGAATTTGAAAAAATTCATTTTGCAGGGCACTGTGTAATGTAAACCTTTTAATCTGGAGACAAATCCTGATTTTTCTTTTTCTTATATTATTTCTGTGGTATGTTCCTACTTTCAATTTTTTCTTTTGTAATTTGAAATCATATGAATCAGATGTTGAGCTTTTTAAATTGATCTATTTTTTTATCATTTATTCTCTTTCAACTTTTTTTGTCTTTTTCTCCTACTTTCTGGATAATATCCTTAATTTATTGTTTGCATTTTGAAGTAACATTTTTGTTTCAGTAATTATATCTTTAAAAGTTAAGGAAAACATTTTTTTCATACTTTCTTATTTCTAAATGTTACATTTTATTTTTATAATATTTTGATGTTGACCCTGCCAACTCTTTCAGGAGATTATTTATGGTTTTCTGAAGTTATCTTTTTCCCCATTCATTGTGTCTTTTTTTTTCTTTTGATTTGCTGTGCTCCCTTACTTCTCTGTTAGAGATTCTCATCAGATGTGTTGACTTTTGGCCACAGATTCATATTTCAAAATGAGTTCATAAAACAGTGACTGAAAGCTCTGTTTGTTGGCTAGTAACTTTCATGGTAGAGCAGAAAAAAACAAACTTCACACATGCACCAAAACGTGTGGTTTTCCTTGCAATATTTGAAATGTCATCACTGTGCTTGGACGTATGAGAAAACCCCCACCCCTGTCTCCCTCATAGCCTAGGCTTCCCTTCTGCATGTCCTGTGTTAGTATTTATTGCTTTATGCTGACGGGCACCCAGAGCCGCCACAGACTGGCGCCATGCCCTGCTTGCTGGCCCCTCCTGGTGCCCACGGCTATGGCTGTGTGTGCTGTGAATGGATGCTGCCATCCAAGAGGTGGTGCTCAGGTCTGTGTCTTGTTAGGGTGAATGTGTGAGTCCTCCCCTCACCTGTGTTGTGTGCCTCAAGGGAAGAAAACTTTGGAATTACCAAAAAAATAATAATAATAAAATAGCAATATTAAAACATGTTACTATAAATACATTTTATAAATAAAACATATTATAAATATAAGACATTTACAAATAAAACATGTTTTATAAATAAAACAGAATAGGATTGGTGATTAAAAAGAATAATAAGAATCACAAAGGATGTGAAAGTTCTTTTATAAGTCAGGTTATTCAATAAAATGGAACAAATGTTTGATCACCTGGGGACAAAAGAGTAACTTATATTTCTATTTCATGGCTTATTCCAAAATAAATTCCAGAGAAATTAAAATTCATTATAAATAAATGAAACAGCAAACCTACCATAATATAATATTAAATATTTGTGTGATCTGTGGCAAGACAATACTTTTTAAGAGTTGCATATCTGGTACCAAAGGCAGAAACCATGAAGGAGATTACTAATGTGATTAGCATAAAAATGCATACGATGTAAATATCTCTAAAACTAACATTTAAAAGTTAAAGGCATGATCTTCAAAGGTGTCAGAAGTCACCTCTGTGAGAGGGAGTGACTGAGAACCACACAGATTTTAATAGACCAAGGAGACATGAGGTCTAAGTGCCATGTGTTATCCTGAACTGGATTTGGTATTAAAACAAAAAAAAAGACATTTATGGAAAATGAATAAAATTCAAGTACTGCTATTTATTTAATAGAATTCCAACAAATTTAATATTTTAGTTTTCATCATTATTTTGTGGGTTATATAAGATGTTAACACAATGAGAAGATGGATATACAGTAGACAGGAGTTTTCTAGATTGTTTTTCCATCTTCTATAAATCCAAAGTAATCTTCAAATAAAACTGGAAAAAAGAAAGATAACAAGGTGGAAAGTTATTTTTAAGTTATGACTCATGAAAGATCAATATCCTTAATTTTTGAAGATCTCCTTCAAGTCCTTATAAAAATAATGCTCTAATTAAGAAAGGATTGAGTGATACCAATAGAAATCACACACACACAAAAAAACAACCATAAATGGATAAAGATATATTAAAATGTTGTCTTAATCAAAAAATGCAAATTACATAATTTAAAGCTTTTTTCATCTAAGAAGTTGGCAAAGATTTCTTCAAAACATTTAGTATAATCTTAGGATATGAGAAAGTGTAAACATAAAATCTAATCATCTCAATATTTTTAGTAATGTATCCAAGTTTCGATCATTTCAGTGATTTATCCTAAGGCTTTTAACTCTCAACAGACACAAAGTTTTAGCCACAATGGAGCAGGACTAATAGTAAGAACAAACATTGTAAACAGTTTCTAAATAGATTCTAACATGAGACAGATAAAGTAAATTATAATTGTTCCATTAGTGGAATAGTATGTAATCATTTTTAAATGACATTACATGAATAGCCCAGCACAGAAGGATTTTTATATGAAAAGACCAGCACAGAGGGATTTTTAGGGCAGGGATTCTTCTCTACATGATACTGCAGTGGTGGTGTAGGTCATGCACATTTGCCCGGACCCAAGGCACATACAGAGCAATAGAAAACGCTAAGGTAAACCTTGAACTTTAGGTGATCACTGTGTGTTAATATGGATTCAGTGATTATAACAACTACACCATTCTAATGGGGCATATTTCTAATAGGGGAGGCTAAGCATGAGAAATACAGGGGGAAGGTGTGCTGTCTTTGTAATCTCTGCTCATTTTTTTCTGTGAATTTAAATCCGTTTCAAAAACTAAAATCTAGTTTTTAAAAATATCATTACGAAGAAAAAAATAGTGATAGGAAACACAATAATATTTTTGAAATGCACAAATTCTAACAGAAACCTTTTCCCTTGACTGTGTCATGCTTTTCTGTAAAAAGAAATAAGTTTTTAATTTTAGGTTTAAAATAAATAGAATGCTGTGGCAAGGAGGGCAAGAGGACACAGAAATCATAGGCAAACCAAGTTGGAAAGTGGAAATAAAACAGAAGAATGTATTCCAGGTGAGTTAAAAAAAAAGACAGAATGAAGGTAGAAAGTAATTGGTTAGAGATTCAGGACTGAATCATAACTGGAGAGTTTCCACCCGAGATCCGTTGGCTCGATAAGGGATGTATATGATGGGAAACTCAGCTGAAGGATGAGTTATGCAGAGAAGAAATTAAAGGGAACTTCAGTCCAATTGTAGATTTCCCTAATATCTCTTCATTCAGTTGACTGCAATTATTACAGAATATGAGGTCAACATTAAAATATTACTAGTATATCCATTTTAGAGACGTTTAGCAAATTTCATGCAATGTAATTTATGAAGTGCTTAGCACAGTGCTTCACATAAAGTGACCAAAAATAATGAATATATTTTTTATTTATCACCTTATCATTCTTAGGAAGATTATTATCAAATTGAGGCTCAAATAAGTTAACTGACTTGGGCAAGGGCACCCAACTAGAAAAGAATCTCTGCTCAGAATTGTATTCTAATCTATATAACTCTGAGAGCCTTTTCTCTCTTGCCTGTTTTGAAAATTGTATGGGTGTAGTATGCCAGCATTGGGATATAAAAAAAAATGAAGTATTGCAACTCTACCCAGCATGGGAATGTAAAATTGCTATTCCAATGCATTTTTGTATCAATTCCATAGATGTTTAATTCTGAGAATGAAGACTCAAGGAAAGGGTGGCCAATAGAAGTGTCTTCCATTGAGTAATCATAGGTTTTAGTTAGTATTTTTTTATTTAAAATGCTGTTAGCTTATAATATCACTAATCTGCCCAAGAAGATATATCCCACACTTATCATTTGTTCATTCAACTAATAAATGTTTTGCATCAGCATATACCGCGGTCTAGACTCTCACATTACCAAAATAAATTAGACCCATGATCCCTCCCATTACATCAATTAACCAACTAATATTCACCTTTTTCTTCTTGTCCCTCTTTCCTATGTCTACTTGCTTAGTCAAGCAATTATTCATTGCTGCAGTCCGGCTACAGCAAAATAACTGGGTGGTGACGAATAACTTGTGTAGATTGATACAGCAGGAGTGGGAGCCCTTTATTGTAGGACAACAGAGGTATTTATACATTCCACACAGCTTATCTTAATTAACATAAACTAGATACAGCAGTCAATCAATAAGAAATCTCCACACTTAATGGCTCGCTGGCGCCACCTCATAAACCACTCTCCCTGGCAAAATGCCAGGCACCATCCTGACTTGTTTACAGACTCCAACAATTCATTACCTGTGTGTTTAGGATTGTCACAATGCTCTTACATTATTTATAGTTAAGTTTTATTCCTGAATTTGATAATATAAATATATTTCAATTATTTTTAAATGATGGAGGCATTCTCTTGACCATGATGTACTATTTATACAATAATTTCTCTTTCTTCTAATCAGATACACCAGTAGAGTTGGTTATCTCTGTGATGTAGGGGTGCTTAGAACTTCTGGCTTTATCAAAAGTCTTTAGAGTGTAAACCAACACTAGAACAAAGAGTGTCATTATACCATTCTGTTGAATATATAAGGCTTATTCTCTGGTAATAAGAAAATGATGTTAATGTTCAGGAACAAAACTGACAGGAGGCTTACATTGCATTGCATGTGATTGACAGTGCATAAACAAATAAATATATGGTGATAAGTGTTCCAAAATTAAAAGAAAATAAAAGAACCCTAACTATTGATTAAAGAACAATATAGGGAGAGAGCTTGCTCTTTAAATTGAGTGGTTTGTCAAAGCCACTTTGAAAATATATTTGAACAGAAATCTTTAGTAAAGTGAGGGGGGAAATCTGATGATAACTTGAGGCCTTCCTAGAAGAACAAAATGCATGAGCTAATAGCAGATCTGGTGTGTCCAAGAAGCATCAGGGAAACCAGATGTCTCACTGAGTAGCCTAGAAAAGAAGTTGTAATAAAAGATGATTTGGAGCAAAGGTGGGAGAACAGGTGAAGCAGAGCCTGTAAATCTGGCTCTGAGGAAGACAAGTCCTTAGAATGCTATGAGCAGGAACAGTGGCATGATCTCAGGTTTGTAAATTGTCACAATATTTGTACATACATATATTGTATGCATAGTTGACCCATGCATATGATATGTAATAATAAAATCAGGGCAATTAGCACTTCCAGATACTTAAACATTTATAATTTCTGTGAATTGGGAAAATTCAGATTCCTCTGGTTGTTTTGAAATATATAATAAATTGTTATAGACTGCAGAAATTCTTCTGTGCTATAGAATACAAAACTAGCTCCTCTTATGTGGTTGTACTGTAGTACTCATTATCAAATCTCTCTTGATCCCCTCTCTCCTCTTTTTCTTAGCCTCTAGTGATCACTCCACTCTTCTTCTATGAGGTTCGACTTTTCATCTTTTGCGAAAGAATGAGAACTTGCAATATTTTTCTTTGCCTTGCTAATTGTATCTAATAAAAGACCCTCCAGTTCCATCCATGTTTCCATGATGACAAGATTTCATCTATTTTATGGTTGAATAATATTCCTTTTAAATGACTGCCCTAATTGCTGTCTTAAAAAATAGCCTCAAAAGGAAAAGTTCTTTAGCAGGAAGATCAAGCTAGAAGTGCTGCTATAATCTAGGAAAGAGATGACAGATTTAGAAGCCACTGAAGAAGCCATGGGAAAGTGCTGGATATAATTTAGGATGTGTTTATAGATACTGTAGGAGGCTGAATAACATTTATCCAAAATATCAGCTCTTAATCCTTGAAACCTGCTATATTATTTGAAAAAAAGGATCTTTTGCAGATCTGGTTGAAAATTTTGAGGAAAAAAAGATAATCTTGCTTTATTGGTGTGGGCCCTAAATGCCATTACAGTGTGATAAGAAAGGTACAGGGAGCCTCAACATGAAAACAGAAAAAGTGAAGGCAATGCCACCACCGAAGTAGAGGTTGATTCTAAGTCAGAAGTCAAGGAATGCAAGGACTCACCCGAAGAGACAAGGAACAGATTCTCCTCCAGATCCTCTGGCACCTTAATTGGTCTGTTAAACTAATTTTGGACTTCTAGACTCCAGAACTGTTAGAGAATAAATTTTAAGGCAATAATCTTTTGAGATACCTGGTAACAGCAGGCTCACAAAACTAACAAAGGCTTGATGTCACATGTGAAAGGAAAAGAAGAGCCAGAGAAAACTGGAGGCAATTTTGTTTAAGTGAAGACATGGTGTTTCCAATTCCTGAGATGGAGACCTTTGGGACAGTAACAACGTTAGAGGAGAAAAATAAAATTATAGTTTAGACATGTTATGTTTAAGATTATTATCAGCATTTAAAGGTAGCAAATCAGAAGACTGTGAGTCTGGAATTGAAAGGACGATTCAGGGCTGGAGGTGGAGATTAGAGTTATTAACAACATCAAAAAAAGAGTCATTAGCAGTGTATAAGTAGTAATTAATGTCATAGTACAGAATGAGCTCACTTAGGAAGCACTGGAGACAGGGAATGTGTTCAATGACATAGTTCAGAAACTTCCTCATTCGGACATCAAGAAAATCAGGAGGACCTATCAAAAGACATGGAGAGTAAACTGTGATTAATCTGTGAAAAGAACCAAGAGAAGATGGTGATCTAAATTCCAAATAAAGATGATTTATCACAATGCTGGGATCAATTCTGTCAAATGCTGTGGAAAGAATATAGGATGGGGAAGTTTAGACAGCTAATAGGAATTTTTGGGGAGTGGAGCTATAAGTGAAAGGAAATAGGGAAAATAACAGAGTATCAGGTAGGAGTATGTTTTTAAGATGAAAATTGTCCTAGCAATAACATATGGTCTTAACAGGGTCAATGATCAGAGGATGATGAGCATATGAGCTGAGTCAAAGAGGATTATGAACATAATGTTGGGAATGTATTCTGCAATAGGGAGAATCTAGTCTTTGAAATCTAAGAAGATAAATCAAGTCTTGACATGAAAACAAGTGTATATATATATATATATATATATATATATATATATGCATATGAACACAATATCTTTATATTATTTATTTTTATGTGGTTCTGAGGATTGAATCCAGTGCCTCACACATGCAAGGCAAGCTTTCTACTCATGAGCCACAGCTACAGCCCCTAAAAGAAGTTTTTTTTTAAAAAAAATATATTTGAGAAGGATGACATGATAACCGGTTTAACAAGAATAAAAATAAAGTTAAGAAAATATATGTTTATATAATAATTTAATTTGTAAGGTCTTTCCTATGCATTATCTTTTTCTGTTCTTACAACTTCCATGTGATGTTAAGTGGTAGTAACCACATTTGATAGAAGAGTGAACTGGTTGAAGTGATTTGCACAAGACCTAGGAAGCTAGTAAGCCATGACATGAAAATGTTTAAAGAAAAACAGTTTTGAGTTAATGTAGCACATAGGTCATTAGGAGAGAATAATAAATAGAAAAAGGAAAAGAGAACGTAATAATCCAAATAGAATATATTAAAGATCCAATAAAGACAGTGGGTGCCAAAATGAGCAGAGTGTGTTTATGCGTATATGTGTGCAAGTGCATGCACTTATTTTTATAGTCTCGGGCCATGGTATATTACTGGAGTGTGATTTTGCATCACCACCATCACAATAATACACTCCCTTTCAATCTACATTTTGTTCCAAATTTCTTTCATATTTATTACTTCATTTTACAGTTGTATCTAAAATGAGCTGTAGATCACTGATATCTTATTGATATGAGAATCCAATTTTCACAATGTACAACTTGACCAAAATTATGAGACTGGAATATAAATGAAAAGTTACTCAAAATTCAAATTTATAACTCTAGACCCAACCTAATGTGTTTTCTTAAATGAGGAAAATAGAAGAAGAAGGAAGAGAAGAATTAAATTAGACTGTAGAGGTCCAGGAGAATTACACAATAATGAATCTGGGATCATACTTACCAATTAGGTCAAAATATTATTGGAAATAATATCCTTAAGTAGCAACTAGATGTACTTAAGTAGATCTATCCCAGAGAAAATTCCTGGATTTTTGACATATATATCCACTGTACGTGAAATGCACTGTAGCATCTTGAAATCAGCATGCCCTAAATTCCCTTCCCAATCATGCTTATCTTTTTGGATTCCCCATTGGGATAAATGTTAATCCAACAGAAGTCTGACACAGAAATCTTAGAGTTATCTCCAGCTTTCCTTTCCTTACTCTCTGTATCTAATCAATTATGAACACCTATGAAATGTATACCTCCATTTCTCTTGTCTGAATCCTCATTGCTACTCTTTATTTATAACATCTGTCTTTTTTGCTTCCTTTCTGCAGTTTCCTCCAATTTGTTCTCTTTGCTGCTGGTCTTTTTATACTACAGTAAAATCTCCACATTGATATACTTGTAATTCTAAATTGAAAATAATATCATATCACTCTCTCAACTTAAACTTTTCAGAATATTTTTTACAATCTATAGTTCAAGCTCAAACCCATCACACAATATACATAAACTTGTTATCTTACTGCTATCTACACTTCATCTCCTTTCAATTCATGTAAACATTGCATAATGTTCAAATCAGGTTAAATATATTATCACCTCATTTATCATTTCTTTATGGTAAAAAAATTCAAGTCTTTCTTCTAGTTTTTGAAATATACAGTACATTTTTGTTATCTATAGTTGCACTACTGTGCAAAAACAGCATACTAGAATTTCTTACCCTTAAGTAACTTCAACTTGGTACCCATTGATCAACCTTTCCCAAACTTCTGCTTTCTCCAGCCTCTTACAACCACCATTCTACTCTCAACTTCTATGAGATCAACTTTTTAAAAGTCTGCATATGAGTGAGATTGTGTGGTACTTGGCTTTCTGTGCATGGCTTATTTCTCCTAACATGATCACCTTCAGTTCCACTTGTTTTGCTTCAAATAAAAGGATTTCATTCTTTTTATGAATACTCTTCCACTGTATATATACACCACCTTTTCTTTATCTATTCATCAGATGATGTTTAGATTTTTTCCATTTCTTGGCTATTGCAAACAGTGCTGTAATAATCATGGGAGCACAGGTGTCTCTTTAACATACAGATTTCATTTCATTTGATATAAGTACCCAGTGGTGGGATTGTAGCTCTACTTACAATTTTTTGAGACACCCTAAGCTGTCTTTGATAAGGTTTGTACTAATTTACATTCTCACCAACAATGTACAAGAGTTCTCTTTTCTCCACCAGTTCTCATCACTACTTGCTATCTTTAGTGTTTTTGATGAAAGCCATTTTTACCAGAGTAAGGTAATATCTTATTGTGGTTTTTATTTGTAGTTCCCTGATGATTAGGTTTTTTTAAATATATACATGGCCTTTTTTATATCTTCTTTTGAGAAATGTCTATTTAGGTTTATTGCTCACTTAAAATTTTTCTTTTTTTGGCATCGAGTTTTTGTAATTCCTTACACATTGCAGATGTCAACCATTGTCAGATATAATCCCACTTGCTTAAATATAGCAACTTTTTAAATGTTCTGTTGGGTTTGCAGTTATTGTTTTTTCTTCACCATGTTATTAAACTCCTTGAGTTCAAAGGTTCTCTTATATATCTCTCTTTGTATCTCCAGTAGGCTTGGCACACTGTATGTCCTAAAAAACTAACTGTTAAAGAATGGAAAATGATATATTAATGGAATGCAATGCCTGAAGAACTGAAACTCAGAAGAATGAGATCAACTCAACTTACAGCATAAATCTGGATATCTTTCTTTTATTTTTAGACCTTGGTTTTCCTATCTTTAAAATCATACCTCTTGACTAAATACTCTCAGAAGCCCCTTCAGCTCTCCAATGTTCCAAGCATGTCTGTTTGAAATTGGGTTATGTTAATGTAGTTCTATTTTTTCTGCGAAGTCCCAAAGCATGCCAAACCCTCTAGCTACCTGAGAAAGTCAATTGTTTTCCAAACAGTGAACAATTTATTTCCTAACCATTGGCTGAAACACTGCAATCTTTTATAAAAAAGAAATCTTCCAGTAATATAAACATAATAGTTTGAACCCAGAGATTGAGATTTTGGAAAATATGAACAGCTCTCTCATCTCCTTTGGAAGATGAATATGATTTTGAGAGGTTTCATCTGAAGTCAGCTTGTACATGAAAATCACACTTTGGATGTAAATGACACTTATGCTTGGATTCATTCTACTTAATCTCTAAAGTCCTTTGCTAAGTTAAAAAATATTTAGCAAAGTAAGGATTTTTTGACAGAATCTGTGTTTCTCTAATGGCATTTGGAACTAAAAATTCTTCTTGCTTATGCTTATGATACCCTGGGTGCTGTGGCTGTGTGGGGAGCTTCCCCGCAACACACAGGTTTGAGAGGCCTGCCCACTAGAGGGGGGAGTGCCCCTCTACCCTGGGTGCTTTGGCCATGTGGGGAACTCCCCAGACACCCAGGGGAGAGGGGCCTCCCCACTCGACGGGGGAGTGCCCCTCTACCCTGGGTAAGCTGGTGGTGTGGGAAGCTACCACCAAAACCCAGGTGAGAAGGGCCTCCCCCTGCGAGGGGGAAGTCCCCCTCGACCCTGGGTGTGGTGGCAGTGTTGGTAGCTCCCCACCTACAACCAGGTGAGAGAGGCCCCCCCTGGAGGGGGGAGTGCCCCTCTACCCTGGATGTGGTGGCAGTGTGGGGAGCTCCCCCTCATCCCTAGGTTAGAGGGACCTTTCCCTGGAGGGGGTAGTGCTCCTCTACACTGGTGCGGTGGCGGTGTGGGGAGCTCTACCCCACCACACCCAGGTTAGAGGGGCCTCCCCGCTAGATGGGGGAGTGCCCTCTACTCTGGGTGCAGTAGTGCGGTGGGGAACTCCCCACACACACCCAGGGTAGAGGGGACCCACCCTAGAGGGAGAAGAGGCCCCCTACACTGGATGCAGAGGGGAGATCCCCCAAACACTCAGGGTAGAGGTGCCTGGACTCATAGTGGGGGGGAGTGCTCCTGTACCCGGATCGCGGTGGGGAGGTCCTCCCTGACACCCAGGGTAGAGGGGCCTGAGCCCTAGAGAGGGGAGTACCCTCCTACCCTGGGTGCAGTGAGTTGTCCCCCCCCAGACACCCAGGGTAGAGGGGCCTGCCACTTAGAGGGGGGAGTGCCCCCTACCCTGAGTGCTGTGGGGAGCTCCTCCAACACCCAGGGTAGAGAGGCCTCTCCCCTAGTTGGGGGAGTGCTCCTTTAACCTGGGTGCTGTGGCGGTGTGGGGAGCTCCTCCCCTCAAACCCCGGTTAGAGGGGCCCCCCTAGAGGGGGGGAAAGTCCCTCTTCCCTGGGTGTGGTGGCGGTGTGGGGAGCTCCCCCCCCACATATTCAGGTGAGAGGGGCTTCCACCCTGGAGGGGGGAGTGCCCCTATACCAGGGGTGCAGTGGCGGTGTGGCAGTGTGGGAAGCTCCCCCCATCACCCAGGATAGAGGGGCCTCCTCCCTGGAGGGGGGATTGCCCTTCTACCCTGGGTGCAGTGGAGGTGTGGGGAGCTCCACCCCTCCACACCCAGGTTAGAGGGGCCTCCCCCCTCGAAGGAGTAGTGCCCTTCTACGCTGGGTGTGGTGGTGGTGTGGGGAGCGCCTCCCACACACACCCAGGTTTGAGAGGCCTACCCCCTCTACCAGGGAGTGCCCTCTACCCTGGGTGCAGTAGTTCTGTGGGGAGCTCTTCCCCACACCCTGGGTGTGGCGTCGGTGTGGGGAGCTCCCCCCTGACAACCAGGTGAGAGGGGCCTCTCCCTGGAGTGAGGAGTCCCCCTCGATCCTGGGTGTACTGGCGGTATGGAGAGCCCCCCGCCATGCTCAGGTGACAGCGGCCTCCCCCTGGAGGAGGAAGTGCCCCTCTACCCTGGGTGAGATGGTGGTGTGGGGAGCTACCCCCAGACACCCAGGATAGAGGGGCCTCACCCCTCAAGGGGGGAGAGCCCCTCTACCCTTGGTGGGGTAGTGGTGTGGGGAGCTCCACCCTGACACCCAGGTTAGAGGACCTTCCCCCCTAGAGGGGGGAGTGCACTCTACCCTGGGTGAGGAAGTGAGGTGGGGAGCTCCCCCCAACATCCAGGTTAGAGGGGCCTCCCTCATACAGCAGGGAGTGCCCTCTACCCTGCGTGAGATGGCGGTGTGGGGAGCTCCCCCTTGACACCCAGGTGAGAGGGGCCTCCCCCCTAGAGGGGGTGGTGCCCCTCTTCCCTGGGTGCTGTGGTGGTGCAGGGAGCTCCCCCCACACACACACCCAGGTTCGAGGGGCATCCCTCTGGAGGGAGAGTGCTGCTTACCTGGGTACAGTGGTGGTGTGGGGAGCTTCCCCGGACACCCGGTTAAGGTTAAAGGGGCCTCCCCACTCAAGGGGAGAGTGCCCCTCCACCGTGGGTGTGGTGGGAAACTCCCCATGCCACCCAGGTACGAGGGGCCTAGGGGCGAGTGCCCCTCTGCCTTGGATGCTGTGGTGAGCTCTACCAGACACCCAGGTTCAAAAGGGCCTCCCCTCTGGATGGGGGAGTGTCCCTCTGCCCTGGGTCCGGTGGGGAGCTCTACCCAACACCCAGGTTTGAGGGGCCTCACCACTGTAGGGTGGAGTGTCCCTCTACCCTGGGTGCATTGGGGAGCTCCATCCTATACCCAGGTTGGAGGGACATCCCCCCTAGAGGGGGGAGTGCCCTTCTGCCTTAGGTGCCTTTTGGAGCTCCTCTGGACACCTTGGTTGGAGGCTTCTCCCCGCTGGAGGCGGGAGTGCCCCTCTGCCCTGCTTCCCCCTCGAGGGGGAAGACCCATCAAACCTGGGTGTTGGGGGGAGATCCCCACACCACCACTGTACCCAGGGTAGAGAGGCACTCCCCCCTCGAAGTGGGAGGCACCTCCAACCTGGGTGTCAGGGGGAGCTCCCCACAGCACCCAGGGCAGAGGGGCAGTCCCCCCTCCTTGGGGGAGGCTCATCTAACCTGGGTGTCGGGAGGAGCTCCCCACACCATCCCCCCTCCAGGGGCAGGTCCTCTCTGACATGGGTGTATTGGGGGGAGCTCCCCACATCACTACCACAAGGAAGGTAGAGGGTAGTCCCTTGCCAGTACAGAGGCCCCTGTAACCTGGGTGTCCAGAGGGAGCTCCCCACACAAGTACTGCACCCAGGCTAGAGGCCACTCCCTGCTGGGGGGGGGATCTCCTCTAACCTGGGTGTCAGGGGAGAGCTCCCTACCCTACTATGGCACCCCAGGTAGAGGCCACTACCCTATCTAGTGGGGAGGCCCCTCTAACCTGTGTGTGGATGGGGAGTTCCCCACACCAATAGCTCACCCATGGTAGAGACTACTCTTTCCTCCGGGGGGAAGGGGAGGAGGCCCCTCTAACCTGGGTGTGGTGGGGAGATTCCCACATCACTATCCCACCCAGGGTTGAGGACACTCCCCCCCTCCCCCTCGAGGGGGTAGGTCTCTCTAACCTTGGTGTTGGGGGAATCTCCACACACCAATACTGCACCAAGTGTAGAGGCCACTCACGAGTCTAGTGGGGAGGCCCCTCTAACTAGTGTGTGTGTGGGGGAATTACCCACACTAATACTGCACCCATGGTAGAGACTACTCCTTCCTCCAGGGGGAGGCCTCTCTAACCTGGGTGTCGCTGGGAGCTCCCCATCCCACTATGACACAGAGGTTAGAGGCCACTCCCCAATTAGGGGGAGGTCCCTCTAACCTGGGTGTATGAAGGAGAGCTCCCTACAAAACTAGTGCACACAGGATAGAGGCCACTCCCCCCTCCAGGGAGGGGAGCTCCTCTAACCTGTGTGTTCGGGGAGCTCCCCATTCCACTACTGCACCCAGGATAGAGGACATTCCCCCCTCCAGGGGGGCCACCCCTCTAACGACTACTGCACCCAGGGTAGAGGCCACTCCCCTTCCACAGCGCAGGCCCCTCTAACCTGGGTGCTGTAGGGGAGCTCCCCACAACACTACTGCACCCAGGATAGAGGCCACTCTCCCCTCCAGGTGGGAGGCCCCTCTAACCTTGGTGTTGTGGGGGAGCTCCCCACACCACTACTGCACCAAGGGTAGAGGCCCCTATAACCTGAGTGTCAGGATGAATTCCCCCAACCACTACTGCACCCAGGGTTGAGGCCACTCCCCGCTCCAGGGGTAGGCCCCTCTAACCTGGGTGTCCAGAGAGAGCTCCCCACACCACTAAGACACCCAAGGTACACACCACTCTCCCCTCCAGGGAGATGACCCCTCTAACCTGGGTCTCGGGGCGGGGAGGAGCTCCCAACATCACTACCACAACCAGTGTAGAGGGTAGTCTTCCTGCCAGTAGAGAGCCCCTCTAACCTGGGTGTCCAGGGGAAGCTTCCCACACCACTAATGCACCCAGGGTAGAGGGCACTCCCTCCTCTGGGGGAGGCCCCCCCTAACCTGGTTGTGAAGTGGGAGTTCCCTGTACCAATACCACACCCAGGGTAGAGACTACTCCCCACTAAAGGGGAGAGGCCCCTCTAAACTGGGTGTTGGGGAGGAGCTCCCCAAACCACTCCCTCACACAGGGTAGAGGACACTCCCACCTCTGGGGGGAAGTGGAATCTTTTCTATGATGGAAGGCAAGTTTGACATTTAAAATCAATTAATTTAATCACATAAGCAAGCTAAATATGAATATCAAGTGATTACATAAAGTGAAACAGAAAGAGAATTTGATAAAATCCAACAATAATTCACGACTAAAACTCTTCATACATGTAAACAAATTGGGCTAGTTCATTAATTAAAGCATACCTACAATTATACTTAGTATCCCAGCTAATACCCTATCTAAAGCTGAGAGATTGTATACTTTCCCTTCAAGTATTGTTTTCACTACTCTGTTCACCTAGAAGTTCTAGGTGAACAGAGTAGTGAAGTAGGGAAAGAAATGCAAGGCATTATCAATTGGAAAGTAAAAATAAAATTATCCTCATTTGCATATATGATATAATTGTCTATATGAAAAATCTTAAGGATTCTATTTTCACAAAGACAAAATTTCCTTCTTTTTAAAGGCTATGTAGTTTTCATTGTACACACACACATATCACATTTAAAAAATGTTTATGCATTAATTGTATGCTTTAATGGGGTTCAGTGTCATATTTTAACACCTGTATACCAGAAAAACTGATCAAATCTACTTTTCTTTATCTATGCTACCCCTACAACCTTCCCAATCTCTCATGATTACTATTGTATTTTTAAAAATCATAAAACTGTTAAGTGAGTTCAACAAAATTTCAGGGTTTACAAATAAATTACAAAAATCAACTACACTTTTATGTACTAGAAATAAAATTTGAGACACAATTGACAATAGCTTAAAAAACATAAAAGGAAACATTATTAAGCAAAAGTCTAATATAACAGAGGATTTGCATCCTACAAATTACAAAATGAGATTGGAAGAAATAGAGAACCTATATAAAGGAAGAGGCATAGAATGTTCATGGGGTATAGAACTCAATATAATAAAGATGTCAATTTTCTCTGAATTATTCTCTAGGTTTAATGCATCTCTTTAAAACAAAATGTGCATTGAAGATATACTTGACATTTAGGCAGTGTTAAGGTTTATATATAAAGTGTTCCCCCCAAAGCTCCTGTGTTAATACAGGAGTGCTTGGAGGTGAAATGATAGGATTGGGGGAGCTGTAACCTAATCAGTTTATCTTAGTTTAAATGGACTGACTGGGTGATAACTGAAGGCAAGTGGGGTGTGGCTGGAGGAGGTGAGTCACTGGGGGTGTGCCCTAGAATGATGCATCTTTCCCATGTGCAAGCTTCCCCTCTCTCCAGTTTTCTCTCCCCCTCTCCCTCCCCCACCCCTCTACCTCTCTTTCCTGACCTTGCCTTGTGTTGAGCAGCATTTCTCTGCTGGGCGTCTTCCCCCATGATGTACTGCCTCATCTTGGGTCCAGAGCAATGGTCAGCTACCAATGGACTGAGATCTCTGAAACCCTGAGTCCCAAATAAACTTTTCCTCCTCTAAGTTGTTCTTATCAGGTGTTTTGGTCACAGATGAAAAAGCTGAATAAAAAAGACCAGCTTATATGCTGTACTTGCATTACAGAGAGTGATAAGTACTTACCTAAGTTTTCATGGTTTAGCCTTATTACCATTTATTAAACTTCTTTATACATCTCACACAAGTTATGTCTAAAAAATTTACTTTTTCTTAAATTCAAGGTTTTAATATAAATCATCATTTGAGTTAAAGTGTTTTTTTCATTTTTGATTGATTTCCAACTTATTGAATTTCTAAAAATGTTATTTAACAATACTTTTCATGTTGTAGATTCTGATATTTATTTCTTCAGCTTTTATTTAACAATATATGACAAACAAATGGCAGAAAGCAGTGATCAATGAATGAGAGGTCTTTGGCTAGGTAAGTTGGGAAGGGTCCTTGTCTCATTCTTCTCTCCTGATAGTAGATCTGGAGTTTATTGCCTTGTGATTTTTTTCCAACAAATGGAAAAAGCATTTATCTTTAAATGTTTGGAATGACCTAGTCTTCATCTGACCTTCAACATTTATATTAAGAAATCTAGGTCTTTGAAATAAAATATGTCCAAAAAGCTGCCAACAGTAAAAGATGAAATCTGAATTTAGTTTATTTGGATTATATCTCTTTACTGGATGACTATCATCTTTAAAATTTCCCTCTATTTAAATTTAAAATACTACTAACTTTTTGGCTTGCATGAGAAAATGGTTCCTATTTACTTAACTCAATTTATTCTTACTAATGTTCTGGAATGTGAGATAATCAGTTAAGTGAGGTAATCAATTAAAGTAACATAGCAACGTTATTACTATAATAAATTTATGTGTATTATTTTTCCAAGTCCCTGAGTTTTTGAGGGCATAAATTACATGTGAGCTAATGTCTCATTTTGTGACTCAGTAAATCAGGAGATGATTTCATATTCAAGCCCATTCCAAAAAGAAAAGGAAGTTCATTATTTCACATAAGTGTTAATTCCAGGGATCTCTATGGCTTCAGGGAATATTGAATGAATGATGCCAACAGAAGTTCATCGCAGCTCTGTTGTCTTCTGTGCTGGTTCTCTACCCTAGGAAAGTTTCACCACACCTCAGCCTCTGGCAACACTGAGTTTATATTCTATAGCTCTGCAGGCCTGACAGAGAGATTGCTCCTCTTATCAAATTAATCCAGTAAAATTTCTAGGATTGAATATTAATAATGGTGCCATTTAATGATCCCTAATCCATTTACTATAAACAGAGTATGTGGCACCCTGATAAGATATACATGTATTACCCCCACCTAAATTCCTAGATGGAGTGTGATATTAGGGCAAGGGAAATGGAGAATGTATTATTTAAAAATAAAAAAGTGTTAGGCTGGCCCAGAAAAGAGGTATCCACTGCAACCTTGCAAACATAACACTTTCAATACAAATATGTTAAATGAAATAACTAAAACAAATTATTTTAAAATTAATTAGAAAACACTGGGGTTGTATTTAAAAAATCAGTATAGGTGTTACAGTTCTGTCATGTTTAAGCCCTATAGACTTCAGTGAATGACAATATCTGTGAACTTTATTTTCTGCGTTTTTAAAATTACTTTTTAAGAATGAGCAAAAATTTTATGAGCTACTGTTGAGATAATTGTGCACAAATAAAAATCCAAACATATTTTTACAAATTAGAATTTATGTAAAAGTTCCGCAAGTTATTGGGATTTATCCAAGACAATAAAATTAAACAAAACTTTATGCTTTAGCAAGAGTTCAAGACTGGATTTTGGAAACCATCTAAAATAACATTATTGATATCAAGCATGTAGGAATAAAACTCCCATTAGTGTGTATAAAACCTACCGACAAAGTCAGGTTTATTGGTTATAATTCAAATATGATAGAATTATTTTTTTCTGAGTTCAGTTCTATAATTTTTAAGACATGCACACAGCCATACAAGAACTGTCAAAATTAAGAGAATAAAACTTTAAAATTTATATTTTTAGTTATACATGAATCCATTTTGGCATAATTATGAAAGCATGGAATATATCTTGTTCTAATTCAGTCCCCAGTGTCTCTCCTTCCCCATCCCTCCTCCCACCCCTGTTCCCTTCCCTCTTCTGATCTTTCTGCCACTTACCCATAGTGATTTTTTAAAATTAATTTCTTGTGGATGTATACATAGTGAGATTCACCATGGTATTTTTCACTTATGTACATGGGAATGTTATGTCAGATTCATTCCACTCTTTCCTTTTCCCATCTCCCCTCCCTTCTCTCATTCCCCTTTGTCTACTCAACTGAATTCTATTCTTTTTTATCCCTCTACTTTTATTGTGAGTTAGCTTCCGCATATGAGAGAAAACAGAGAATGAATATTCATATCACCCCACAAATTACCACATGGTCTTTTGTAGTCAATCTACTTCCTTCACATTTAGTCCTTTGGCTAAACTGTTTTCTTATAGTTGTAACTTTTCCAGGACATAACATGAATGGAATAATACAATTTGTAGCCTTTTGAATCAGTCTTATTTTACTTAGCATGATGAATGTGCAGTTTTTCCATGAAACTACATGAATTAGTAATTACTTGTGTTACTGCTAAACAGCATTCCAATGCATGTATTCCATAGTTTATCTAGTCAACAGTTTTTTGGCATTTGAGTTGTTTCGAGATTTTAGCCATTATAAAGAAAGCTGCAATAAACTTTGCCACCCAAGTTTTTTTTAAATAAATACATACTTCATTTCTCCACTTATATCAAATTATCAACAAAATTGCAAATAACCAAACTGATTTCTTAAATGTCTATCAATTTGTATTCCATTAATAACATATACATATTCTAGTTGCTCTACACTCTCACAGGTACTTGATATTATCAGTCATTTTACTTTTAGCTATTTTAATAAATGCATAATGATAGCTCATTTGTTGATAATACATTACACACTCATTCACATACACTGCTAGATTATGTTTGCTTAACTTATTCAATATAGTTACATTTATGTAGACAAAACAAAGTTATTCTATAATTTTCTTACATTGTCCTTATTTCTTTTTAATATCAAGTTATACTAGACTTATAAAGTAAGCCAAACATTTTCCTCTATTTTGCTTCTCTGAAATATTCTGTCTAAATGATAGCAAATAATTTGATTGTATAAATTTATATTTTTATCTTTATAATATCCTTTCTTCTGTGTACTTTACAAAATAACTCTATGTGCATGCAGAAATACACCACAATGAATTCCAGCTATATGTATATCTATGAAGCCTCATTAAAAATAAATAAGTGAGTGGAAGGTAGATCAGTAGAATAGAGGAAGGGGAGGGAGAAGGGGAGAGAAAGGAGAAGCAAGCATAGGGGACAGAAATGGAGTAAAGTCAATTTCATGCATGTCTGATCATATCAAAATGAACCCAACTATTATGCACAACTACAATGCACTAATAAAAGCAAAGAATAAAATTTTTAAAAAGTAATAGCAAAGATTGGAAGCAAAATGTCTATTTAAAACACTGTATGAAAAAAATATAATTTATTTCCAAAATTAGAGATAGAGTGCTAAACAATAGTTAAGCTTAATTATAGATACCGTAAATATAATGTTGAACATAGAAATTTCCTTTTTTAAAAGGAAATGCATAGAGCAAAATAATTAAAATTTAAAACAGAGTAAACTATATTATATATTCTAAAAAGAAACATGTATATCTGGCTAAAAGGATAAAAAACAGCTGACTCAACCAGAGTGGAGGGAGTAGGCAGGGCAAGTCACTTTTAGAGTTCTGCTGCTCCCAGGTAAGGAGAGGTTGAGGGAGAAGGGGGAAGAAAGATGTTGTCTGCAACCAAGGCCCAGGAACCAGGTTCCAGGCTCCTCTCTTTGTTCAGGACTCTCCCTACCCCCAAGTCCTATGGCTCTTCCTATCAAGAGAAGAACAGGCTCCCAGTCTGGGAGCAGATCCAGTCATTACAGCTCCAGTCCTGAGACACCAAGGTCTACAGCAGGGCTGGGGCTGACTCTGGCCTGTGAGAAAGAAGGGAGGAGGGTGGTAAAGGCTGCAGGACACTTGGGTAATAGAGGAGGGAAACATGATCCAAGGTGAGCATCACTATGAATTGGAGAGTGACTGATGAGGGGTCAGGAGAAATGAAGCAGGATTTCTTCAGAGAGTTGAAATAACATGTTTCTTTTCTAAAGGTTAAAGATGCTCCCAAGAAGCTTCTGAAAATGTGATTCAGTGAAATAACAGTCCTCACTGATCTTCTGCCAATCTACTTCCAGCTCTTCCTCCGTAGAGCAAACAAAGACTGAACTGAAAATCCAGAGGCCTCCAGCATGTCAGTCTGACTTAGTCACTCAGCCTAGAACTCCTCTGCTTTTTCAGATCTAGTGAGGATTTAAAAGGTGTATCTGTATGTCACTTGTAGGTACACCATGAGCCCATACCCTACTTCTGCAAGAGGTGGACTGTTCTAATTGCTGCTTTCACTCTCCCATCCATCATAGCAGCCACCTACATCTTTCCTTTGCCACCCATTGACCCCTACCACCCCAAGATCTGATGACCCCCAAGAAGATCCATTAACTTCAATTTCAACTTTGAGCTCTTTGCTCTGTTTTGTGACAGTCCAATCCTGCACTTTTTCTTAACCATTTCCTGTGCTAACCTCAGTAATCATACACTGAGCCTCTGACTGCTAGAACAAGAAACCTCAACAAAGAGTTTTAATCTTGTTTGTGTTATCAACGACTTCTGTGTACCTTGAGCTGATGTTTATTATAGTTTGGATCTGGAATGTCCCACAAAGACACATGTGTTTACTACGGTGCTATTGAGAGGTGAGGAAAACTTTAGGAGTAGAGTTGTTGAGTCATGTTTTGAAAGGTTCTTTATGTCCCAGGCACCTTCCTTCCTCCCACCTTTCCCTCCCCCTTTTCCTCTATTTAAACTATAAATTATTTTTTATTGCTACAATAAGTTAAACCATCTCTTCTCCAAAGCTCCTGTTGCTGTGATATTCTGACTTACCTCAGACCCAAAAACAATACAGTCAACCAAACTTGGACTAAAACTTCTGAAACACTGAGCCAGAAATCAATTTTTCTTCCTTTAGTTTACTGTCTTCAAATGTTTTTTCACAGTTCGGGCTGGGGATGTGACTCAAGCGGCAGCACGCTCACCTGGCATGCATGCGGCCTGGGTTCAATCCTCAGCACCACATACAAACAAAGATGTTGTGTCCACCAAAAACTAAAATAAAAATAATAAAATTCCTGCCAAAAACTAAAAAATAAATGTTAAAATTCTCTCTCTCTCTCTCTCTCTCTCTCTCTCTCTCTCTCTCTCTCTCTCTTTAAAAAATGTTTTTCCACAATGATGAAAAGCCAATACAACATTGATGGTGCAATATCGTCTGTAAAATACAATGACAGACATCATTTATAACTTCAGGAACTCTTTGTATGTTTTGTTTTAGTTAAATAAACATATTTTGTCAACAAATTTAAATGAGTTTGGAATTCTTATATAATCAAGGTGGTGGTTGATTTTCTGTGTCAACCCACTGCCTGAGGTTTACCCTGAGAGCTGGTAAAACATTATTTCTGGGCTGGGTGTGGTGGTGCATGCCTGTGATTTCACCTGCTCAGGAAGCTGGGACTGGAGGATCGCAAGTTCAAAGCCAGCCTCCGCAATGGTGAGACAATCACCAACTCAGTGAGACCCTCTCTAAATAAAACACAAAATAGGGCTGGGAATGTGGCTCAGTGGTTGAGCACCCCTGAGTTCAATCCCCAGTACAAAAAAAAAAACCCACAACAACATTTCAGGATCTTTCTCTGAGGGTGATTCTTGCAAAGATTTACTTTTAAATCAGTAAGTAGGCTCTGCAAAGAAGTTTTTATCCCTTGTGTGAGTAGGCATCATTCAATCTTTTCAGGGCCCCAACAAAACCAAAGGTTAGAAGAAGGACAGATTCCTCTGTTTGATCTGAGATGTCCATCTTCCCTGGTCAGGGATATGACAGGCCATCATTGTTTCTCAGGTTCCATGACTCAGTCTGGCCTTACACCATCAACCCTCAGCCCCAGGTCCTTAGTTCAAATTGAATTATACCTTTGATTTTCTGGTTCTCCAGCCTCAGACAAACACTGGACTCTCTTGGCTCCATAACCAATAAGCCAATTTTTACAATAAGTCTTTCGGTTCTTTTTCCCTGGAGAACCCTGAACAATAAAAATTAATGGAGAATGACCGATATTTTGTGCTTCCTTCATATTTTAGAGTAACTAAAATCCATGATTTTGCCAAATTTGTTTATGTAAGTAGAATTTAAAGATTACACTTAAACTAACAGGTAGTCTAGATGTCAATCTCAAACATTTTGCTGGATCAAAACAAATCATCTTGTGCTTAAGGAATAAAATATTTTTCTGTTTTTTCCCCAGTGCTCTTCACCCTTGATAGTGGTTTTTTTTTTCTTGTTGTTGCTGTTATTCCTCAACCTGACCTCACCTTTAATTAGAAGTAAGCTGTATGCATATGGGTATGGGTGTGCATTGTGGAAAGAAAATTTAAAACAATTCTATTTATTTTCTTTTTTCCCCCAGTATAAATAATAATAAAAAAACTTACATTCAAAGAAACATAAGAAATACATTGCACAGAAGAACACTCTTTACTTGAAATGTTGTTTTATTTATTCAAGGATAGGATTAATATCCAAAGTATAAGAAGAATTTCTACCAAAGTTACTTCTTCTGACATATGGGCGTATGCTACGAGCAATTCACAGCATATAATCCTGCACCAAGATTCTACAATCTGAAATGACCAGGAGCACAGATTAAAAGTACAATGGGCAATTACTATAACCATCAAATTGACAACCACTTAAATATACGTGTACCAAGTGGTGAATAGGAAAAGGATCAACATAGCTATCATATTTGTTGGTCAGAGCACAAATTGAATCAATCCTTTGATATCTAACTGGATAATAACCTGTATGGTTAACAATATGCTCAGGTAACTTCACAACAATCCTGGCATTAATTCTGGGCTTTTGAATGAGTTCATATAGCATTTAGATATATAGTTGTTTATTGTAGTGTGGTAGTGTAGCCAGAAAGATTTCTGGTTATTTCATTTTTCCTAGGTTGTGGTTACCAAGGTAATAGGCCTTATGTCTCTCTAGATGATGTTGGGACTAACATTAAAAGTATAATTTTTCACTTGTGTTCCAAGTTTTTACTCATTGCAACACACCTCCTCTTCATTCAGGTCATTCTGGGTTTGTAATCTGGCTTAGGTCTTGGAATTGATTGAGGTAATATAGCTGTTTTTATGATTCCAGTTAGACCTTCCCCCTTGGTCTTAAACTCTTCTGTTTACTCAGATCCAGTGAGGATTTAGCAAACCTCTCATATCTTTCACTTCCAGGAACACCATGAACTCACATCCTCGGGCTGCTGGAGTCAGACTATTCTGTTTGCTGTTTTGACTCTCCTGCCCATTACAGTAGCCCCCTTTGCTCTGCAGCTTGAGTGTCATCAAATGACTCCCATTGCCTTTTGGTGTCCCAATTCAGGGACTGCAGTTCCCTCTCTGAGGTCTGGTCTCAGGATTAGAGTAATGGCAGAGCCCTTCAAGGATTCCAAAGTTTCCCTTGGAAATTGTGTTGCACAGTAGTGGTGACAGTGGTAAGAAGCAGTGGGGACTCTCAGGGTGCCACTGCCGCCACTGTCACGCAGAGGTCCATTGCCAAGTTGCCTGAAGGGTTAGTTGCACACAGCTGTCTCTGTCTTGGGACAGTGGCCAGGGCCTTGTGGGCCAGGTTGCTTGCAGGTTTGCTGCTACCACCATCTCACAGTGCATCAAATTCTGCCTGAGAACACCAGCCATGGCCTGAGGTCCAGTTTCAGGGTGCCTAGGTTTTGGCTGCCCTATGGTACTCCTGGGAGTGCTGGTGGCCACCATCTTGCTGCTTCTTTGCAGGGTCACTCCTTTGAACACATGCCTCATTGTCTCTCCGCAAGTTGGAATGACATTGAGATCCTGGGACTGCAACATAGCTGAGCCTGGGGTATCTTACATCCTTATCTGTCAGACAGTGAGTGGGTCTGCATGGGTTGTTCATGGCCAGGCAATCCTGTGAACATTCAGACTGGGGGCATTTTGCCAGGGGGAAGCATTGGTTAGAGATGCTAGAGACAGCTGGGCTCCTGGGCTCCATTAGTCCTGATGTGTATTGGTGCAGGGAGCCAACTGCAAATTACCTGAGAGTCTTCACTGGTTGTCGAGCCATGGAGATTTAGGTTTTTCCTTGGGAACTATACAGACTCCCCCCACCCCCTGTATTAGATTGCCCAAACCCATGACCTCTATCTCTGCTCTACTAGGGAGATCCTTTTCATCACTCTAGAGTTGGGCATAACCTGTTGGAAAGTGGACAGCCCATTCCATGGAAAACCTTTGATGTTCCGTGATATAAATGAAGCAAGTGCAGGCTCCATGTTGTTAATGTTAGTGTGGAAGATTGATCCCTAAGATCGACTAGCACATCCCGCCCCTGCTTTTCAAAATTACACTCTCTGTCCTGTGGTTTTATCACTGCTTTCTCTTTCTTAGCTTCTATTTTGCATCCAGCTATTCCACTAAGAGCAACTGATTTCAATCAACTGGGCGGGGTGTGGGCAGGACCTGGGGTCACACGGGGCTGGCTACATCAGGTCAGAAGGTTGGAAGAGGGTGTGAGGGTACCTTGTTACCAACTTGCCCAGCCAACCAGTCCAGCACCTACCGGACTGGAGCTATCATCAACCTCCAGACAACCCCACCTATCACAACACTAAATTAGCTCAAGTCTAGCCTGTTGGGAGCCATTGTAACATGTAGTAATGTGGGAGGAAGAGTTTGATCTCGGTTAAGGTGGAGGTCCTGACAAATACCACAATACATTACATCTGAAACATGATTCAAACAAAGGCTAAGAGAGCTTTGAACTTTCTTTATGTGGAAAAAGTGGCAAAATGCTTCCATGCTTTACAATTTCACCTTTAAACAGATCAGGCTCTCATTATTAGCTTCCAGAAATGCATTTAAATTCCAATTCCAGTGGGAAGATTAACACCAAATTGTATATATAACTTATTCACAACAGATTACTTGATCCAGCTATAAAACCTTAAATGACATGAATCAGTACCAACCAAATTTGTTATTTTTATATAAATCAGAGATTTTGCTACACATAATTTTAGTTTGAAGAACATCAACTTGGCAAAGCTTTGCATTCAACTAAGTTTAACGTTTAAAGTGCAATTCAGAATCCAGAGTGTATAGTAACAGTAATCACAGGTCTGCATGGATTAACAAAGTCAATAGGCTTAAATCTCTTATACATATAGGTAACAGAGTTAATGATAAGAAATTGTCTTACTCAAAACAAATATATAAGACATGGCTCTTCAATGTCAGATACAATGTATAAAAGAGAGCAGTTTGGGGCTGGGGATGTGGCTCAAGCGGTATTGCACTCGCCTGGCATGCATGCGGCCCAGGTTCGATCCACAGCACCACATACAAAGATGCTGTGCCCACCGAAAATTAATAAATAAATGTTAAAAAATTCTCTCTCTCTCTCTTAAAAAAAAGAGAGAGCAGTTAGTGGTTATCTTGACGGTAAACTTACATACACTTTCATTTTATAAACTTTTTAAAAAATATTTCTTTTTCAGTTGTATTTAGACACAATACCTTTATTTTATTTATTTATTTATTTTTATGTGATGCTTAGGATCAAACTCAAGGCCTCACATGTGCCAGGTGAGTGCTGTATGGCTAAGCCACAACCTCAGCCCATCATTTTATAAACTTTAACATAACACTTAGACAAAGCTTAGATAGCTATAGTTCTCAGATGCATACATTATACCTAGTCACATACTTAGGGTGTCATCTACATTGGTAGGTTTAAGTAACAGTTGTTTAACCAGTTACAAAGTAATCATTTCAGACTTTCAAACAGATACAAACCCTAATTACTTTAAGACTTAGTTTCCACAAGTAATAAAGCCCAACAAATAGAAGAAAATTATCTTGATAGATAAATTATAGCCAATTTAAATACACAAAAAAAATTTTGAGATTTGCCTTCCCCAAACTTTCTGCAACTTACTTAGACATTCACAACTTTAACTCCTTAATTTTTTCATCTTTAATCTGGGACATTAGCACAAGAATATTGCTTTACCAGACAAAATACTTTCTCATTCAGAAACATTTTTCTTACCTTCTAATTTCCCATACTAAAATATATTTCTATACCTGCAATGTTCTTTTATCTTTTCTAGTTTTGAAATATTTTTAAAATCCATATTCCAAAACAATCCTTATGAATGTTATCTGTGCACTTAATTTACACAACAAATTTCATCCCAGGAGAGAGTTGAACAACCCAGCATATACAAAAACTGTATTTTAATCTTTATTCTCCCATGTTGCTTTCAAGGAATTTTTGAGTCTGATCTGTCTCCATTAACACTGTCACAATGCCACCAACTTTAAGTGAGTTCCCCACTGTCACTTGTACCCAAAGGCTCCTTTTGGGCCTTTTCTTATACTAGGCAGACTGATATGCAATGCAAGAAGCCCTTTCCATTTTTCTCTTTAGGGGTTCTTGAAGATCCCTTTGCAGAGGCTGCCTATGAAACACAGGTTGTCCTTAGTTTCTGTCTTTTTCTTTTCTGGGTGCAGTTATTTGTCCTGCCAGACACCCCAGGCTTTTAGTTTATGGGATAGTGTTGTAGCAAGAACCACTTGTCCCAGTGATGAATATCCCCTGGCCAAATGGGGTGTCCTGTCAGATCTTAACAGTGGAGACTCTTCCTGTCCCCAGGACATAAACTGACAGTTCTGGGACCTACTATCACATCCTTTGTAGCCAGCGACCTCCATCCCCCCCCACACACCAGAACAAAAGGAGCAGAAAGGCAGGACAGAGGCCAGTTCTGGCTATTGTTCTAGAGCCCAGGCAGTTTTCTGTGACTTTTCCCCCAAGTTTAGGGCTGGTATCCTTGTCCCACAGTGAGATGACCTGTAGCTGACAGGGGCCGAGATGAGGAACAGTGCTAGGAGTGATTGAAATCTTTTGACCCTTTCCTCTGGTGTCTTGCTATCCGTGCACACCAGCAGCAATGCCTTTGGCACCTTTCACTTAGTTCCTGATGGTTGAGAACCCTGATCTTACAACTTCATAAGTGCCCTTCCATACAGGATCTTTCACATACTTTACCCCTGACAGGCCTACTTCAACTTATGAATTGTATAATAATCCAGAAAAACCATTCAAAGGTAAGATTCTGTTAAAGTCAACTGCCTTTCTCTTAGACAGGTTTATACTAATGCATGGACATTCAGCTAAGTTTTCTAGGCTCCAAAGACTACTAGTAAGATCAATGTTTCATGGCCCATGTCTTAAAGGGCCAATAACAAATACAAAAAAAATGAAGATAGGACCACCAAAACCAAGGATGAGAGACAGGAACCTTTAAAACAGACAGATATGCATGTACAAATTTCTTCAATATGTTTACCTAGAGATATCTATAGGATCAATGCAGTATTGGCTAAAGAACCCAGCTTAATTCCATCTTAAGATTGAGAGCCATCTCATCACAAAGTCATCAAAACATCATTTTTGTTTTACTGTAAAGTCCTAAGATTTCCATTTGGCCTGATCATACTTTGATGTTTTAAACTTGCTTGGAACTCCTGCCCATACTTTGAACTTACCTATGCCTGACTTTCCCTGACCAGTTAACAACCCTCCCTGAAATCTCAGCTGCTCCTCATTAACTTTGATTTTGGAATCTGAGTTTACTCCCTACCTTGACATGTTAAGCCATGTAGATCATTAACCTGCTATCTGCCCTTGTATTATGCTTGCAAGAACCCTGTCAACTGTAAGCTCCCAAGATACCCACCTTTGTAAATTTTTGTGTTATAAAAACCTTCCTGCTCTTAGACCAGACACTGTTCTCTGGCCCTGCATTTGAATGAGGTGGTCGCTGATCAGCTCTCTTGTGTACACAATGTAAACTTGCTTTAATTTGGTTTAAAATTGAAGTTGGTGGTCTTTCCTTTGCATCATATGTTCAATATGGTCATATCTTAAGAGGAGCAGTAACAGATACAAAAAAAAAGATGACCAGAGGGAATTCCAAAGCTCACAGACAACAAGCATATCAGAACCTAGAACAGATCAGAAGGGAGTAAATATCGTGAGGTTCCAGAGTCCCACTTAATGGTGACTTCTATACCAGTAGTTACACAGATGTCCATACCAAAAGGGGCCAGTAGTTCCCATGAAGAGGAACCCAATATCTGAAATAAAGAGTCTTGGCCTGCACACTGGGGACTTCCAAATAATCAGGGTGTTGCAACTTCACTTAGTTCTGTTTCCTTTTTCTTGAAGTGGACCAAGATGGAGCAACCTGTACCATTCAGGTTCAGGGAGAGAAGGTGGGAGTTCCCTGAAACAAAAGGAGCTTCAGCAGCTTCTGGAATGGTCCCTCCGTCACCTCCTATACTCACAGAAGAGCTCCTCTGGTTTGATTTGAGGCAAACGCACTTGTCTCCTATCTCTCTCATGCAGTTGGTTCTCAGCAAGTTCGCCAGCAACCTTGCATCCTCAGCATGGAAGTGGGGTTCTTTGAAGAGCCAGGCCTGTCCAAGGAAGCTAGAGCGGGGGCTGTTCTCCCCATCTGGTGATGCAAGGTGAGTCACTCAGGCTGGGGTGCTGGTCTTAGACTGTCTTGGCATTCTGCCTGCCATTGGCTGTGAACAACTAACCAGTATAAAATGGGGGCTAACCAGAGGGCCGTGGACCTCTCAGTTTTAAAAAGCAACACTTGTCAATGTACCCCGTGGAATTTTCACCTGCCCAGCCTCCCTGGTGTTGGTTAGCAATGAACACCCCAACTTTCTTCATGGCTTATCCATAGGCCCCAGGTGGGGGCTGGGATGAGCATGAACACTTGACCACAAGGAATAAAAGGGGCTGTCTAGCACTAACTCTCACCAGATAGAGACACTGTGGGGACAGAGGGGACAACAGTGACAGAGGGTAGGCACGTTGAGCAATATTCTGCTTTGTGGGAGGGAAGCAGGGTTGACAACCAGGTGCTGATCATGACACCTGAGGACAGGGTGGGGCAGGACTCAGCAACCCTTCCGGGCCAAGCACACCAACAGTCCAAGGGGGCCCCAAGGGCCATCACAGACAGGCTGCCCGTGGCCTGGGAGACCAGCTCTCCACTCCAGTTCTCCCACTGCAGCACCAGGGAGCCAGCACCAGGGTGCCACAAAAGAGGACAGGAAAGGGCTACAGCCCGGCCACGGGAGAACTGGGGCAGGGGACCCGGGGCCCTTACCCTACTGTCACCAGCAGCCTGTTCACTGAGAGGCTAGCAGAGGCAATACAGGAACCCGGCTAGTGAGGCCAACTTCAGGCTTCCTCAACGCCAGCAGCTGCACTCTGAGGGAAGGAACCTTAAAGAAGCGATGGAGTTGGGGAGGTGAGCGACACTTCCCATGGACATTCCCAGCCACATAACCGTGCTGGCGATGCCGTGCAGAGTTAATGGTGGCACTGCTGTCTGAACAGCTGCTGATGGGGACCGTGTGGAGGACACTGTAAGTGCTTCCTGTCACCAGCCTCCATTCTTGGTGTTTCCCTGAGGTTACTATACAAGTCACACCTGTGAGGACCCGCAGGCATGGACAGCTTACTGCACGGGATGGGATGGCATGGGTTGGGCCACACTGCAGGGGCTCTGATGGCGCCTGTGCTGCCCACAGGGAGGCCGTATGGGGAGGACGGACAGAAGGGAAGTGGCAGCAGCTGGCAGCCACTCCTGACCGGCCAATCCTGGGCTTGCCCAGGCACTAGCTGGCCTCTGAGAGGACTGTACAGGCCACAGGGCTCTCGACAGGCGGCTGGAAGGCCATGGAGTCTGCCCACACAGGGGGCGTGCTTGCCCTCGCTCCCATGCCTAGCTTACCTGGCATTGATGAACACTTCCAGAAGTCAGCAGAATCTCCCAGGAGGATAAAAGGGAGTCTGTTTAAGGATAGTAAGAGCCTCGCTTTGCCAGAATGAGAAACTGAACTTCCAAATGAGGTGTTTCCTTTACACCAGGTGACCACTTTTTCTAATGCTATTGTTCGAAATGCATCTGGAACAAATCTTAGATATTCTACTTTGAAGAGCAAAGAAGCTGTTGGTCTCATCTCAGTAGTAACAGGTCCCTAGAGCAAGATCCCTGTGGCTGTGGCTAACCCCAGTGAGCTCTAAGAGAGCCTGGCCCTGGTGCAAAGCTGGCTGTGGGCATCTGATATCTGTGGAGCTGTGGTCTGGGACGCCTTCCTGCTCCTCTAGCTGAGTAGCTTGAGTGGTGTTAGTAACACTCCTGAGCCCAACCTAGAATATGACTTCCCAGCGAGGTTTGTAGCACCACACTGATGCTCTGAAGGGCACCTAGTGCTCCCAAGACCCCGGTTTCCCAAGGCCTCCTGATAGCCCAGGGGCCTGGAGCAGCACAAGTTACCCTGGGGTTCGCTCCTGCAGAATGATCTGCAGCAAGTGCAGGAAGCACCCCACCTGGTCCACCCATGAGCTGAGGGACAGCACTGCCTGTCTGAACGAGGAATAGGCAGCTGTGGGAGAACCTGGGTCCAGGGACCCACCATGTGGCCAGCGGGTAAATCCGGGACAGGAAGCCCTATGGGATCCCCAGCCCTCAGAGCGCCCTAATCTCTGTCTCCAAATCCCCCAGATCCTTCCACTCTAGTTGCAAGCTAAATACCACAGTGGTGCTTTCGGCAAGGTGGGGCCCCTGGCTTTGAAATACTCAATCTGAAAGCACTCTACTGCAGTTCACATCTTTCCCCTCACCACAGAAAAGGCCCACATTCCCTCTATTGATGAATCAAGAAGGAGGATAATTAGGTTCTCTTTGGGTGCAATTTCAAATGTTGTAACATTTTGAATGGTTATAAAGTTGGGCTTAAAATTTTTATCTTCAGATGCAAAGTCAATAATGGTAACTATCAAAACTTTGAAGACCTCATCATGAAAATGTCTCAAGGACTTGTTGCAAGGGGTCATCTTGTGCATAAAACCTCATGCAAACAAATGAAGGGCAAAAAAGCAAACTCAAGCTCCTCATTGAAAACACTAAAGATCTGCTTTGGAAGTTCCATGCAAATTTCATACTTACCATCACCTGAGGAACACACAATGGATTTTTCCACCAACCTTCATAGAGAGGCTTCTGAATCCAGTGCTAGTTTTTAGTTTTAATTTTATATACAAATATTAGCCCTTTCTGCACTTGTGATGTGCAGGCGGTTGGGAAGCATCGGGGAGGGTGGAGCCTCCCACTTCCCAGGTCGCAGACCAGGGAGATCAGCCTTGGTAAAAGCTAAGAGTGAGCCGAAGTGGCTCCCACCTGCAGGCTTTCCTCCCAGTCAGCAGTGTAGGAAGCATGAGATCCCGGAGGCAGTGAGAAGCTAGAGAGGCCAGCCTCTTCCAACAGAAAGTTCCAGCTGTAACATAAAGGCACCAGACTGGTAGATTCTGGCTCCTGCTCATCCCTGTCTTCCAGGGGGTGTGGTGATCTTCATCCTTCCAGGATGGATTTATGTCCAGAAAAGCTTTGCGTCACTGTAGCTTAAGTCAGATAAATAAACACACTTCAGTAATATTTGGAGTCCCAAAAAGGCACGGCATAAATTGATTTTATTTTTATTTCTCCTAAATGGACTCAAGGTAATTTCCTAAGCCAAGTGCTTTGGGTATTCCTGGAATAAATACATCGATTCTTGCGGTTTACAGAGAAAGTGTCAATTAGATATATGGGGTCTATGGTGTTTGATTAACTTTATTCTCCTTGCTTTACAGCTGTGTCCCTAGGATACACAGAATGCATTCTCTAAATAGAGGTTTCCGAGACGCAACCCCAATGGTTGCTTCGCTGTTGTTTCTAGTGAAGTTCCAACAGTTAAGTCGGTAGCTCATTTGCGGCATCAGGCGTTCAGGGCTTCTCTCCGTGAAGGGCGGAATTGCAACAGTCCGGTGGGAACCGCGGCCCCGTGGGCGATGTCTGCGGATTCCTGTCTTCTGGGTGCAGGCTCAAGGCAGCCACGCGGCGGCCAAAACCACAGAGAAGGCGATGCACAGGCCAGGGAGGTCCCGAGGCCAGGGCAGCCTGGCCGGGAGCCTCGGGTGTCTCCCTGGCAGCCACGCACGCAGGGTTCCCAGCGCTGGGCTCTCCACGCGTCTGCGCTCCGTGTCTGCACTCGTTCGTCCTCTGAGTCCAGAAAACCATGCACACTCGGCAGTGCGAGTTAACCGTGGAATCCCCACGCACGCGTTTTTACGTTAAACGCGGTTAATGCAAACGTCAGCGCCTCTGCATCACTCGGAGCTTGGGTCTCTCTCAGGCCTAGGTCCAGCTCCCCAGAACCTCTTCCTTCCCCACCTGGGCTCCGCGCCCAGCCTCCTGCTGGTGCGGCCGACAGCTGCCCGCGCCACTGGCTCCCTCTTGTGGGCCTAGAAGGTCACTGCATGCCCGCTGGACCTGGGGGCCTCCTGCAGGGCCAATCCCAGGGATTAGAGGATGCTGATCAGGACCCTAACCCTTCTAACTTGAAGACGTTCCCGCAAGTGCTCGGGCTCCTCTGATTCCCTCTCGGGACACCTTAGAGTCCTCAGGTTTTCCCGTGTGTGAGACTTTCTGAGCAGCATCAGGATGGTGTGTGCACGTGTCTCCCAGGTACCCTCTCACAGTGAGTGGTGGGGCAGCTCACAGGACAGGTTGGCCTAGGGACACAGGATCACAAGGCCCACCATGGAGGCCCCAGTCTGCCGCCACCCGAGCATGTCACTTGGCTCCCAGGCCACAGTCTTCATTGCATGCTATGAGGTCAGCGGATGGGAACGTGTTCTGCATTCCCCAAGACCACGCAGGCCAGTGCTGTTAGGACCTTCCAAAAAATCCTGAATCTCAAAATTACCTTCCTACCGCAGTGCCTGAAGTTTTCACCTAAGGGGCCACCCTTCAAGGGGTTTTCTTCCCTGGATGCAGCATTGTTACCCAGAGGGACAGTGTTAATCCACAGGAGCTGGTGTGTGGGATTTTTCCACCAGGGGGCCACTCCTGGCATCCCAGAGCAAAGTGTCCCTGGAACCACGGGTCACCTCCCCTGCAGGGAGATGGCCAGTTCTTCAACTGGAACTCCTGGTTCTCTGCTCCGGGCTTTTTGGGCTGCCATCAAGTGAATGCCCCCAGAAGTGGGACTCAGCCATGACAGGAGGTGCTTCCTCATCCCTGGGCAGCAGTGATGCTGTTCAACAGTGTTGCCCATTTCCCAGCACAGTTAAGCCCCAGGCTTCCACGGAGGTTCCTGCTGGACACCACGTCCTATACTGGCTTCATTCCCTGCTCCATCTTTGCTAGTGCTCTCTGGATCCTTTTGCAGTTAAATGCCTTGCACTCAGATCCTTGTGTAAGGGTCTCATTCAGGGAGTACCCATCCTGGGACGGTGGGCACCAGCAGTGGGCCTGGGATGAGACCCTCGGGATAGGGGTCTGGAATGGAATCACTCACATGCCCAAAGGGAACAAGACCCCAATGGTGGTTTAAGTGGAGTTTCAAAAGACTCTGAAAGCTTTTCATCTTATCTTGCAGATAAGTTCTGTGAAATTGTCATCTGCAGTGAATTGAGATGGAATTTGCTGGAAGGAGATGCATCCTGCTAATGTAAGAGCGCCGGCACTTTAGAGATATGGCAGCAACAGACAAGAGTTGATTAGTTAACTGAAATTGACCCCAAAGAAGATGACAGGCTCAAGCCAGCTGATCATAAACTTGGAACACAGTGTGAAGGCCAGAAGATTTCATGGCGCCATTTAAGTGCTTTCATCTCCTGCAGATCATGAAGACTGTCAGATCTAGGTCCTGACTGAGTGTTGGAGGAAGGAAGGAGGTTGAAGTCACAGCCCTGCAGGGTCTCTATGGGGCAGTAAAGACCCTGATAAGGAGTGGGACCTGGCAGCCAAGCAGGGAGCTGGGGGTGATATGCCTGAGAGTGTTCAACCCCCAGATTCCCAAGAATCTCTTGGCTGGCAGAAGTAGCCCCTTCCCACCCACTAGAGAGGAGCAGCTTCTCCCCACCCAGGAGTCACGAAAAGCTCTCCCTGAGCCAGGTCCCCCAGACAATGTTGCTGCCCTGAAGAGCCAATCCTGCCTCTCCTCTTTGCTACCAATAATTATGGCCAAGTTGAAGAAAGGCTTGGGTAGGGAAGGAGTGTTCCTGCTGTAGGAAGAAAGGGGTCATTCACCACAACAGCCCAGGGCCTGGCTAATGAGAGCTCCTGGATGGGGTGGATGCTCGGAGGATAGAGGCAGGGCAGGCAGGGATGGAAGATAAGCAGGGGGGCAGAGCTATTGACATGGGGCACTCTCTCACAGCTCAGGTGAGGTCCTGGAGGACACACCCTCTACTCGGGTACTATGGAGTCCTCTAGTTAGGGAGACACCTGCTTCTCTGGTAGGCTCTGTGGTGGCTGTCTTAGGGAGGTCAATATTGCATGTAGGAGATGTTGCCTTTGAATTGGGCTCAGAGACAATGGGGATTGTGCTATTGGAATAACAAAGGCTACATGGAGGCCCTGGACCAGCACAGGAAAGGCAGAAGTAATTGTCATGATTCATAATGGGAAATGAGGCAGAAAGACAAGCTGGAGGTCTGACCTTCAGGGACCCCTGGTGATGGCTAATAGCTAAGGTGTGCCAGGGTGAGATCGTGGGCAACCAGTGAGGGTATCACCTTATACAAACAACCAAGAAGATCACGATCAAACAAGCAGAAACCAGGCACCACTCACTGCACTGGAAACCTGCAATCCCTCGCCCAGTGCTAGATGAATCCGTTCCACAGTCCGGGGTTCATGGGTTGAAAGGAAAGAGACCCTTGAGGAAGGGTCCTGCAACACACCACACCACACACACGTGGCAGCTCTTCCTCAACTCCTGCCAGAGAAGCTGGCCATTCCCTCAGTAATGCCACACTCAGGAAAGGAGAGAGGATCTCTTAAGGCTGTTGGACGTAGGGTCTGAGTGGATAGGGGTGATGGTGAGGCCAATACACCCTTAGGAACCCAACATTATGGAGCACACAGAATCACTTGTCATCAGGTCCCAATCAGTCTCATAGTGGTCCAGCGGTCACGCCCTGGGCCACTGTCTGCTGGGGCAGACCAGCTCCCCACAAGAGGAAGGGGAGAGAAGATACCTGAGGTGTGCACAGAGCAGCTGCGGGCATCTGTGTTGTGCAGGGTCTCCCCACGGCCACCCACGCCACCCACAAGGAATCGCTGAATACAGAGCAGCAGAAAGGCACCACAGCCCTGAGCCTGTGCAGAGGAGGGCACAGTGAGCAGCTGGAGAAACTCACTTTTCTGGCAAAGTGCAGAGGCCCTTGTCCTGGACCTACTGAATGAGAATCCTCATTGAGCATGGTAGTCTCAGGTGACTTGTGCGCGTAGAAGGGTGAGATACATGGCTTCAGGACCTTCTGGACCTTTTGGGAGAACATTTTGAGAGCAGTTTCACTTTAAAATAAGTGGACCTGTGACTCTCTAACCTGGCCAACACCAGCCCCATCTCTACCAGCACTGTCACCAAAGACTGGCCATTGCCCTCCAGCAGGGCCACTAAGAGAGCCACCTCACCAGGCACCATTTCCTATGACAAGCACACAGCTGACCCTGTTCCCACAACTATTTTTCAAAGTGATCAGATTAGGGGGTAGGTCCCGCTGCGCCTCCCCAGGCCCCGCACTCACGGCATTTTGGACCTCCTCTGCGCCTGTCTGGACTGCTGTTTGTCCCTCTCCTCACTCACCAGCCCCATTGGCAGGTTCTGCCTGCCCCACCCTCCATCTCCGCCCTGTACTGAGGTTTTCTGCCATGGTCAGAGCAGCCAAAGACAACAGTGCTTCAACTGGCAGGAAACAGTCTTCACACTCTCAGGATTTCCTATTATGGGATGTACAGGCTTTTCCAGAAACACAATTGCACCTAAAAGTAGAAACTGCCTGGATTTGCCTTCATCTCAGCACAATAACTCTGGGGCCACTGCCGTTGGCCTTGAACGAGAGCCAGGCCCTTTGATACACGAGGCTGTCAGCGGAGGTGAGAAAGCTGCTTCCAGGGCCTGGAGGGAAGGTGGGTGGCTGTTTACTTGCTCCTCATTCCTCTGTTATTTGGTTTGATTTTTGCCAGTAAAGCCTGGGCAGGAGGGAGAGAGGGGCAGAGGAAGGAGTGGGGTGGAGGAGGGGGCTCAGGAGCCGGTGCGTCTGGAGGAGGAGGGGTAGGCCCAGAAGCCAGAGAGGGAAGGAGGACTTTGGTAGGATTTTCACTGTCCCCACAGCTGACCTGAAGCTGGCTTATGGCTTCCTGGAGTGCAGATGGGGAGAGCAGGTCTCAGGGAGGGTCTCTCCCTTCCCACCCCCTGCCAGGATGCCTGCCCCTGAGAGACCTCCCTGTCCTGTCCTCAGTCCTTCTGGGCAGGGCTGGGAGGGAAGGAATGATGAGGTAGGGGAGTAAAAACAGAACCTTCCAGACTGGAGGGGCCTGGCTTGTGTCCCACCTGTCTGAGAGCAACAATAAACCGCAATCTGGTGGCTCCAGGTTACATCCAGAGAAAGCCCAACCTGGAAATGCAGGCCTGGGTTAGCTGTGGGGCTGATCCCAGAGAGTGTCCAGTGGTGAGGCCAGGAGGACACAACCTGAAGAACATGGTCAGTGACCTGGAAATTGAGAAGACAACACAGAAGTGACGAGAAGCCAGGAGGCCTGAAGGTGTCCGAAGAGGCAGGTGAGCCCTGCTGGTCCCGGCACAGGGTCGGGTTAAATAGCCTCACGCGCTAATCCCAGCTGTCCCTTACCAGCTGGCAGGCCTGGAGTGCCTACCTCTCCTCTAGGGCTCCCTTCTCTGTCCACAGAACTGACCACCACTCATTGCAGGGGTGTCTTCGAGGTCAGCTGAGAGGGATGGAAAGCAGCACTTGTGCCCTCGGTTGAGGGGTCGCGTGGGTGGAAGAGGCCTTGGGAGGGACAAGACAACAGCTTCACCGGAGCCAAGCAGGGACCAGGAAGAAAGGGCGCAGCAGGGCCACAGTGGAGCTCAGACCAGACCTGGAGCACGGAGGACCAGGACTTGAAGGCCCACCTTGGTGAGAAGAGGCACGTCTTGTCAGTGGAGTGGACACACTGTGCTCTGCTGTCCAGGAGGGGACATGGGGACCCACTCCTTCCAGAAGCTAATGGAAGAGCTAGAGTATCACCCTCTGCAGCCCCCAGGAAGGAGTGGACCCACCACTGACCATCCCGCCAGTTATCCAGCGGGCAATGCACTGTCTCAGCCCAGGTTCACCTTCCAGTACTTGCTCTGAGATGGAGACACGGTGTCTAGCTTCATCAGCAGAGGGTGCCAGGGATGTGGCAGGAAGATTGGGGCTTTGGTTCTGTTCTGGGCATGCAGCCTGGGAGCGTCCAGTGAAGCTCCACCCCGCCATACATCCAGAAGGTGCAGTTGCTCTGCGACCCCAGGCCCAGCCTGAACCAGGGCCCAGCGTGCCTCAGCCCTGCCTCATGGACACTACACTGTGGCCTCCCTCACAGTGTATCCCCACCTGCTTCTGGCCTCTCCTTCCAGCACCAGCTGGCTCTCCTGCACCAGGACTTGGCTTCCCCCGGCCGCTCCTGTGCACACGTAGGATTCCCCCAATATTGTCAGGTAATTATAAAATTTTTAAAAAATGTAAAACATGCATTGCCAAAACTCCAATAATTCAGTTTCTAAATATCCAGTTTAGAGAAATTATCCAGTAGGTGAGCAAAATGGTAGTTTTCTGCAGTGTTTTTTTGCAACAGCAAAACCCCTAGAAGCAAACTACATGTCCATCAGAGAGAAAGTGGTTAACAAAAAGAAGCAAACAAAACTTGGTGTATCTGCTGGGCAGCAGTTAAAGCCCATGGGTCAGAGCAGCAAAGAACTCCAACACACATTATTTAGTGGAGCAAGCAGAGTCATGTGTTTCATTTGATCCCATTTCCGAAAAAACAAAATGAAATAAAGCTAGTAGAATAACCTCACCCCCAAAATGATTTTTGTAACTGTTGACATATGCACATGATTTTCTATATATTTCTGCTTTGTTGATTTTTCATAATATGCTCCCTGTGCTTTTCAATTTGCTTTTATTTTACATTACAAGTGTTTATTGAGTTTTACAAAAAAACAAATTTCCAGTGACCTGAGTGAGACCAATTTCTGAGGCATGCAGTGGACTGGGAGCCTCCTCAGAGGTCATGTCCAGTGCTGAGGAAGCCCCACTCAAGGACCCTGGCCCCACTAGAGCATAGATAACCAGCCAATTTTCAAGAGAGAAAACTCCAGTCCCTGTTTCCTGTGTCCAAGGGTTTCCTCAGATGTGTCTCGTCATTGGACTTTAGGGCCAGAGGGTCCTCAGAGACCAGCTGAGTCAGTCGCTGACTTTTAAGGCTGAACAAGCTGAGGCTCTGAGGAGCCAGGGGAGGGACTTGAGATCTTCAGAATGTTGGACATTTTTATTAAAAGGGTTTCTTGCTGAGTTCCAAGAGGGCAGCAGGACAGTGTGCCCAGGACACCTCTGAAAGCCTGGGAGCCCAGAGGAAGCACCTAGGGAACCATGTTCAGAACAGACCCCAGCTTGGCATTCTCGTGACGCTGCTCAGGCCCTGCCGGGGTGCCTGGCATCCAACCTACAGTGCCCCCAGGCTCTGGAGAGCCAGCACAGGCTTGGGCTTGTCCTTGGAAGGACAGAACACACTCCTCTGCACCAGGGGACTGTTCCATCCAGGGTCACTGTGCAGAAAGACCCATAAGGTTGACCTCGTTCCTGCCCTGGCAGGCTGCTGTTAATGGTCAGCTGGCTCCCAGCTCACACTTCTGGGAAGCCTTTAGTTTGTTGGGAAGTACTGGGAATTGAAACTGGGCCCCACCCCACTACCACAGAGCTCCATCCCAGGCTATCTTATTTTATTTTTTTAATTTTGAGACAGGGTCTCACCAAGTTGCCATAATGACAATGGACTTGGGATCCTCCTGCCTTGGCCTACCAAGGAGCTGGAATTCTAGGTGTGGGCCACCATGCCAGCTTCATAAAATCTCCTTAGAAAGAAAATTTCAGGAAGCTGGCTCGTTTGGGATCTGAGGAACAAAGAGAGGATAGGGCATCAGGACGCCCAGATTCCATTCTCTGGACTGTCGTTAGATAACAGTACTCTAGGACAGATGGACATGTTGGAATCCCTGGTTCTGCCTCTGCTGTGGCCTGAGGGGTGAAAAGAAGGTGGGAGGGCACTCAGACCAGCCCTGGTGGTTCTACAGTGCAGAAAGTCTCCTGTGAGCATTCCAGTCTGTTTTATTTTAACTAATACCGTAATTGTACAGAGTTTTTTATAATGTAGGGTAAATTACATATTTTTACAGTGTGATTATATAAAAGGAACAGAAAAAAAAGTGATCAAAAGAAAGTTCCCTGTATTCCTATCATTCAGATTCAACATTTGACACCTGGTTCTACTTCCTTGATGGTTTGATGTAAATATTTTCTTCAATAAGTAATAGATTTGCTTGTTTTGGGCTCATATCCAAGAAAATAATTAATAAACTGGGAGAAAGGGAATAAGTTAAAAAGTCACAAAATAATTATTAAGTAAAATTAATCGATACAGTAATGGTGTGTTATTGTCACTGAATGGCAGGCCAGGGCCAGGTGAAGGGATGCTATTTAAGTTATTATTTCTAGATGTGCATACAAAATTGAGGCAAACCACAGCCCTATTTGAAGTGTCATGCAAAGGTGAACCAGGAACACAAAGTTAACACATAAAAATGCATATTGTTTGAAATCATTGTCAATGTTTCTAAATCATATATTCAACAAAACAAAATAGAAATCACATCATAGGATTCTTTACAAGGGGTGGTGGGCAGTGTGGTGGACTGAACTGGTCATAGGCGGTGACCCTGAAGTCAGACTGGCTGGACTGGCACCCCAATCCCACTAGACTGATCCAGTAGACACAGGTCGACTTCCTAGAGTGGTGCCTGGCACACTCTAGGTACTCAGTTAACCGTAGGTCAAGATTCAGCTGTGGAGCCAAACACGCCAGAAAACTGTGCTGCTGCGGGGGTGGGGGTGGGGGTTCTCAGATGGTCTTTGACGGGGCAGCACGCAGCGCAAAACCTGGACGCGCGCCAAGATGGAGAAGAGAGGCATCCTCACTGACAAAACATAGAGCCCTCCCACAGAAATCCCAACAAACCCCAGAACCGTCTCAGGCTTCAAAGTCATGTGCCAACTCCAAGTCACTCCCTCCTTAACACCCCACTGTGGGGACACTGTTCTTTAAACAGGTTTGTAAACGCCACCAGCACTTTGAGGGTGCGTATCCTTCACGGACTTATTGACTCCCTGGGCTCACCCCTGGAGACAAGGCTGGATGAAAAGGGCAGGCCTGACCTGGCGAGGGTGTTAGCAGGCTTTGTAGTACTACAGTGAGACACCGGAGGGACTCCCTTTCTGAAGAGAAAAGGTTCACATAGCTCACAGTTTGGGGGGCCCCACTGGTTTGGCCTTCAGGGAGGACACCCATCAAGGTGGGAGTGTGCCAAGGAGCAACCAAGTGATCGAAAATCCAGGTAGGAGCAGAGCAAGGGAAGAGACCCAGGGTTCCAGGACTCCTTTGGAGGGAACATCCCAGTGATCTGCACTGTGTGTATGTGTGTATATGTATGTGTGCATGCTGCTAGGCATGCTGAGGATTGAACCCAGGGCCTTGGCAGCTAAGCTGGTGTTGTACGGCTAAGCAAGGCCCCATCTCTACAGACCCACGGAACCTTCCAAAAGTACCACAAGCCTCTAACATGGAGACCTTTGGGGACAGTACCCGTGTTAGGACCACCCCAGGGAGCATGGAGTCCAGTAAGGCACATGCGTGCACGCGTGCACACACACACACACACACACACACACACACACACACACACACCCCTTCCAAAGCACAAGCAGAGATGGGACAATGACAGAAAGTGACCCTTTGCTAGGGGAACCAAAGTCAGAACGCTTTCCCAGGCTACCTTGACTTCTTACCCTCCTCGTCCCCTCGTGCTCTGCTTTAGAACAGAGATTCATCTGCTTCTTTTGTGATGCTACAGGCAATCACAGAGGCTTCTGGATGTGAGCTCGTGGGCTGCTACTGACCTCCTGGGGAGGTGACCTCTTGGGGAGGATCTGAACCCAACCACCTGCCTCCTCCTGCATGTTCCCTCCTTCTCTCCCACTCCTGGGCATCACTGGGCATGCTCCACTGCCTCGTCCGTGCTGCTCCCAGGACACCCTCCTCCCTGACACCCAGCTGGGCCCCATGAGATGCAACCCTTGGTGCAGTTGGAGAGGACAGAAAGGAGCTGCCAGCACAGACTGGGTAACCCAGGAACTGCAGGGGTTTAAGCTGGGCCATGAGGGTGCGTGGGACATGGGACCTAGCAAAGTGCCATGTGGAGAAATAGGGCCTGGGGTTTGGGGAGAGTGGATAGCTTCCGGAGATGACCAAAAGCAGGGCCACTGAACCATGGGACATTGGCCTAGCGAGGCCAGGCAGGGACTCCTGGGAAGAAAATTATTCCCCCTCAATGGATTCTCTGTTAACTGGGGATCCAGAAACAATCCAAATTCTCTTTAGAAACTTCTCCTGCCCAGGCAGGCTACGGACACAGCACAGCTTCCAGACTTCAACAGCAGATGGACGGGCCTGATACTCTTTTAACTCAGCCCAGAGATGATGCTGAACCTTTCCAGCCGCCCCTGCCTTGAACACCATGGCCATGGTTTCCATCCGTGGAACATTTTTGCTGCATTACTGTGGCCACTTTAATTTATCACTTTGTTTTAAAGAACTGCACCATCCAAAAATTGCACAAGCTCACTCATTCCGTGGAGGGCAGATGGCACAGTGCCTTAATAAGATGTAACCTCCCACTGGCAGGGTGGACCCTGGCCTGGCTTTCTGGGCTCCAACAGTCAAGAATGGGAACTGCTGGCTTTTGCAAGCAAGTTTTAAGCTCTCTTTTGTTGTAATCTCTGAAGACTCTCCGCCCAGCCCCAGAGAGGCCCTGCAGCTGGCTCCAACTGCCCTGGGTCAGGTCCAGGCTGAGTCGGGAGGAAGCCTCTTAGCTCTTCTTCTCCTCCCTGGCTTTCCACCACACCATTTCATGATGTGGTTTTTAACATGCTCAATTTTGCACTGAATTTTATTGTTTTAATCATATGAAGAGCTGAGTTTAGGGTTTCACTGACGTTTGGAAGATAATTTAAGGGGTGCTATTTGAGAACTAGAAATCAGGGCTTGGTTTTTTCTTTTTTTTTGAGTATTATTGTGATTACTTGTGATAGCCCTTATTTTTATGACTAAAGTTCTCCCTTTCCCCTCCACCACCCGCCTTCACCCCCTCTGTGCATAGATGGCCTCATCTTGGTGGTCTGTCTTGGACATCACCATAATGGAATATATATGAGGATTAGGCCTGGAAATGTCAGGCCTTATTAAATCTTACCATCAAACCTGCTTTCCTATTCTCCATTACCTCTCTGGTCTGTGACCTTCCAGAGAGAACTTCTCATGCCCCATGGGAAAAGCAGCCCCTCTGAGGGTCAGCAGAGCCCTGCTGCTGTCAGCGGTCAGTCATTACTGCAGAGGCCGCGATGCCCACTCTGGTTCATTTTTTTAAAACTCTATTTCAGAGGAGACCCCAGGGAGGGAAACCTGGCTGTTGGTGGTGTCAGTGAGCGCCCACCTAGACCACTGAGCCTGGGCCCTCTGACCCTGGTCCTAGGGCTCAGAGCGTTGGAAGCCTTGCTTATTTAATTCAGCTTCAGGGGTCCTGAAGAGGAAGAGGGGCCGACTGCTTTCAGCCTTGTGTTTGGGGCTGCAATCCTTCCAGGCTGTGCCTGTTCCCTGCACAGGCTCCTCTAGCCTGAGCTGCAGAGGGAGCCCGAGACGAGACAGCTGTTGGGTGGCACCCCATGCAGCGAGGTGGTCAGGGTTGAAGGCAGCTCCACCTGGAAGTAAGACAAGGGCTTGGGAAATCACCTGAGGCAGGAAGGAGGGGGCCTGGGGACAAGCAGGCGATGTGGGAGCTCGAGAACGTGCTTTGTGCCCAGGATTCACCTTGCTCTGAAGCCTGCCCTCCCCCCTGGGCTACTAAGGAGGGCTGCTGGCTCCTCTCCCAGCAGTCTGCACTTCGAAGACCTAATCTGCTGATCTACACACTCATCTCCTGAGGGCGGCCAAGAGAAACTGGTCTGTGGGAGTCTAGGGTTGTAGGAGCAGCAGGCCGATGTCCACATCCCGTCCTACCCCGAGCATGCTTAGGGCATAGCCCTGAAGCCAGCTGCCTCCAGGTGAAAAGCAAACCCAGAGCCATTTCTCCCTCTGACAACCAAATTCCCTCTGGGAATGTAGGAGTCTTCACATACACACATGCACGAGCGCGTACGCTCACACGCACACACACACACACACACACACACACACACACACACACCCCTTCTCCCTGGCCCTCCTGAGTCCCCCAACCCACTTTGCTCAACCCACTTTACAGGACGAATTTAATGAGTTGTTTAAAGCCTCGTCAACTCTCCCAGAGGTATTTGCATTATAAAATCCAAAGATAAATCTAATTCATTATATAGGAAATGGGAAAATGGGGGGCGCGGAGAGGCATCTGACCTTAGTGGATCCCTCCATAGACACGGGCACCCCAGAGGTGTGATGGGAGCTGGTGTCTCTTCCCAGGCACAGAGCAGAGAGATGGTAGAGGATCCCTCAGTTGTGAGAGGCCTTCGTGGCTCAGTGGCGGAGGACCTTCATCCTCCTGGATGCTCTCTCTAGGAGCAGGGGTGAAGAAGGGCGAGTCCACAGCAGCCCCCCACCCTGCTCCTCCCTCCTCTTGCTCCCCTTGATGGGGCCGCTGTGCAGTTGTGCAAGCAGAGTGGCAGACTGTCCAGGTGGACCGGGGAGCATCCACCTGGTGGAGGAACTGGCATGCCCTGTGTGTTCCAGAAGGTGAGTGTCCATTATCCCACAGTTACCCTTCGCTCCAGTGCTACCTGGCTGGTCCACATGACACTGCATGAGCCCATTCAGGAGGTGAAGGTCAGCCTCACCCCTGGGGTCTGGGAGTTCAGAAGGCCTCACCAGCCCTTGTGATCTTTGCCTTCTCTGCACAGAACTGCAGCTGGAGACGTGCGTGACTCAAGAGCTGGCTCAGGGAGAGACCCAGCATGGCACAGGTAAAAATGTCAACAAAAAGCAGAAGGAGAACCTGTGGGACAGACACAAAGGGCACGGCTCTTCTCCAGTCTCCTGGAGCCCAGCAGTCAGGGGAGCAAAGGGAGGTGGGGAAGCCACTGCAGAGGCTGCTGCAGTCTGTGTCATCAGCCTTGCTGAAAGACTTCTCAGCTGACACCTGGGCCTGGGCTCTGATGTTGTCTGGGCCATGCACCATTCTAATACAGATGGAGGTAACTGGACCACTGCACACTAAGAGGGTGTACCTGCAGGTCATTCAGCTCAGGCACCAGGTGTGTCCCAGGGCCCTGTAGTGTGTTAATCATGGCACAGGGAGCAGGGGATATCCCGCTCTATGCACCTCCAGGGCAGGTGTACAGACAAGTGTTCTTAACACATCCTAGGCTGAAAACTGAGTGGGAACACAGAGACAAGCTCGCCTATAGAGAGCTGGGGAGGAACCGCATGCCCAGCAGGGGGAGCTCTCCTTTTGTATATCTTAGGAAGGATGGTGGGAGGTGGGCAGAAGGTGATGGATAGGAGGAAAAGAGAGGGCATCCCCTCCCTTTCCTCTTCTCCTTGCCTTCGCTCTTATTCCAGTGGCAGGGAAGAAAACCACACTCAGCCATGGCTTTTAGAAGCTTAAAGTAGGTGGGATAATATTGAGTGCTGTTTCTAATACTAACAAAACAGACAAAAAACTTGCAAGCAATCTAAATATCCATCAGTATGAAAAAGGTTAAAGGAAGATTACACATTCATATATATTGTGGAATCGTATGTAGCCATTTAAAAGAATAAGATAAGGATGGGGTGGGGTGGCATGCAACTGTAACTTCAGTGACTCTGGAGGCTGTGACAGGAGGGTCACAAGTTCAAGGCCAGCCTCAGCAACTTAGCTAAGCCCTCCTCAATTTAGTAAGAGCTTGTCTTAAAGTTTAAAAAATAAAATAAAATAAAATAAAGGCTGGAGATGTGGCTCAGTGGTAAAGTGCCCCTGAGTTCAATCCCCAGCACAGAAAAAGAAAAAAACAATAAGATAGTTCTGTGTGTACAAACATTGAGAGGCATCTGAGAAATATAGTGAAATAAAGAAGCAAGTTACAGGAAAACTGTCTAGCACATGTGTTTCCGCTGGTTTAAAGAAGTGTGTGCATGTACTTGCATTCCTGTGTGTGTGTTCACATATGTTCCATGTACAAGCACATGGGGAAAGTTCTGGAGAGATATGGCACTCCTCAGTTGCGGAGTGGCATGCAGCACAGCACAGGGAGAAATTTCCACCTTTTATTCAGCTTGCTTCTGCTGTGTTTGTGATTTTACCTAAGTGTGTATTCCATGAGGATTTTTTTAAGTGGGAGGAAAAAGCAATTGGACAGAAATGCAAAGCTCCTCAAAAGAGACCTGTGAAGTTGTCTCTGCTCATTGCTTTCACATTCCTGCCTTCTGGGCCCTCTCCTAAATCTAGGAGAGAACAAGATGCCCCCGAGTTCAATTCTACACCTCTTGTCATGAATATTGCCAAATGAGGGGACCACAGCACACCAGCAAGGGGCAGCAGTGGGTGGCTCTTCTGGTGCCATGTTCCTAGGGAAGGGTTATTTGATCGACTCTCAGGTGCTATTTTTTTCATATCCAGTAACTCTAGGGAGACTTCTTATGATCTTCTATGAACACATACAGAAGTAAAAGTGCAATTAAAGTAAATTATTAGTAATCCCAGTGACTTGGGAGGCTGAGGCAGGAGGCTCTCAAGTTCAGGGCCAGCCTGAGCAACTCAGCAAGACCCTTTCTCAAAATAAAAGATGAAAAGGTCTGGAGATGTGGCTCAGTTGTAGATGTGGGTTCAGTCCCCAGTATCAAAAATAAATAAATAAATAACTTAAAATTCATCAACCAACCTTAATGCTGTCATGAAGAATATAAGCTAAACTCTAAAGTGAATTTAAGTTACCCAGTGGCAATATTTTCAGAACATCTCCTCTTACACCCACCTCCCTGTGCATACACCTCCCACGTCTGATTTTTTTCAGTGACTTTCTACAGATGGTGCAGGAAAGTCCTGAGCTGGGCACTTGTGTCCCCGACCAACCAATGAGACCACGAGAAGTCCCTGATGGCAGGAAAGAGTTCTTTCCTGGACCTTTGTCAGACCCAGTGAGAGCCGCGGCCTCTTCTTGAGTCAGAGATAGAAACTTGAGTGACAGGCCTGGAAACCAGCCCTGGCTGGTTTTGACGGTCTTATCGACTGTCTGGTTAATAGATCAAGTCACTTGGCCTGGCTTCCTCACATCCCCAAGAGGCCAGAGGACATGTGTCAACTGAGTCTGAGGAAGGGAACAAGGGCCTCTCGCCAGAGCAAAGCAGTCCACACCAGGCCCTCTTCTTCATGGGCTGTCCTCTGAATGCAGAGCTAGAGGAAGCTTGTTCCCATAACGTCCCAGCTGTTCCCAGGGCCAAATGTGTTGAAGTCCAAGGTTTTAACTGGATGGAGTTCCATGAGAGCTCATGATCTAGCTGAAGGCTGCAGAGACCCATCATTATTTCACCAACATTTCTCTGAGATTGAACCACTTTTCCATTCTAAATGTGGCAACAAAGACTGCAGCACTGTCATTGGTTCCTGCGACTTAATCACTGATAGGAAGCCCAGATAACTCATATAACCTATGGATGTCCCAGAGATCTCAAAATATTTGCCCTAATCACCCTCGCAAAATTATGGAAGCTATTTAACCTGCACTGTTGAATGTTTACTAAAATAAGAACATTCCAAAAAACCTATGTGCAAACGCCACAGAGATTCCCAGTAACTCAGAAGGCTTAGGCAAGAGAATCGTAAGTTGGAGGTGAGCCTCAGCAACTTAGTGAGACCCTGTTTCAAAATAAAAAATAAAAAGGGATGGGGATGTGGGTCATTGGTAGAGCAACCGGGGTTCAATCCCCAGTACTGTAAAAAAGAAAGATCTATCACATTTTAAAAATATTTGCATAATTCTATTTCAGTGTACTCGGTCTCCTTTATAATGCAGTGTATTTTTTACTGCCTTACAGTATCCTGGGAGGGGTGCCTGAATGTTCCTAGGCTACCAAAGACATCCAGGCCCAATAACTAGTAAGAATCTCTGCCCTAAGTGGGGTGGTGAATGCTCCTAAAGGTCTGTGTCAATGTCACTGTATTTACACATTCCTGAGATTCAACCTCAGCTCTTGAGCTCCTCCTAACCAAATAGGCTGAGGAGGAAGCCCTGCTGTATAAATACCCCCCAGGCATGTCAGGTTTCTCCCCTCCTGCTCAGTGGGGATGGCACTCAGGATCCGCTAGCCTATGTGACTGGGAGAAGACAGGGACTTCTCTGGAATTACAATCCAGGCATTTTGGTTTCTCTCTGCTACCCTGTTTTCCTTGTTTTAATGAAATGCAACTGATGAGTGTTCTGAAACTGATAGGTTTGAATTACGGTCCTGGGGGGTTGCTGGCTTAATTTCCTGGCTGGACATTACCACATCCTATAGCTGTTTAACAGTGTCACTATGATGTCCTGGCTTCTGATCAGTGCCCAAATGAGCGATAGATGGACTTCACCCTGGCTGGCCACTCTGCTGGGAAGGTTGAGGCCTCTCCACAGCAAGGTGGGACAAGCCGCAGGGACCCGTTGCTGGAGCCTGCCATGGTGGATATAGCTGTGTGCGGGTCCCATAACCCTCAGCCCTGAGTCCTGCCAGTGGCCACCTTTCCCTGAGACCCTACAGATCCATCCTGGACACCCTTCCTGATCCCCTCTCAGTATTGACAGGAAGGGGAACCTCAGCCCTGGTGAAGTATTTTGCCCACTTACTGATTTAAAGAGAAGCGTGAAACCCAGCATAAAGTAGTATAGACTGTGTGGGATGCCCAAAACATGACAGCACATTGATGAGAGAGTGTTTATTCAGAACAATTATTTTGATCAAAGCAAATGGGACTCCCGTGCTCCTTCCTGCTCACTGGTATCACGTGAAGTTAGACCTCGTGTTTTCTGCTCAGGAACACGTCTCTCACGTGGAACACTTGCTGGCCCAGAGTCCCTGGCCTTGCTTCCCCTGCAGGCCAGCTCTTACTCAACTGTCTCTTCCCTGGTGCCTCCCTGCCGGTGAGACTGGGTTGTTATCTAGATTCCTGTTTTGCAGAGGAGAAACTGGAGTTCTGAGAAGCCCAGTGACTTACCCAGAGTGCTGTGGTCAGTTCTATGCCCTTCAAGTCCCTCGACTCGGCTGTTCCACCTTCTGCTTACTCACATTAAGGTCTCCTAAAGAAACAGTCTTCTGTGGGCTGGGATTGTGGCTTAGTGCTAGAGCACTTGCTTAGCATGTGTGAGGCACTGGGTTCGATTCCTGGCACCACATGAAAATAAAAACAAATAAAATAAGGGTATTGTGTCCAAAAAGGTCTTCCAAAAAAAAAAAAAGAGAAAACAAATAAAACTTCCCTTATGGATTAAAAGCATAGTGTGGTTCACCATTTCCCACTGGCCAGGATGGAGGTGACCTTTTTGGTTTTCTTATCTCCTTTTGTTTTAGTGGAAGTTAAAGAGTCTGCTTAACCATTGGCACTTTATCCTTCTGCCGTCCAAACAGTTCCAATTACGGACACTCACGCTTCTCACTGAAACTTACTTGGTGTCCTACCTGGGTTGTTTTTGTTTTTATTTTGAGAAATCATGAAGCAGGCAAGTTGGTGTGCATGTTAGGTATGGACCAGTGGAGAAGAAGTGATTTTTGCTTTCAGTTAAAATAGATGAAAGAAGTGGGGTGGGCCTTGGGGGGATTGCCTAGAGCTCAACTTTTAGGAGGGCGGCTTGCTAAGGGACCCCTAGTTCCTAGGCTCTTGCTTCAGCAGTGGTTGGCCTATCTGGCCCCGTGTTTTGCCCAGAATCTCACCCAATCTTCTGACCTCTCTCATGAACACTGCAGCCCTGGATGTTGGCCATAGGTGGGGAAGCACCTTTGTGCACCCGCTCTGCACCCAGCATCCTAAGGAATTTACAACCAATTTAAAGACAGACAAGACAGAGGGTATTTTTCCCCCTGATCATCAGATTTTTTAAAAGTTTTTAATCAACACATAATAATTGTACCTACTTGGGGGTGCAGGGTGGTAATTGGATATATGTGCACAAGGTATGGTGATCAAACCAGTTGTTAGCATTTCCATTTCCTTAGACATTATTTTTTTTGAGAACCACAAAACTCCTTTCTTCTAGTTCTTTGTAAATACATAATAATGGTTGTAAACTGTAGCTGCCCCACTGGTCTGCAGAAGCTGGATTTTATGCCACCCGTACACCTGTGTTTTGGAATCTGGCACCCAACTTCTTTCCCTCCTCCCTCTCCAACCTTCCCTAGACTGGCTCTGCCAGTCTACTCTCCATCTCTATGCAGTCACCTTTGAGCTTCCACAGATGAGTGACAGTATGCTATACTTACCTTTCCATGCTTGACTTGTCTCACTTAACACAATGTTCTCCAGTTTATCTGCACTGCCTCAAATGAGAGGATTTCATTTTATCTTGTGGCTGGATAATATTCCAGGGTGTACATGCACCATGTTCTCTTTATTCCTTCATGCATGGATGAACACCTCTGTTGATTCCGTATCTTGTCTATGAATAGTTCTGCAATAAGCATGGAAGTGCAGGTATCTCTTTAATATATGAATTTCATTTCCTCTGGATAGAGGCCCAGTAGTGGGGTAGCTGGATTGTATGGTAGTTCTGTTTTCAGCTTTTTGAGGAAACTCCATACTGTTTTCCATGGTGGCTGCCCTAATTTACATTCCCACCAGCAGTGTATAAACGTCCCCCTGTCTCTGACTTCTTGCCAGCATTTGTTATTTTTTTTTGTCTTTTTAATTATAACCATTCCCACTGGGGTGAGTTGACTCCTCACTGTGGTTTTGATTTGCATTTCCCTGATGATTAGTGATGTGGAACATTAATATATATTTTTTGACCATTTGTATGTTTTCTTTGGAAAAAGTGCCTTTCACATCATTTGCCCATTTTAAGTTGGGTTGTTTGTTGAGTTCCTTACTATTCTGGATGTTAATTCCTCATCAGATTCATAGTATGTAAACCTCGTGTCTCTTCCTGCAGGCTGCCCCTGCACCCTGCTGCTTGGACCATGTTCTGTGCAGAAGCTTCCTAGTTTCATAGACTCTCATTGGGCTACTTTTGCTTCTGTTGTCTGTGCCTTTGGGATCACAGGTAAAAAACATTGCTTACCACAATGCCTTGAAGTATTTTCCTTCATTGTTTCATATGTTGGGTCTTCCACTTAGATCTTAGGCTCATTTTGAGTTTATTTTTATAAATAGTGAGAGGTAGGAACCTCGTTTCATTCTTTTGCACATGGATATCCAAATTTCCCAGCAAAATTTATTGAAGACACTCCTTTCTCCAGTGTAAGTTTTTGGTGTTTTTATCACAGACCAATTAGCTGTAGAGGCATCTATTCATTTCTGGTTCTTTATTCTGCTCCATTGGTCTGTGTGTCTGTTTTTATGCCAGGACCAATCTGTTCTTATTACTAATATTTTATAGTATGTTTTGACATCAAGGGTTAGCAGATTCAGTTTGTTCTTTTTGCTTGAGATTGCTTTGGTTATTTGGTATCTTTTACAATTCCAAATGAATTTTAGGATTTTTTTTCTATTTGGGGGCATTCTTCCCATAAATAGATCATGACAGAGATTATATTGAATTTCTTAAATTTATAAATCGCTTTGAGTGATCTGGACATTTTAACAATACTAATTCTCCCAATCCATGAATATGGAATATCTTTCACGTTTTTCCATCTTCTTTAATTTGTTTCATCAGTGTTTTGTGATTTTTCATTGTGGAAATAATTCATTTCCTTTGTCAAATTAATTTCAGGGTTTATGTGTGTGTTGTGAATGATATTGCTTTCTTGACTTCTTAATCAGCAAGTTTATTATTGATGTGTAAAAATGCAATTAATTTTTGTATTTTGAGTTTTATGTCCTGGAACTTTACCAAATTCATTTTAAGTCCTGAACAAGTTTTTGTTATGTGTGTGTGTGTGTGTGTGTGTGTGTGTGTCTTTAGGTTTTCTACATGTGAATCATATCATTTACATTTGACCTCCTCCTTTCCTATTTAGATGGTCTTTATTTTTTTCTGTTTCCTAATTGCTCTGGCTAAAATTTTTAGTATTCTGTTGAATAAAAGTAGTGAAAGTGGGCATGGTTTTCTTATTCCAGATGTTAGAGGAAAACACTTTCATCTTTTCCTCAATATGACATTTTAACAATACTAATCCTCTGAATCCATGAACATGTATGATGTTGGCTATGTGTTTGATATCTATAGCCTTTATTGTTCTGAGATAGATATTTTCTAATTTGATGAGGACTTTTTACTTTTGAAGGGATAGTGAATTGTATTAAGTGTTTTTTTTTTCTGAATTTATTTAGATGATAATATGTGTTTTGTCCTTCATTCTGTTTATATGACTTATTGCATTTGTTGATTTGCATATGTTGAAATATCCTTTGTCTTTGGGATAAATACCACTTGATCATGCTGTCTTACCTTTTTAATATGCTAATGCATTCAACTTGCTAGTTTTTTGGATTGGAATTTTTGCGTCTATATTCATCAGGGGTACTAGTTTGCAGTTTCCTTTTTTTTTTTTTTTTTTACTATATCCTCCTCTGGTTTTGGCATTAGAGTAATGCTGTAAGGACTCACAGAATGAGTTTGGAACTTTTGGGGGCATAGTTTGAGAATAATTGGTGTAAATATTTCTTGGTAGAATTCAGTAGTAAAACAATTCAGTTCTGGAATTTTCTTTGTTGAAGGACTTTTTATTATTGATTCAATCTCATTTTTCATTATTGGTTTGTTAAGTTTTTCTTTCTCTTTATAAGTTCAGTTTTGGCAGTTATATATGTCCAGAAACTTAACCATTCTTCTAGGTTGCCCAATTTGTTGGCATATAGTAATTCATAATAATCCCCAGTGATCCATGGTATTTTTGTAGTATCAGTTGTAATGTCTCCTTTTTCACTTATGATTTTATTTTATTTGGGTCTTTTTCATGGCTAACCTAGTTAAAGGCTTGTTGACTTTGTTTTTCTTTCCAAAAAAACACTCTTCGTTTTGTTAGTTTGTGCATGTGTATACATGTGCACCTGTATGTGTTTTAAGAACTGTTTCATTTATCTCTACTCTGATCATTGTTTTTTCCTTCTACTAATTTTGGGATTGGCTCTACTTTTCTAGTTTTTCTAGTTATACCCTTAGGTTGTTTAATTGTAATCTCTGTTTATTTAAGTAAGTGCTTTTTCTATAAATTGTCCTCTTAGTACTGTTTTGCTGTGTCCATCCAATGCATTTTGGTGTGTTATATTTCTGTTTTTATTGTTTCAAGAAATGTTTTAATTCAAGAAAATCTTTTGATTTTCTCATTTACTCCTTGGTCATTAAAGATCATGATGTTTCACTTCAAGTATTTTACAATTTCTAATGTTCATCTTGTTTATTTCTAGTTTTATTCCACTGTGGTCAGAGAAGATGCATGATATGATTTCAATTAGTTTTTTAAAAAACCCACTTGTTGAGACTTTTTTGTGACCTAATTCAGGGTCTATCCTAGAGAATGTTCCATCTACAGATGAGAAGAATATGTACTCTGTAGCTGTTAGATGGAGCGGTCTATAAATGTCTGCTAAATCCATTTGTTCTATAGTATAGTTTAACTCCAAGTTACTTGATGGATTTTTATTTTATATTTTGGTCTGGATGATCAGTCTATTGATGAAAGTGGGTACTGAAGTCCCTAAATATTATCGTATTGAAGCCTGGCTCTCCCTTTTAATCTAAGAATATTTTCTTTATATAATCAGGTACTCTGACATTAGGTGCATATATATTTACAATTGTTATTTCCTCCAGTTACACTGATCCCTTTCTTACTATGTGGTGACCCTCTGTCTCTCCTCACAGTCTGGGATATAACATCTAAGGTGTCTGAGGTAGGTATAGCTGCTTCTGCTCACTTTGGTCCATGTTTGCTTGGGAATCTTCCTTCCATCTGGGCACTGTTAGTCTATATGTGCCTTTGTCAGTGAAGTGAGGCAGCATATTGCTGTGTTTACTTAAAAAAACTGTTCAGTCTGTCTAAAGATTTTAAATTCAGAAGTTCAATACGTTTGCATTGAAGGTTTTCATTGGTAGGTAAGAACTTCCATCAGCTTCCTTTTTTCTGGTTGATTCGTATATCCTTTGTTTCTTTCTTCCTCTCTTCTTGCTTATCTTTGAGGTTTGGCGGTTTCTGCATTGGTAGTGCTTGGTTCTGTTCTTACCTGCTCTGCTTGTGAGTTCTGTACTTTTTTGAGTCATCCTTTGACTTCTAGGTGTGTTCGTCCCTTAAGCACATCTCATAAGGCCGGTCTGGGGGGCATGGATTTCCTCAGTGTTGTCTGTCTTTGAGAGACTTCATTTCTTCTTAATTTCTTAAGGACAGCTTTGCTGGGAATAGTATTTTTGGCAGTCCCTCCTCCAGAATACACATTTAATATGTCTTATTCTATGTTAGCCTGCAAGGATGCTGTGGAAAGAGGTGTTGTTAGTCTAATGGGGAGTCCCTTGTACGTGACATGATGCTTTCCTATTACTATCTCTAGAATTCTCTGTCTGTATCTTTTGACAGTTTGACAATACTGTACCTTGGAGAGACTTTTTTGGTTAAATCTAACTGGGCCCTTTGAGCTTCCTGGATATAGATGTCCATATCTTTCCCAAGATTTGGGAAGTTTTCATCTCTTATTTTGTTAGACAGATTTTCTATGGATTTTTTTCTCTCTTCTCTTTCTGAAATACACATGATGTGAATATTTGTTTGCTTAATGAGTTACTTAAGTCTTGTAGGCTTTCTTCTTTCTTTTTTCTGGTTATTAATTAGTGTATTTCCCTTTGTTTTGTTTTATTTTTTGACTTGGTTATTTCCAAATATCTGTCTTTAAGCTCATAAATTCTTTCATCTGCTTGATCTAGTCCATTGACAAGACTCTCACCTATATTTCTTATTTCATTTATTGCATTCTTCAGCTCTAAGTTGTCATTTGTTTTTTTTTATGATATTATTTCTTTGCTGAATTTCTCAGACTGCAAATTGTTTTCCTAATTTTGTTGAACTGTATGTCTGTATTCTCTTGTATCTTACTGAGTTTTCTTCAAGTTGTTTTTCTGGTGTTTTGTTGTTGATATTGTTGTTTCAGAAAATTCCCTGTTTTTCTTTCTTTGAAGTCTGTTGCTGGAGAGTTATTGTCTTCCTCTGGGGGCATCAGGTTACTCTGATTTTTCACACTTCTTGTGTTACTGTGTAGATGTTTGCACAACTGATTCTGTTGGATCAGTTGCCACTACTAACTTTACAGGGTGGATTTCATGGTAAAAGACTTTCTCCTGGAGATGTGTCCCTGGGTGGTGACTGGGCAGGCTTCCTTGGCTTTGGTTCCAGGTGGCACAGCTGTGTAGTATCCACGTAGCTTCTTTAGCAATATCAATGATGGGTTGTGTGTGTCTCAGTAGCCTAGTTTGCCAGGGTTTGCAGCGTTGCTCTGCCAGCTGAGATACAGCTGTCTCCTGGCTGTGGGCATAATGTGATGTGTCTGGTAGTGAGAGTGAGGTACCATCTGTGGGAGATCAACCTTGCACATGACTGAGTCACATTCCCCAGCTGAATGCTGATGCGCTCAGTCACAGAAATGTCGCAGAGCTTTCCCCACCCTTCTTGGCTTTGAGGGTCGGTGTCTCATGCATGGGTGTGTCTTGCTACAGCCCCATGGGTGAAGCTATGCTCATCTTTCCTTTGTAATATAACCCCCTGCCCTGATTAGGATAGAATCTTCCATGGAAGTGCCTTGTGTGTGTCCCCTCCTCTTACTGTGCCTTTGGGTGTGGCCTACCCAGATGTTAGTCAACCTGCTAACAGTAGAAAGGGGTCAACACGTGCTCTCGCTCTCTCTCTTCCTGTGGACATTTAAGGTCAGAGGAGCCGTCATAGTGATCCCAATGAAAAAGGTATTTGTGTCTCTTGTGTGGTTGTTTCATGCAGCCCAGTTAGCCCAGTTCAACTGGAGTAACCCCTGAGCATTTTAGTCATGAGAACAGAAACCCGGCACCCATCAACTTCCATGAGTGTACAGCTTAAATGGGCCCCAAGTGCACACACTTGTGCAGTAGGGGCCAGATACCTGGCACAGGCTGTGGGGATGGGGAGCCCTTCTGGCCTCGTGGGGTTTCAGTGGATATGATCTCAAAACGCTACACAGCAGGGTCCTGGTAAGGGAGGACATGGCCTGGATCACACTCCCTCTCTTGGGTGCATGCTCTTTAGCATCTGGGTGCACGCTCTTTAGCACCCAAGCTGGGCTTGGTGTCTGAAAAGGCTGCAGAATTCCCAACAGCAAAGTTTTCAGGTGTTTGTGTTATCATTAAAAGCTGCTGTGAGTCTAATGTTTACCATTTTCCTCTCAATGAAAGACTCTCACGTGTCCACCCTGGCCTGGACTGGATCAGTGAGGTGGTCCCTGTAGGGAGCTTTGTGCTGTTCATTACAAGGCCACCCTGAGTCTTCGTTTTCCAGTTTCTCCATTCATCTTCTTGCTCCCTTAAAAATTCTATCTGACTGTTTTGGTTTTTCTTTGGGAGAGGAAGTGCCTCTAGTCAGCCATCTCCCAGATGCCCTGGACTTCGGACTTCTCAGTATGGCTCTACCATACACAGTTTTGATTCTTCTTTAGTTTCAACCACTACTTACTCTTCAAGGGCCCATTCTTCTTTCTCAAAGACCATTTGCATGGACTTTTTCCTTCATCCCCTTATCATTATATTCAAAAGGATAATTTTAATTTAAAGAGAGAACTCCACAAAGTACATGATTATGAACCCTGGTCTTCAGGAGAAAATTCCAGGAGGAAGAGACATTTCAGTTAAAACCTTAAAGAGGAGTGGGATAAAACAAAAGAGAGGCTTAGAGGGAGTATTTGAGACAGAAGAAAATTCATGCAAAAAGTAAGTGGACAAAGGAGAGAATGTAAGGCGTCATATAGGGGAGAGAAGGGAGAATAGGGAAAGAAAAGGGAGAATAAGATTGGGAAAGTAAGCAAGAGCCACATCATAACAATCTCAAATGTGTATGCAGAACTTGGGCCATGTGCCGAGAGCCATAGGCTGTCACTTTATGATCAATCTTGTCATTATTGCTTTGGCTGCTTTGTGGAGTATTGAGAGGAACAAGATCACAAGCAGGGACAAAGTCTCAATCCTAGGGAAGCATTCTGGTGGCCTGAATATGATCAAGAGAGCAGAGGGGGAGAAAACGTAATCCAGAGCCTCCAGATTCGCAGTGGAGCATGGCAGGCAGGTTCGACTGGGTCCCCTTCATTGGGTTGCCATTTTCACGTTGCTTGCCTTGAGCTGTTTCACCTACCTTTGAGTTGCAGGTACTGAGGACAGAGAAGCTCCATTGTTAGTAAGAAGAATGGTTTGTTAGGTACAGTTCACGTCTACAGAGGGGTTTTGTTTAGAGTCTTCCATTGAACTAATAAGTCCAGGGTTTGTAAGTACATTATGTTTCATTTTTAGGCTCCAATTCTGGTGGCAAAGACTGAGACAGGTGTTGGGAGTTTATTTTAGGATGCACAGGGGGGAATGAAGCAGAGTAAACCATTTGGACAGTGGTAATGCCAAGCGTCTTGGAGTGCTGAAATGTCCCTCAAGACATCACAGTGTCCCCAGAGGCTCAAGAGCAGTCTGGTAGTTGTCAGTTCTTTTCCTCTTTGCTCTTGTGCAACCATTGAGTACAAAATCCCGAGATGCTCATTGCTCCTACTGCCTGCTGGCTCCTGCTTATTGCCTTGTGTGTGTGCTGTAGAGTTTCACTCTCCACTGTTGTAGGAAGAATCTCCCTACACTGTTGCAACACTAGGCCCTCATCCCCAAACCCAGAGATCATCCTCCCTAATAGAGTGAGTATGCACCTCCTAGGGAGGTGTTATGGTTTGAATATGAAGTTGTTTCCCCCAAAGACCCATGTGTGAAGGGCTTGGTGCCCAACAACATTCAGAGATGGGGATTTGGGGAAGTGATTGGAATCTTAAGGGTTCTGACCTCATCAATGGATTAATCTATTAAAGGATTCATATCTGAAAGGACTACTGGGAGGTGATGGAAATTGTAAGAGACAAAAACCTAGTTGAAGGGAGTGGGTCCTTGGGAAAGTACCTTTGGGGACTCTGTCCTGTCCCCGGCTCGGCTCATCCTCTCTCTTTCTGGCTACCATGAGATGAGCAGATTTACTTGGCCATGATGTCTCTCACCCTAAAAGCAATGGAGACAGCTGACTATGGACTGGAACCTCTGAAACTGTGAGCCAAAATGACCTTTTCCAATTGTAAGCTGATTTCTGAGTTTGGTCACAGAAGTGAAAAGCTGAGTGATGCAGGAGGATTGTTAATGTTCTATTGCGTTACTTTACCTGTCCCTGCACTAATAACTGAGGTCAGGAGAATGGGGTTACACATATAAGTAGGGACTTGGGGTCCAACCTCAAGCCCATGTCATGAGGAGGAATTCTTCAAGAAAGTGACCATCTGTTAGCAGCCTATAGCAACTTTTCTAAGAAGAAACAAGGTTGTTGGCAGGAACTTTGAGCCTGATGGCCTGTCTTGGAGAAAACCTTTTCTTAAATATGTTTAATTACTTTCACAGCTTCACACATCAACTTTCTCTGCTGCAAATTAAGAGTTTGTCAGGTTGGCTGATTTCTAACTATCTTACATCTATGGAATGTTCATCATACTTTGGAGGAGGTGCAGAAAGAAAGAAAGAAAGAAGAGCTATCCAACACCGCCAGAGTCTTTTAGTAGCAGATCATCCTAGCTATGCTTCTCTAGTTGCAAGCAACAGAAGTCAATTCTGGTGAACGTAAGCAAAATAGACTACACTGGGAGAATACCATAAGGAAGCCAATAGGGTCCAGGGCATGGGACTCATGAAGCAGGAACCATGGGACTGAGGGCTTATTGCAGGAACAGTAGGTCAGAGCACACCGTTGAGAAGAAAGAGCTCCAGATTCATGCATGAGCAGCAAAATTATAAAGAGAAGCAAGAAGCTCATAATCAGAACAGTCATGATGGTGGTCATCTTCAAAGTGAAAGTTGGACTAGCTATAGAATTTGTGGGCTTCGGAGCAAAATTGAAATGCAGGCCCACTAATTCAAAAGTTATAAGAGTTCCAAAAGGTGATTACAGCCTCTTAAACAAAACGGGGTCTCTGAGGATAGAACCTCATGGCAACTGCACAGGTCACAGGCCCATGATGCTGTCTCTGAAGATTGGGGAGGTTTTCTACTGGTGAAGGGCACTCAGGAAACGTGGGAGGAGGAGGAGGGGGTCGGTAATAATCTCAACAATGGTGCGACATGGGCATGTGCTTTCAATTATTTATAAATCTTTCATGTAGTTTTATGCACACTTAGTGTGGTTATAGTTCACAATTTTTTAAAAAGAAACTTCTGTCCTTGTACCAAACATACAACATTTGATACACCAGAAGAAAGAGTCTGAGGCGCCAAGTTCAAGCCAAATGTCCCTGTGTCTGGCTGTCAACAGAGAGGAATACTGAGAGCAATAATGAAACCAGAAGGCAAACAAGGACTGGTTGAAGGATAAGAGCAAGTAGAAGAGGTGATCCGAGCAGCCACCATGAGCTCCAGGCACTGCTTCTGAATTAACTCAGTGAATGTACATGACAACCCCATGGGACAAGGACTTTCCCCCCAGCTTCTGGAATGGGAAGGAGGTATTTGGACTTCTAAGATCTCACACCATGAGGGCAAATCCAGGAGGAAGCTGGGTATAATGGATCCCTTTACCACAGTGGAGGGTGGGAGGAGCTGAGGTCAGGAAATATGGAGAGAATGTTAACAGTTTACCACTAAAACATACATTAAGAATATTTTGGGTGAGTGTAATCTCCACGTTGAGCTTCTAAACCCAGGGTTCTCTGGTCATGTGACCACCTTCACATTACCCTCGCCCCTCTCAGCCTCTCTCCTCCCTTCCTAAATGAGCTCTCTGTGAAAGGTCGGCCTGAAGAAACATTGACAATCAGGTTTCCTGTCCCTGTCACATCACCTTCGGCCATGAAGTTGAGTCTCAGGCAAATTTCAAGTTAACAAACATTCTTAGTCCTCTCAACTCTGTCTTTTTATATCATCACATCTTGCTTGTTTTCTTCCCCGTGCTTTGTCACTGGCCTAAACTTGGTCTATAAGAAATCTAGGCAGTGTGCAAGGGACCAGGAATCTTGCACCTTACTTTAAAATGGTTCTATTCCTGGGCCTGTTTGGAGAGTTTTACTGCATTCCTCACCATCCCCTTGATCACCCGTCAATGCCCTATAATAGCCAACTTGAGAATGCACTGAGTTTAACTCCCAAGTGTGGGTCATTATCTTAAAAACATTGATCACACGTATCTGGGATGATCCATGAAGACTCTCTAGATATTTATTTAATGAGAGTAGAAAACCCAAACAGAGAACTGCGTGGTTACAAAGGGAATTTTAAACAAAGTCCTTGAGCAGTGTTCGACCTCTGTCTTCTGTAAACAGTAACCTCCTGCCCCCATCAGCCTGCAAGTTATTCTACAGGGGCCAGAATAATCTGTCTTGAGAAACTGAAATCCCAGAGTACTGTACTTCCTCAAGGCAGAAAAACAGCCCTAAACCTCAGGGAATGGAGGCTGATCTCATAGCAGGACTGATGTAGGAACAGGAATATTTTTCCTCTTTCAGCTTCCAAATTTGCCTTCTGGTCAGAGAAGTAGAGAAAGAAGGTGCTGTTAGGCATTTTACACAGGCCAGACCATTTAACCCCTGGAGATGGGCATTAGGTTCTTTCACTTCATAGACAAGGAGACAGACAGCTGCCCATCCAGGATGAAATGCCCAGATGGTTCTTGGGGGTTGGTGTTAGCCTATGGCAATATACCACAGCACACACCTGCAAACCATGGATGTGATCTTAACTTTCCTAGTCGTCACATCAAAAACACAGTCAAACAATCAAGTTGCATGAATTTTAATAATATATTTCATCTAGCTCATTACATGTAACATTATTATGTCAATACAAACCTGCCATAAAAATTAACATTCCCCCCCTTTTTTGTTATTGTGTGAAGACTTCAGCATTGAGTGTATTTTTCTGCTTATAGACCATCTCAATTCAGACTATGCACATTTCAAGTCACATGTGGCTTGTAATCTGGATATTAAATGGTGCATTCTAGATGTTCTGCTTATCCTTGGATCCAGCTGCATTACTCAAGGTTTGTTTTGCCCTGGCCATTTGCTGAATTGTGTTCTAATATGATGCCCTTGACTTTTGATGAAGAAAACCCCATAGAAAATGTCACAGCCCCTGCTGTGTCAGTGACTGTTCCCAGATCATTCTCTAATCTCCACAGCCACATGCTATTTAAGAGACATTTTATTGTTGTATTTTCAAAATGCTATAACTCCTTTTTTGTCGGAATTTGTGTTTCATAGCTGATTCTGTTTTGTTTTGCATTGGCTACTAGGAGGCTCAGGACCAAATTGTACTCAATTTCAACTATGGATTTATTCATGATTTAATGAGAGACTGTAAGGTCATGTTTTGTGAAATGTTCTGGACTTCATAAATATACACCATGTGTTTACAGTAAAGTTTTCTTCCTTGAGTTTAAAGTCACTTAGACTTGTTTTGGTAATGAATACATGTTATCTATTTCTTTCCCAGGCAAAAGGTACTAGATAATGTTTAATATGTGAACAACCTTGGAAAATCTGAAAATGTAGCATGGATGGGTTTTAAGTGTTAAATTTACTTTTAAGGCTTTCCACAGATCTTTCTTTCTTGAAATTTTTAAACAGTGCTTCCAAAATTAAGCAAACCACAGCTAGTATCTCTTTCCTTTGTGTAATATGAAGAAAAAGGGACAAATAATTTTTTTCTGTATAACAGCAAGAAGAGTTGTCCTCCCTTTGTAGAATGTAGATAGACAATGAACACAAATAAATTAAGTGGTTCTTTGATACAGATCTTTGTACATTTCCCCCAGCTTCCATGAAATCTGCTGAGATCTGGCACTATTCCACTTGTTTCATGAGGGCCTACCAGAGAGGTTGCCAGAGCTGGTACAGATGTGTTGTTGGCCCTCTGAAAGGCATTTCTGTGTGATTATAGAAGATGAGAAACATTCAAAATGAGGTTTTCAAGTCTTTGTGATTCCCACATTTTGCAGATGAGGAAAACATACCTACATTTACCCACGGTGTGATGGTTAACTGGGTGTGCAGAGATGACAATATTTGCAATGGTGTCCCCTATCTGAGGTGCAAAGAGCAAGTACATTCATGGAATCCCAAGGGAATGAAAGTCCATTCAAGCACCTCAGAGACATGGGAATGCATAGAATCTGGGCTCCACACTTCCTCTACTTGAGTTTTTTGACTTTTAATTTCTTATCGATATCTTGCTACCACATTGAACCCTAGCTCTCAGGGCTTAAAGAACCCTTATTTCTGTCCAAAAAGTATTATGCTGTCCGTTTATCTTATCTTGATGATTTGGGTCACCATCTGGAATTGAAATGCTTCTCTCTTTCAAAGAGGTGAAACACTGAGAATTTAATAGCAGACCTATTCTTTTCAGTTTCTTAGGCATGTAGTAAGCACCAGCTAAGGCCACGCAGGTGGGTCTAGTTAAATAAGACAACTTGTACCCTTTGCTTTTGTATCACAAAATTAAAACCAACTAAGTAGAATCTTCCTTTCAACCTCCCTTTTTCTACCTCATCCAATTCTGCTTCAATCTGAACAGAATATACATGGCCAGGTACATCAGCTGCAAGGAGTCCTCCATCCTCCATACCATTTCCCCTTTACCACCGTTTCAGAGCATCATTTCAAGTTTTGAGCACCAGCATCCTGCTTGCTTCTCTCCATTTCCCTCTGTCTCTATGGCTCTTATGCTGGGTTGATGCCATCGCCTCCCTGAACTCCTGGGATGACCTGTTCCATGCTCCCACTCCATCATCCATTCTTCGCAAATCAATCAACATGAGCTCTTAACATCCAAATCAGATCTCGTCACCTCTGTTAAAAGCCCTTTGATGCAGTTCCAATCAGATGGAAACTCTCTCATGGCCTCCCAGGTCTACCTCTCCCACTAATTCAGCCTCTTCTCCACCTCTCTCCTCTGCCAGCAGAGCTCTAGTGACAATGGACACCTGCTGTCCCCTCTGTTACACTGCTGGAAATTAACTTCACTCTGTACGAACAGCATGATGCATAGGTTAACTGAGTGTTCAGGTTAGTTTCTATCTACACTGGAGGGATGGTTAGGTGATATGTAAATTTCCCTAAAAATTCCACACTCCAGAAAGGGCCTCAGCAAGTGCTTTAACTATCAATTTCTAAATCTGTACTAGAAGGTAAATTAATTAGTGTAAGCAAGGTTCAATATGATTGTACTGATTAAATTAAAGACATGTGATACCATGGAAAGTTTTAGACAACCCTTCCCTGCCTTTGAACATATAGAATAGAAGAACCAGGCAGGAACCCCAAATTTTCTGAGTGGCCACATTGGTGGAGAACTATCTGAACTGTGTGTCTCCACTCAGGGGAGAGTGCTGACGACCAGTCCTTGAGTCAGTTTACTGTTGCCTTGACATCAGGGTTCACATTTCAGGCAAGGTACTTATAGGGCCCTAAAGGACAGAGCAGATTGCATTCTTGCCTTCCTGTGTGATGTTTGGGCATCCAGTAGAATGTGGACCTGAGGCTGGCTCCCACTGCAACGTGCTACTTGGCACATAATTGTGAAAGAGGAACCATATGGCTAACCTCTTACAGACTGTGATAGAGTAGAACCCAAATTATTAACAGCCAGATTGGCCTTAGGTGCGGCCTTGTCACCCCCCAAAGACACAAAGCCTTTTAATACTTCCAGAACACTGTCTCCCAATTGCCTTTGCCTCATTTTCTCTCCCCCTTGTCCCCTTCATATCCATCTTCTGATTTAGCTTAGTGTCAACTTAAATTTCAGTTTCTCAGGGTGTCCCTGGTTGGCCACTCTTTCCAAGTAGGTCCCTTTATGTGTCACTTTCTTGCTTGATGGCTGTCTGATTCATCTCTGCTCCTGCTCTGCTCTGAATCATAGGGAACAGCTCTGGCCAGATGTTGCTGATGAGGGCCACTAACAGAGGACTGGAGGGTGGGAGAAGGGGAGCAGCCCTGGGACATTGGCTCCTCATGCTCTCTCAGCTGGCATCTCCAGCGACAAGCCCTCACTTCTACTCCTGACTCATGCGAACAAGCCCTCTTCCTTGAGTTTAGCTCCCAGATAGTTCCAGGTTCTGAGCTGTTGCCTCTGCAACCCTGGGAGTGGTGGCAGGCTTCCTGTGTTGCTAATCTCTTTTTCTTATTTTTAGGGCAAAACAAACAAACAAACAAACAAACAAAAAATCCACACCTTATTCCATGAGCTAAAACAGGAGGAGGAGGATTTTTTTTTCTTTCCAGGCGCCTTTGTTTCCTTAGATACAACTCGAGCTTCTTGCCTTCTAGCACATGGCCATCTGCTCGGCCACCTGTCTTGGTCTTGATGCAATGAAATGCATGTGGCCTTTAGCAAATGGCAAAGAGGCCCCACTTAACCTTTGTATTTTCTTAAAAGACCATGCTGGTTCTGGGATCCTTGGGACAGGTATGAAGTCCACCGTCTCCTCGAACATGTGCCTGATCTCTGACTGGTCTCATTGCCCTGTATTCTTTCTGTCATAGGTACAACAAATTCCTCGCATTCAATCCCTTCTGTTTGTAAGATCTAGATGGCTTTTGTTCCCTGATCAGCTTCTGTTATACTGCACACTGTTATAGTAGATTATGTCCTCCTACTTTGTGTTTCTCCATAGCCTTTTTATAGGTTATGATTAGTTCTTTGTTTCTCTATTTCCTAGGATCATGCATATGTCCTAAATGAGACAGAAATCTCCATGAGCAGAAAGTCTAGTATCTTTGATCAGTATTGCATCCTCAATGTCTTCAGAGACCTGGGTGCTCAATAATAGTGTGTTAAAATAACAGAAAAATGCAGTGCTTGGGTCTTTTTAATCTTGGATCCATGAACTACTCAACTATCCCTCTGATGAACTTGAGGATAGGAATAAAGGTTTTGAAATTAAATGCTTTAATATGTATGCAAATGCTTTATGGGGTTTTTCTCCTCATTGGCACGAAAGAGCCTACTACATTCATTAGAGTCTCGGAAAAGTAAGACCCTTGAAATTTAAGAGAGAGAGTGCCTCTAGTGGGAGAGATATCCACACACGTAATTGAGACTGAGATTTTCCAATATCACTACTAATAAAGCACTTGGAAGGAGAGAAGAAGGATTGAGTCTCTCATCCCAGTTGTTCAAGTCCAAATGCTTAGGAGTCATCCTTGACATCTCATTTTTGGTTACTTTTTACAAGCAGTATTCATGATCATTCATATTTGTTGACTCTACCTTAAGACACATCCAGAATTTTACCTCTACCATCTTCCTTTACCTCTACCATTCTTCCTTTGTGCTTAGTCCATGAGTACTGGTGAGGAAGTTCAACTGCTTAAAGGAATGTGCACCAGCGGCTTGAATTAGCTGTTGCTGTTCTGGGATGAGTTTTGGACATAACTAATAAATAAACCAAGAGACGATTGGATTTGGGTGGTGGGGGGCTTGGTGGTAGAAGGGAGAATAAGGTTTAAAAGGAAAACAACAAAAATATGTGTGTGTGTGTGTGCGCGCACGTGTGTGTGTGTGGAGAGAGAGAGAGAGAGAGAGAGAGAGAGAGAGAGAGAGAGAATATGCCAACCATAACAAATGCTTACCACGGAGTTCCAGGTCATTCCATAACTCTTTTTCAGCCTCTCCCATCTGTCATCCTGAAATACTTGTGAGATTGACTTGAAGGAACACAGTCAACTTTTGTTTTTGGAGACTGCAGGATAAATATTACAGATTTGGAACTGTTTGGCTCAAGACTTCAAAGTCCTGAATAAAGCTGTTGGATGATTTGGAAGCCACCTGGCAGGAAATTTAGCTTTTTTCAGTTTGGGGTATTTTTTTTCCTTCCCATCCTTTAATTCCTACTTGCTCCCCTTCATCCACCCCAGCACCAAATTAGCAATTTGGATGCCATAGATGCAGTTTAGATGTGGGTACCAGCCAAGGTCGCGAGGCTTGGTGCATCAGTGAATGCCAGCTGTATTCCACACAGAATTTCCAAGGCCAGAAAGGCAGAGGGAGGAGGAATCTGGATTTCCTGATCCTGGTTTTTCTTCTTTTCTACACACACACACACACACACACACACACACACACACACTTTTCTACTTTTAATTTACTGCTTCTATAAAGAATGATGTGACAATTTTCTGGCTCTTTCTTATTGGGATTCAGGCTTCTTCCCTCGGTCCCCTTCCTCATGAATGCATAAACCCTGTAAAGGTAAAAATAAAAATAAGAACATACAGGATGCAGTATGGAGTCCAATAAAAATAATAACTAGGGCAGAGCCAGCTCCAAAAATTGAAAGATCTTTTGAAACTTAAATTCAGACTCTGCAGGGGGAGGCGGATATTGGTAATTGTAATACACTGTGAGAACTCAATATGAATAGCCATGTGATAATTATACTTATCAGAAATTACATAAACTTGACTCTGATTCATGAGCTTGCTAATTATTGTCCTTGTTTTAAATGTTTACGTTCAAGATCTCCTGAATTATTATGTGTAGCAAGAAACCATCTCTATTTTTATCTAGCTAGCTACCCACTTAACCACATCTAGATGTAGTTATATGTGGTCGATTTCTGTAATGACTCAGTGTTTGTGCTGATAAATGTCTGGGCATCCAACAGAGTCAACACAGTGCACACTCACGCACCTTGGTGTGGTCCACAGTCAGTCCCAATTTCTGCCTTATAAACACTTAAAATCAATTCTGCTTTTTATGGTACCTACCATTGTGCCACATTACTCTAAAACATCATCCCATAAAAATATGTCTAACCTGAAGAACTAAGAAGATCAGTGGAACCAAAGCAGGAGATGGAGGGGAAGGCAGGAGGGATGGGAAAAGGGATGAATGATGGAATGAAATTGACCAAATTATGCTGTGAACATACAAGAATATTCTACAGCAAATTTCACCCTTATGTATATCTGTAAGAAACAATTTTAAAACAATAAATGAAAAGAAGGAAAGCCAGTAGAGGAAGAAAGGAAACAGGGAGAGATGAGAAGGGAAAAGTTATGTACTGGGAACTGAAGTGGGACAAATTCTGTTTCATACGTACATGATTATATCAAAATGAACCCCAATATTATGATGACCCTAATGCAATAATAAAAAACATAAAAGAGCAAAGAACAGTTTTTAACTCCACATTCTAGTTAGTTTACTGGATCATCTCCTTGTGTATCATTGTGGCAATTGTATTGGCCTAGGGTGCTTTGCACAGGGAGTCTGTGTACCTTGGCCCCTTTAAAGCCCTAAAATAGTCTCTATTAAATCAGTAGATTTATAGACATAAATCCTCCTCTCACCAAGCAGTGTTTAGAATCTGCTGTGTGCCAGGAGTGGAATCCAACTCTGAGGCCAGAGTGTAAGGAGAATCTCAAAGAAGTCACAGAACCAGGAGGACACGGGCAGGAGGCAGAGGCCAGAGCTGCTGTGTACAGGAGGGGAACAAGACAGGGCAGGAGCCTCCAGAGGTAGACCTCTCCTCCAGCCAGTCTCCAGGAAAGGCATCTCTTCTGGAGGAGGTGATGGTGTTTTGAAATATTAGTAGGAGGTAGCCAGGCAGAGAGGATGGGGTGCTAGGTCCTGGAAAATGGTCCAGAAATTTATACCCCTGGGATTTTATTCCTGGAATCTTCAAGATGAAGGTACAGGGAGCAGGTAGGCTGGCAGGATAGTGATCAAGAATAAAGATTTTTTTTCAAAATTTATTTATTTATTCTAATTTGTTATATTTGACAGCAGAATGCATTTCAACTCTTAGTACACAAATAAAGCACATTTTTTTGTGTGTCTCTTGTTATACACAAAGTAGAGTCACACCATTTGTGTCTTCATATATGTACTTGGGGGTAATGATGCCCATCTCATTTCACCATCTTTCCTTTCCTACTCCCCTACCCATTCCCTTCCCTTCCCTCCCCTTTGGCCTCCCTCTATCGGACCTTAAACTATACTACAGCGCAATAGTAACAATGTAGTATTGGCACCAAAATAGACTGGTAGATCAATGGTACAGAATAGAGGACACAGAGACAAACCCACATAAATACAATTATATTAGACAAAGGCACAAAAACATATTGAAGAAAGGATAGCCTCTTCAACAAATGGTGCTGGGAAAACTGGAAATTCATATCCAACAAAATGAAATTAAGTCCCTACCTCTCATCATGCACAAAACTCAACTCAAAGTAGATCAAGGACCTAGGAATTAAACCAGAGACCCTGCACCTAAGAGAAGAAAAAGTAGGCCCAAATCTCCATCACGGCAGATTAGGCCCCAACTTCCTTAATAAGACTCCAAAGCACAAGAAACAAAATCATAATCAATAAATGGAATAGGTTCAAGCTATATAAAGTTCTTTTTCTTTTCAGCAAAAGAAACAATCAACACGGTGAACAGAGAGCCTACAGAATGGGAGCAAATTTTTACCACACGCACATCAGATAGAGCACTAATCTCTAGAACATAAAAAGAACACCAAAGAATCGAGATCTTAAAGGGTTAAAAAAGACTCAGAAACATTACAAGGTAGAGGTTACTATGATCAGGTTTACATTTCGGAAAGACATTTTCCTCTTTAACTCCAGTCCATCATCATTCTTTGAGAGTGGGGTCCACTTTTTACCAGTTGTCAGTCCTGGCTCCCAAAGAAAGGAAATCATAAAATTAGATTATGTAGAATATTAAACACCAATTAAAGGCAGAACTCAGATCAAACAGAAGTGTTGAGAACAATGTATGCTAATATTCAGAGATGTGATACTGTGTGGTTTCTATGATGCATTACATGAAGCACCTGGCACATAGTTAAATACCATAAATATTCATTCCCTTTCTCAATCAATAGTTAGAAAATAGGGTCATGATGAAAGAATGAGATATAGGAGACAGGCCTTTGGCCTAGGTGACCTATCAGTCGCCCACCTTGGGCTGACTCTTGCTCTCTAATGGAGACAGGGGTTTCTCTGTGATGTGTGAGTCTTTGGCTATTCCTCTGCTAAACTCTCTGCCTCGCCTCTGGGAGACACACAAAGCAAACCTTTGCCTCTTGGAAAATTGCATCCTTACCCAGATTGGAAAACTGTTCTGTGCCACCCTGTTTTCCATTGGCCCAGGTTTTCTTCTTTGGTCCAAATACATTTGCACTGTGCTCCAAGCTTGACTGAGGCTAGAGGGTGTTTCATGGAATTCTGGGGCTGATTTCTCCAAATTTAAAACACACACACACACACACACACACACACACACACTCACAGAGAGTTCTTCCTAGGGTCCCAGAAGGTGAAAGGTCCACTTTGGTAGGTGCCAAGGAGCCCTGAGATTTCTCTGCTAGTGCAATGGTCTGCGTGCGCTGTCTCACTGTGATCCAGTGACAGGTTGGCAGAGAAGCTGGAGGCTCATCTTAAACAATTACCTCAAACTTTCAACCCAAACACTGCAGCTGCACACCTGGAACCAGGTCTGTTTTCCTAGAATATCTGGTTACAGCATTTTAAAAATGAGCAACCTCATTATCAATAGTGTTTCTGAGAACCAAGCATTCTTTTAGAAAATGCCAGCTCTCCAGGGATGGCCAGAGCTACAAAGCAGACACATTCTCCTGCCTGCCACCCCTCCCTTTGGCACCATCCAGCCAAGCCCAACAGCTCAGCTTAGCCAAAAGGAACACCAGGACTCAACTTCTGCTAAGGAGCTGGGGTCCTGGGCAACTGAGGGATGGAGGGGTGTCTCCTTCCCCAGAGGTCTTAAAGAATAGGAAAGATTTCTGAGCCTGTGCCAAGTCAGCATTACATTTCAAGAGAGTATATTGGATTAGAACCTGAGTTTTATTTCCCCTTTGACATGAACTAGTTGCATAATCCTCAACAAATATTGAAAATTTTCCATCCTCAGATTCTTCATCTCTGATGTAGGGATAATTACTATATGGAAATAATTCATTGAAAAACACCTTGCATACTAGAAAGACTTCAATATTTAAAAATAATTACCTTGTTCCTCTTCATATGATATTTCCTTGTTTCATAGGCACATGTTTGTGTTTTAGCCTGCTGAGACTGCTCTAATGAGATGCCATAGACAGAGTGCCTTACTTCCCACAGTTCCGGCAGCTGCAGGCCGGTATCATGGTGCCAGCATGGTCGGGTTCTGGGGAGTGCTGACTTCCTGGTAATGTCCTCATATGGCTGAGGGCAGCAAGAAGAAGCAGGCTGTCTTCTTTCTTTTCTTGGAAGGGCACTGACTCTCTCATGTCTACCCTCTTGACCTTAATAGCCTCTCAAAGGCCTCACCTCCAAATATCATCACTTTGGGGACTAGGGTTTCCACTTATGAATATTTGGAGGTCACGCATATGTGTGTCATCCATCTTCAGGAAGGATAATTTAGTGCTGCCTCAGTACTACAAAGTCAGGTTCAGGTCTCTCCTGTTGTTTATAACCTCCCTTTGTCACTCCAGACTACAGTTTCTTAACAGGTCATGCATCCTGGAGTTCATTTTTTCTAGACTGCACTATGGGGCTTGGCTGGATAGCGCCTAAGGCAGGGGGTGGCCGTTGAGAGAACTTGTCAGCTTTGCAGCATGACATCCCTGGGGAGCTGGCAACTCTGAAGATTACGGACCTGTGAGAGTTTAGGGGCACAAAATTCATTTGAAGTAAATTCAAAACACTGTTCTTGACACAATGCTAGGCAGAGAGGACATAAAATAAATGCATAAAGAATGATTATATTTTATTGTTATTCATCTCCTACTTAAGAATACAAGCAATGATGCAATGTGCTTTCTTTCAATTCTAAATAGATCTATGTCTAAAGGTACAGATATACAGTGTGTGTATGCATGTGTGCTCATGCGCCTGTGGTTTCTTTATCTGCAAAGTGTGAGCATCTCTTTCCAGAAGAGAGCTGTCAAGGTTCCTTATGTTGAGGTGACTCTGTGGCTTATAGGGAGTCTTCACTGAGAGATAATCTACATTCAAAAATCCTGCTTCTTACTAACTGTGACTGTCAGCTCACTGCCTAACTTCTTTGAGCTTCACATATGACATCTGTAAATTGGATCCATGCCTACCCCACTGAGCTGTGGTGTAGAGGGAATGAGTAACACATACAAAGCGTATGATATCATGCCTGGTTCTTATCACTCCTTCAATGTAAGTTTAACATTCTACAAACATGACAAATGGAGGTGGGGAGTGATGGGCATGGGCTATGGATGACACACTCAGCCAGAGTCCAAAGGTAGAATGGGAGCCCTTTGAAGGTCCCCTAAGAATACAACACAGCTCTGTGCAGCAGTACGCCCCAGACAACAAGGAAGATCAAACCAGAGCTTTGAGGCTGAGCACATACTCTCATTCCAATGGAAACCTGTGACCACCCAAGGTTGACTCTCAGAGGGCCCATTTAAGATCTATCACTGAGTTTGTCCAAGAAAACAATTGAAGTTCTGATTTGCAGTCTTTAAGCACATAAGAAACCAAGAAATGGGAAATAGAAGGCACATTTCTTTCTCCACTGCCTCACCAAATGTCAGATTATTAAATACCAAATGGTATTTAATTCTGATGAATACCAAAGTTTTATTTCCATCCTGGACATGTCTTCAAAACTATAGGCTTACAAATGCAATTGCCTGCTTTGTATTTCTCCCTGCATATCTATTATAAGTCTACCTATATATACATACAACTTTAAAGTTTTGGTCTTTCTCCTTCTATTCCTGTATAGTTGTCTCCTCTGATCCCTTGGATCTCACACATTATTACATAATCTTTTTTTAAAAAGCAAGCATTTGGGGCCGGGGATGTGGCTCAAGTGGTAGCACGCTCGCCTGGCATGCATAAGGCACTGGGTTCGATCCTCAGCACCACATAGAAATAAAATAAGGATATTGTGTCCACCTAAAAGAGAAAAATATTTTAAAAAATCAAGCATTTGCAGAACAATATTCCAGGCTACAGGGACTGTGCTACGTACTGGGAAACCAGAATATAAAACAAGAGAAAATCTGTGCCCTCAAAGGACTCACATTGTCCTCCAAGTATTTACTGTGTCTGAATGTTGTAATGATACAGAACAGAAAGGGTAGAGAACTCAGAGTGGTTCTGAGGAGGTGACATTTTGAGCTGCTCCCTGAAGGATGACATGGAGGTGCTGTCTGGGGAGTATGGTGGCCTTATCACTCCCAGGTAGTTAATCTCGTGGGCCAGCTATGGTCTTGAGGCTTGCATCTGCTGATGGAATGTGAGCCGAAATGATACAGGCTATGTTGGAGAAGCTTACAAAGGCATCACCAGGTTAAATTCTTTTCCTTCTTTTGCAAGAATATTATGAACCAGAAACAGGGTTTTCCCTTCAGCCTGGATCTCAGACAAAAGACAACCATGGAAAAGAGCAGCAGCCAACATAAATGTCAGTGAGGAATAAAACTTTGTTGTCATAAGCCACCAGGATTTTGGGGTAGTTTATTGCTGCATTTAAGTGAGTAAAGATGACTAATACAAATATTGGTACCAAAGGGGAGTGCAATAGGAAACCCACGATGCATAGCATTGGCATTCAGATTAAGTGGTAGATAGCAAGGAGACTTATTGGTGACTCATGTTATTTAGTGGAAAAACAGTTGGTTAAACTTTTGCTTGTGATAATTTGGGAGACAGTTTATGTACATATATAAAGCTATACATATAAAAATTCTGTGTAAAAATTAGCCCCAGACTCAATAGTATACAAATGTAAGCATTTACTTCTTACTCATGTGTCCACAAGTTGGCTTGTCTTCCTCTGAGCTAAAGTAGTCTTGTCTGGGCTTAGTGCCAGCTCTATGCTGAGTTGGATGTACCCCATGTATTTCTTGAACTTCTTGGACTCTTAGCTTATTATATTAACCTATTTGTTATTGCTATAACAAAATACCTGAGGGTAAGGAACATAAAGAAGATTCTTTAGCTCACAATTTTGGAGGCTAAAAAGTCCAAAGTCAGGTGGCTTCAATAACCTCATGGCAGATGGCATCATGGTGCAACATACACAAGAGGGACTACATGGTGAAACAGCAAGACAGAAGAGGAAGTGGCCAGTCTTGCTCTCTTATAACAATCCATTCTTACAGGAACTAACTTGGATCCTGTGAGAACTACACCAGTTTCTCCTCAGAGTGGGACCCCAACGGCCTAATTGCCTTGAACTCTGTCACACGTCTCAAGGTTCCACCATCTCCCAACATCATCACCCTGAGGACCAAACTTCCTACACATAAACCTTTGGGAGACACACATAAACTGTATCCAAAACATCACACTCACGGAGGCATGTTCTCCTTGAGATGAAATGTAGCAACAAGGAAATACACTCCAGGAAGGAAGGCAGTAGATATTTCCTAAACCATAACATAATCTGCCCAATTGCTAATGAACTTGTGGCTGCGGGTGAATCAGTGGGAAGGCACACATACCCTGTGGCCATGTGGCTAGGTGTTAGCTGTGGACCAGTGCTTAGTAGATTCTGACCTTGGGCAAGCCACAGTTTCTCTAAATACCAGTTTCCCAATTGGAAAATCAGTGAAAAACTTTCAGTATTTTTGCAAGGAATGGAAATTTTAGCTAACCCAAATAAAAGTAGTGATTGGGTGATGGTGTAGGTATAATTCAGGGAATAGAACTCCTGCTGGAGTCCAAGGGAAACTCAGCAAGGAGGTGCCCTCAGGACAGAGGACTAGGCAGCCCAGGGGGACTTGGTCTATTGTTCTTCTGTTAGTCTGCCTCAGCTGAACCCGGGGATGTTTCTCTTCTGTGCAAGTTCATTTGTAGGCGTGTTTGTGTTACCACAATGTGTATTGCAGTCATATAGGTATAAAGCTGAGGAGAACATTTTTCTCAACAGGATCACTCTTAGGCTTTGATAAATCGTCTTGTTTGGACAGTGGAATCCAAAGAGAAATTTCAGGTCTCCAAATTTTTTTTTCTGTGATAATAATAGGATTTGTTTCACTCCTCAGATGGAGGACGAAGCAGAGATTTTTTTAAAAAAAAGCTGTTTAGCACCCTTCAGTTTGGAGTAAAGTAAAAAGAAAATGCCAGGGTGAGAATATTTTTTCCCTAAAAATTTATGAAGCGTTAGCATTTCAAGTTTGGGTCAGAATGGAGTGGGGTTGAAACTGTACCCAGTTGACAGTGAGACAGAGGAAAGAACTGTGAATACCCAGGACCTGAGAAAATGACAGATATATAAAGATTTGCATAACAAGCATTGGGCTTTGGGGAGGTTTGAATCAAATTTTACCTAAATGCGATTAGCGCTACACCAGATCTGGGCCAGCAGGACCCCTCCCCAGGGTCTAGCTCCTCAGAGAGTCCCTTTCAGGATTTGTCCAGTAGAATCCATCCCCATTAGATAAGGAGTTTATGGAATCAGGGGTACCCTGACTGTGTCCATGGGACCCAGAAACCCTGTTCAAATGGTTCCAAGCTGGCATGGTGGCCTGCATAGACATCTTGACCACTGTCTCTTCTCAGCAAGGTATTTCACTCCACCAGTGCATACTTTGGAGCCAAAGGAGTGGCTTAAAGTCTTTATTTGCATATGTGTCAATAGAAGTTGGGTATCTGGATCCAAGGATGTCCAAACATTCATACAAGTGAGCCAGAGGAGAGAAGAGAAAGATGTGGCCAGGAACCTTCAAGGGCTAGTGCCTACCCCAGCCCCTGACATCTTAGAGGAAGGTCACCTCTGAAAGGCAGCAGGGTCCCAGCTTGCATCCATGCAGCATTATCTGAGGGGGGCCCACAAAGTCCTGCCTGTGATACTGGGTATGCTTGGAGCCATCCTGCTCTGAGAAATAACCATAGACCTCCTCCTAACTGGTAATGAGGCAGAAGAAAATCCAGATGTTCAAAAGCTCACCATCTCCATTTGTCCCTGTAAGAAAAATATGTCATGTGCTGCCACCTGTAACGTGAACCAGGCAAGACTGGGTTTCCACACAAGGCCATCACATCTCCATTTTGAATGCCAGAATGTTCTCTTTGGAAAGTTTATGGACAGCTCATATCCTGCCTGTTTGCCTTTAATAAAGAAATGTTAAATAATTTTTCTTTAATGGGCCAGGAATATGTATCCTCAGGATTTTTGCTTCTTTAAACATCCTGAGGGCTATAAAATCCCTGGGACTGGATGGGCTGCCATTGCAGGGGTGTGCCCGACTGGCCTGGTTTGTGGGGTTCTCCCTGGTTTATGGGGCTACAGCTGGACGGGGAGAAGAGGCTAGACTCTTCTCATTTACTTGTGCCTGTCCTTTATCTGCATTCTTCCTGCCGCTTGACTGAGCAAACTCAAAGCTTTCTTTCTCCCAGGGCCACTTTTCTTTGCCTGAAGAGACTTCAATGCTTTGCCACACCTCCACCAGCCCCACAGGACTGTTTGTGTCTCCTCTGTCCCTCGTCCTTCTTCTCCAGGCATCTACCATGGGCAGGGAGAGGAAGGAGCTTTGAACTTGGGATTGGATGATTAGGTTACAAATCCAAGGCTCTTCACTTACTGACTATTTAACGTTGGGCAAATCAACTAAAAATGCCACTTTGGGAAAGAAGCTAGGCTTTCATTTATTTCTTTAAAAAAAAAAACAAAAAACTTCACCAGGCTTACTACGTGTTGGGCAGCATGAGAGGTATAGGAAACAATAAGATAAATAGTGAGCAACTGCCTTGTGACTTAAGGGCTTGACCAGCTTAGCAACACGCTGTTCTCTTTCCAGGCAAGTTGTGAGGGTCAAACGCATGAATTTTCTAACAGTGCATCATCTCTAAGAGCCACTGAGGAATCGGAGGGTGCTGATCAAAGAAGGTGTCTTCCCACCTTACTTCAGAGGTTTTTTACATGTAGTTAATATGTAGTAACTGCCTGAGCTGAGAGCATCTACCCGTTTGGTGTTTATGACTGTCATTTATTGTTACCTCATCCACAACTTCCTTTAAAAATAAAAGTGGGAGCATGCTAAAGTCCAAGTTCTGATGATTTGAAAATCAGGTTCCCCTGGGGTATTGCAAAACTGAGCTTGGGGCCTTAGTGGAAGATCTTTCTCATTCAGAGAAGGGGAAGGCCACAGGAGAACTCCAGTCTGACAATGAAGATCATCGTATACTGGTGGAGCCAAAGGGTCAGGAGTTAAAATCAGAAAAATCTGAATACAAATCATAACATAGAGAAAGGAAATTTTCCATCCCTGCAAGCTCCTGGAGTCATTGATTGGAGTTACAAATACCGCTGTTCTCTCAGCAGAAATATATTAGGACCATATGCAAAGATAAATATTCTAGTCTGAACAAGATATGAAAACAAGAAGCAAAGAGCCAGCCAGTGGGGGACCCAGTGGACTGCTGGGTTTCCACCCACACTAAAGAATACTCAGACCCACAGGAGGTGGGGATTCTGTTCACCCTTTCATTTACTCATTTATTCAACAAATATTTATTGAGCACCTGCTGCGTGGTGAGAATTCAGAAGGAAGCAAAACCTGGCACAGTCCCTGCCTTCGAGTGTGCTAGCAAAGGACACAGACACTAACTGAACAATCACACAAGCTCATCTGCCGTTGTGGTGGCGATGATGGCTATGAAGGGAGGTGTGTGGAACCAGGGAGATTGTGACAAAGAGAGTTGATCCTTCAAGAGAACACAAAGCAGGCTTTCAAGCCACAAGTCCTTCTCTGTCTCTTCTGTTTTCTTTTCCATCATCATTTAAGAACCTTTGTGATTACATTATGCCCACTTGGATTGTCCAGGATCACCCCCACCCCCATCTCAAGATGTCACCTTCATCACATCTACAAAGTCCATGTTGTGTGTAAGGTAACAGAGTCACAGGTCCTAGAGATTAAGCTGTGAGCATCTCTGGAGTCATAACTCTGCTCACACCACTGAGATCTATATTCAAACCTGAGGAGGAATTAAAGAGGGAGGAACAGAGGAAGACAGTGTCAGCTATAAGCAACTGAAGATCATATTATAAATGCACTTGAGATCTCCTCAAGAAAGTGGACAGCAGGTTGGCTGTCTGGGCAGGAGTAGGGCTAGGGAAATAAGAGGCAGAGCCCAGAACTTAAAGCCCCAGTGACATGTTTATGATGTATAGGGCTGGTCCTCCCTCACTGCTTGATAATCCAATGGTTGTGTGTATTGACTTGAAAATACACAGATCCTGGCCCTGTGTCCTGCTCTCTGTGGAGCAGGGCCACCCATGACAATCAGGGGTGTTATTTCTCTAAAAGCATCACCCTTGCCCTTGGAAGGAGCCTGGTTTCCTGCTCTTCTGGAGATTCCAAGTATGCACTGTTTATTAACACCACCATCCACCCCCTCTCACACACCTCTTCCCAGAAAAATCAAAATTGGTCTAATCATATTTTGTGTTTCCCTAGTAGAATTTTTCCAGTCCTAATTTTTCCAGTTCACTTTTATGGTGATATTTTTTTCTTCCCTTCTCATCTTCCTGGGGCATGAAATTTCACCACCACCACTCGGGTATGGGATACTAAGTACAATATCTCAAGGGCCTTCAGTGGCACAACTCACAGTGTTGTGAAGAGCAGAAAATTAAGCCTGAGTGGACAGTTGCTCTTGGCAAGGTTTTTCAGACACTGACCCAAGGCCTTGCCTATGATGCCACCTTCCCTTCTGTCCGACCATGCACAGAGTTCAAGTTCTCTCCAGTCCAGTTCAAGAGAACACTTTCCTAAGAGATCAGGGCTACATGAAGGTAGGGTAAAGGTAGAAGATTTGATGACTAGGCTGGGGCTTTCCCAGAAGTCTTTGCAAGCTAAACAAAGACATAGCAGTAAAGGAACAGTGAGGGATTCCCAGCATTGCAGTCAGGAGATTCCTCAATTCACTGTGAAAACAGAGGCCTAACTTTATCTTCTAAAAGCCAATTTCTTCTTGTCTCTCCCTTGGAAGCTTCCAGAAATTAGCATTAACTCATTTATTATTTGTGAGGAAAGAAAACTTGGGACCCAACTGAGAACCATGATGACTAGAGGTTGGGAAGGGTGGACTACGGAAGGCTGGATTTGATCAGTGCACTTTGAAGGCATATGTTGGAATCTGGCAATGAACCCCATGAGTCTCTACAGTTGATAAATGTTCATCAAAGTATCATTTAAAAAGTGAGAAATCTTGAGTAATAGCTAAAATCCACTGAGTCTTTGCTTTCTAGCTTGTAAAGGCCAGGATCAGAAATTGGAAGAAGTTGAGGTTTCTTCTTTTTACACCTCTATGCAGAGCCCAGGAGACACTCCTCCTGTGCTTCTCACCTACAAGAGGCAGGTAATAATAGTCTTATGTCATGATAGAATATGTGACAGCTGAGATAATGTGTGAAAAGCACCCAGCACCCAATAAGCTTTTACTAACTATTCACTAAGAGCTAAGATAATGATCATGATGATAATGAATTCCTCAGTTTTACTAACCTTCCATTCTGGTTACATTCTCGGGCTTTAAAAACATAAGGACACTTAGAAACATGTCTAGTATTTTTTTCCAACTTCACTGAAAAAGAAAATTCTAGCAACTTACACCGCCCCTTGCTCAACTAGCCTACCAGTCATACTCTGATCAAATTTACCTTAAAGAATTGCATATTTGGTGGAGTAGTGGTGGGGGGTACTGTCAGTTACTCTTTCTAAGCAACTGTCTGGCTGCTATGGAGATGTTGGAATGTTCTAGGAGAGCTTGAGAGTTAGGGAATTCTTTTTTAATTTATCAATTTATTTTTTATTTACACATGACAGCAGAATACATTACCATTCTTATTAAACATATAGAACACAATTTTTCATATCTTTGATTGTATACAAAGTATATTCACACCAATTCATGTTCATACATGTACTTTAGATAATCATGATCATCACATTCCACCATCATTTCTAACCCCCTGCCCCCTCCATTTCCCTCCGACCCCTCTGCCCTATCCAGAGTTCTTCTATTCCTCCTATGCTCCCTCTCCCTATCCATTACAAATCAGCCTCCTGTATCAGAGAAATATTTCTATGGCATCGAGTTCTTTAGCTCCTACCACACCCACCCCCCATCACTCCTCTCAAAAGTCAAACCCTTAAATCACCAGGTCACACATTCCCTCTAACCTCACAGGCACGGAAGTTCAGAGTGGACTGTGATGATGATCTGCTGGAATTTTCTCTCACTTCCAAAAAACCAAGTTGATTAGGGATTGACAAGTGTCTCAGTTTTCCTAAAGGTCTCCTCACAGTGCTTGTGCTCTTTCATGACTTGCCCCCAGAAGCCCTTTGCCATCTCCCCCAGGGGGTCTAAATGCCCATTTACAAGACTCACATGGGGAAGGAAAAAAAAGAATACCAAAAAGATGGTTCATTGCTCAATGCAGCCCATGACAACACATCCCTCAGCTTCTCCTTTTTGCAGTCCATAAACTGCTCTGTAAAATTTAAAAAGCGTGAATTTACAGAGCCCAAGAGGAGCCAGGAGGTAAAGTCCCATCTCCAATCAATGGGCCAGGCATACTGATGAAGCAGGAATATGAGGTTGTGCCAATTTCTGACCAATAAAACATCTTTCCTGCCTTTCCAAATTTGTGACCTTCTCTTTCCCACAGAACACGAAGTGGGAACACAATGAGGGGTGAAAGGTCAGCAAAAAGTAACAAAACAAAATGCAGTACCCAGAATGCCTTGGGATTCTTGGGCACAATTGGGTCACAGTGACATCTCTTCTGGAACTTTTACTGCTCTGTGAATCCCTTGGTCAACCTGCCTACCTCTGTGTCCTCTGGTTTTCTATTCCAGGGAAATATGGTTTCATCACTAGCAAAAATTATTGCTAAAATTCTTCCAGCTGCAGATAGAAGCCTAAAGATCCTGTGGAAATTGGGGTGACTCCGTAAATCCTGAGCAGTGGTTGAAGAAGCACCGGGCAGATTTGGGAGACATGGCTGGGCTATTCTGGCTTCGTGACTTTGGCAGGCTACTGTAAACTTTCTGAGGTTCAGCTTCCCACTCCGAAAGGACATGACTTGCCCCAGAAGCCCTGGAGAGGATCTTGAGATTTCTTGGTCTGATGTTCTCTACTTCTTAAGTAAGTTTGAAACAAGAGAGAGACTGTCAGGGAGTGCATTATGGGAAATAGAAACTGAAGCTGTCTAGGTTCTGAGCCCTTAGCTCGAGCTTCTAAGTGACCATGTAACCTCATCCTGCCCATTGGCTACCTCTAGCAAAGATTGAATTGAGTTGTATTCACATGGTTGGAAATCCAATTCTAAGAAGAAAAAGAGATAGATAGATAGATAATGAATTAACATTGATTAGATAAGAAAAATATCATGAAGACATCAAAATATCAAATAATGGAGCTATTAGAATTATGATAATATGCCTTGACCCTCTGTTCAAAGATTTTAAAAAAGTGTCTTGTCTGTGGTGAAAGAATGCAGCCACATAATATTCCCAATAAACTTCCCAAGAGGATAATAAATTTGGTTTACCATCACCCACTTTGTGACATGTTGTATCTGTGGCACCGTCTTAGTCCAGTTTGAGCTGCCATAACAAAATACCTGTGATTGGTAAATTTAAAAAGATTAGAAATTTATTTCTAATAGATCTGGAGACTGGGAAATCCAAATCAAGGAGCCAGGGGTTTGGTGTCTGGTGAGGGCTACTCTCTGCTCCAGGATGGTATCTTGCTGTTGTATCCTCTGGAGAAGAGTTATACTGTGTCCTTGAGTGGCAGAAATCTAGCAGGCAGAACACTGTATGGAAATATTTTTCTACAAGGGCCTTCATCTCATTCACAAATGAGGAGTCCTCATGGCCTAATTACCTCTGAAAATTCCCATCTCCTAATACTATCACTTTGGCCATTAAGTTTTAACACGTGCATTTTGAAGAGGACACACTCAGACCACAGAGGCGGTGGAGGAAAGAGGGAGTACAGATGAGTTTCTGTTTGAGTAATGACTTACTGTATGCTTATCTGCCAATAACCTGAGCAGGACAAAAATTAGATATGGCCCCCCATGATTCAAACCACTGGAGCTCAGAGAAAGTTTTGTTTAAGCAGTTAGTGGGGTTCAGGCTGGAGCAATAAGCAGAATGTTCAAGGGACCATCCAGTCCAAGATGTAGATATAGAATAGGGATTTTTCCAAAATGAAATTGTCGGGGATAGGGAAGCTTATGACAGTCCCCAGGCATGTAGACATTCCAGGCTGCTGGGACAGAAAGATTAATATCTAAACTAGAAGGTAGGCTAGTTCCTCCGTTGGGTTGGATCATCTTTGTTGTCCAGAATCTAGAAGTGGTTTATCTAAGGGGATGGGAACTTGTAACCAAATTCACTCATTCACTTGCCAGTGGCCCCTGAAGGCACCATGTGGCAAACTGGGAGCTTCTTCAGGCTCCTCACACTCTGCCTGGTGACTTCCAAGATGGATCATGACCACTGGTTCCTATTGAATGCACAATCAGTAAAGTTTGACCCCTTCTTCCTTGCCAAACCTTTCTTTCTTTTGTTAAGGTAATAGGATGAGGGAGAGAGCATGCATGTAGATGTTTTCAATTTGGAATGAGAGAGTATCACGGGTTTTGGATGCTGGCTCTATAAATATTCTGTAAATACTCCCCAAATTGCCTGAGATGCTTCCTCCAGGCCTGCTTTGTCAACAAAGCTGTCTGAGGGGCTTGCCAGGGAGCAGGGAGCCTCAGGGCCAGGAAGATAGTCTAGAGGTGATGTGCAAATCTGAGCTTTGGAGAAAAAACTCAGAAAGAATAAACCTTTGCACTGATGCCTGGCAAGTAAAACTTGCTCTGTAAATAATATTTATTTCCTTTTTAGTACAATCTGGAGTTTGGTGGTTTTATATTTTTTTCTTAGTTTCCTCTCTTGATTGTATATGGATTCTCCACCCAAAATGGCCTTTTGAGGTTCCAATACATACATCTGGAGTGTGTTTGAGTCTGTCAAGGGGAGATGTCCTGGCCTTGTGATTTAGGTAGATGGGGCTGGACGAGGTCAGCCGCATATTTGAGAGTTCAGTTCAAGGGCCTCTAACTGGCAAGGAGCAGTCACTTCCTCCAGGACTACCAGCCAAGTGCATGCTCTCCTCAAAGTCACCGAGCTGAAGATAAACATGGAGCCTATAATAGCTTTTTCATTTGATCTCCTTTATTACATGTTCCACACTTTAAATTCCTCTGCTCCACTCCTGTATTCTTCTGGATCTTTCAGAACAAACATTGAAGTAGGGAAAAGAAGCCAACTGCCCTCTTTCCTCCACCCTTCCCATCCTTTTTGAGTGACTCACTTGAACTAGGACAATTAATCTTAATCAGGACAGTATGACAGCAGAAGAAGACATTCACAGTGAGGCACTTTAGTGCCAAAAACTGGTGAGGCAACCAGCTCCTTCCTGTGGGCTGCAGTGGGGGTGATGTGGGATGATTTGGTTGTTTTAAAAATAGCATTTTGCAAAATGAGAGCTGCCTGCCTGTATCTGCAGGATAGACCGCAGGACAGGGGTTGTGTAACGCCTGTGCTAACCACTGAGTGAGCAGGCACTTTTAATAGTGTTGGCTGGGAGGTGATACAGGCCACCAGGCCCCAAGGATCAGCTCTACCTTAATCTCCGGGGGAGATTAAGGACAAATAATTCCTCATGTTTGTACTGGTTATTTTCTCTGCAGAACTCAGAGCTTCCGCGCATGTATCCTTAACAATTATCCTCATTTTCTGACAGGTGCAATTACTCATCTCCTCTCTTTTGCCCATCTCCTGTTTTGTTTTCTCCATATGGGTCACACTTTTCAATAAGCCATGGCTACACCTGGTACCCTCGAAAGGCTTTGGTGAACACAGTGTACTTGTTGCAGAGAGGCTCAGCAAGTCCTGAAATGACCAGGAGAAATCACCTCATCCCCTCCTGAGTGTGGTCTCATCTTTTCATTTGCAATTAGTTGATTGAGTCTTCATTAGCAGGATGTCTAGTATTACTTTCTGGAGGTTCAAGAACTCCAGGGATATAGTCCAAAGTGCACAGTCCTTCTTCCAAAAACAGAATAGAGAGGGAACTGGAGCATCTAATCTGTCCAATTATGAGTCAATATTGGTTCTGTTCCTGCCTCAGGTGCCACAGCTGCCCCTATGGAGATGGATGGGTGCCACTTCTGTGGTTATGCCTGAGTATAAACACAGGCATCAAAGCTACACATAGATACCAAAGTCCTGGCACAATGAATGATGATGCAAGAGAAGCTGAGTTGGAGGTGCTGGGGTGTTGATAGGGGCTTCCAGTTCATTAAGGGTGAATGACCTCCCATAGACTCCACTAGGACCATTCTATCCCAACTCCTAATGATCTAATAAGGTCTCTCTCCCAGCCTGTTCTTCAGCCCCATTGTGAATTTGCCTTTCTCCTCTGAATATATTGTACAAAGTTTCTTCACAAAAAGGGAAGTCATTTCTGTGGTCTGCTTCTAGGGCCTGGCTGCCTGATCCCAGATAAAGAGTCCGACATATTTATTTTCTGTATCCTGCATCATCATGCACACTACTACTGTACTGGGACAAAAGAGATATGCATTGGTCAAATTGTGCTCCAGTGCATCTGACAGCACTCAGATGTATTACATTGTCACTGTCCCAAGAATGGGTCATAGTTTAAGAACAAACTCCCCTCCCATTCCTCCATTTTGAGAGTATCATTTGGGGTTAACAGGTTCATGTTGACACTGCATTTTCCAAAGTCTGCTGTCATTCCTTCATCCCATAGACCTTTACTGAGCACGACACTATGTCAGGCATTCATCTGGGATATCGTAGGGCCAAGATACAGAATAGAGAATCTATACACAGTAACTATGTATTCTCACCAGGAAAAGCAAGATACATGCATTAGCAACTGTGATATAAAATAAAAAACAAGATTTGGGTGTCCTAGAAAACAGCCAGATGCAAAAACCATAATGCTACATTTTTGGGGGGCGGGGGGGGGGTGAGAATAGAAATGCAAGAAAGGAGAAATGAGCAAAAACTGATATGAGAAAAAAAGAAGAACAATTACAAGGGGTGTTGACCAAGCAGGATACAACTTAGTAGTAAGGACAGTTAATTGCTCAGTCTCAAGGAGAATTTCCTGCCTTAGGAAATTTCATGGTGGCTAGGAGAAGGAGAATGGAGAAGAAATTGTATACTGGCTCCTGTCTCCCACCAGGAAAAGTTTCCATCTAGGAAGCATTAACTCCCCTGGAGCCTGTGCTCTGGCACATATGTACTGAGAAGCATGTCGAGCCTATTGGGTCCAATGTCTCAGAAGATGGGCCAAGACAGGAGGTAAGAGGCTCAGATCACAGGCATGAAGCAAGGCCCTGCCAGTCTACTCTTCCATGCAGTTGGCCAGAACCCACACAGAGAGGCTGAGCTCAGCAGCAGCTGGGGCAGAACAAGTGCCAAGGGCTCCCTGAAGCACCTAAGTCCAAGAGGATCTGAAGTGACATAAGGAGAACTTGATCCAGAAAACATAAATAAGCTCCAGATAAAGGGTTTTAAGGATTCAGAGAGTAGAACTTGCTCTTAGAAGTGTAGTTGGGACCAGGAGTTGAGGGACGACTTTTAGAAGAGGCAAATCTTTAAGTATGTCTTTGCAGAATGGGGCCGAATAGCTGTGTGTATGTCTGTGTGGCGGGGGAGGGGGGTTCTAGAAAGGGCTTCCCATAAAAAGGAGCCAAGATTACTGCAGGGACATGTAGGACAAGTGGATCATAGCGCAGGGCTCAGTTTGGCCAGGGGATGGGAATATGAAGAAATATTGAGGGACAAGACTGAAAATGTAGGGAGCCAATCAAAACCACTCTAAGATTTCATCTCATTCCAGTCAGAATGGCAGCTATTATGAAGACAAACAACAATAAGTGTGTGCAAGGATATGGGGAAAAAGGTACACTCATACATTGCTGGTGGGACTGCAAATTGTTGCAGCCAATATTGAAAGCAGTATGGAGATTCCTTGGAAATCTAGGAATGGAACCACCATTTGACCCAGCTATCCCTCTCCTTGGTATATACCCAAGACTTAAAAACAGCATCCTACAGTGACACAGCCACATAAATGTTTATAGCAGCACAATTCACAATAGCTAAACTGTGGAGCCAACCTAGATGTCCTTCAGTGGATGAATGGATAAAAAATGTGGCATATATACACAATGGAATTTTACTCAGCAATAAAAAAGAATGAAATCATGGCATCTGCAGGTAAATGGATGGCGTTGGAAAGATAATGCTAAGTGAAGTTAGCCAATCCCTCCAAAAAACAAATGCTGAATATATAAGGAGACTCATAGTGGGATAGGGAGGGGGAGCATGGGAGAAATAGATGAATTCTAGATAGGGCAGAAGGGTGGGAGGGAAAGGGAAGGGGCAGGGGGTTAGGAAGGATAGTGGAGTGTGATGGACATCATTATCCAAAGCACATGTATGAAGACAAGAATTGGTGTCAACATACTTTATATACAACCAGAGATATGAAAAAATTGTGCTGTATACGTGTGATAAAAATTGTAATGCATTCCACTGTCATTTGTTTTTTTAAAAAATCAATAAAAAAATGCAGGGAGCCACATGGAAGATCCAGGGTGAGGGGTTTTGGTTAGAGTCTTCAGTCAGTGGAGGACCAACTGCTGCTGTTGTGGTGAATGTCTTAATTTGGAAATTTCAGTCCCCCTTGTTCATGAATCCTGTTCTGTGTATTCAGACTCTTGGGTATATTCAGACTCTTGGGTATATATTTTGAATGAGAATATTATGAACTAGAATTTTGGAATTTCAGAGATCTATGGGACAAATTTTAAAGCTCTGTGTATTGTTCTTTCCAATTCTCAGATGAATAAATTTAGACCTGGAAAGCTAAGTGGTTACAATTCTTGCTTTTCTTGTTTTTATTATTTGTAGAGCCCAGGGATAGATCTGGCTGAGGCATGGGCTGAAGGAGGTGCTCAAATGTTATGCCCAGGACTCTGCCTTCTCCACCTCTCTACCCTTCACCTCCCTGTCCTGGCTCAGTCTCAGACAAATGCCACTTCAGCGGTGACAAGACTCAAGACTCAGCTCTAGCCTTCCATCATACCAGCTGAGCAGGCTTGAAAATGGGCAGCAGGTGGGCGATAGAATGTCCCATCAAATGCAAAACAAAACAAGGGATTCTGGCTAGAAACTGGGGAAATGGAAAAACAAAAATGTTCACTCCTGGAATCTGAAATGGATTGGCCCCCTTGGAATTGGAGCCTGGCCCTGACTAAATTGTCTCCTAGATTTGGTGATAGAGGACACATGGGTGGAAAATAGACTTGGCTACATTTTTTCTTAAATCCCCTAGGAAAAGATGGTCCCGATGAAGGCCTGAATTCCCAGGAAGAAGTCCTGTTTGATCCTTTTCAATAAAGGAGATCATATCTTTATCCTGTGTGCAGTAATGGGTTTTCAGGCCTGCTCCGCCTTTCCTCTGCTGGAGAACCTAAAAAAGGTTTCCCTCTGCATATTCCATGAGGGGTGGCTGGTGCTGGATGGTGGCCTTTAGGGCCTGACCGAGAGCTTAGGCCCCTTATCAAAAGATTATATTTTTTATAAATTGTCCTTGAGAATGAAAGATGGAACTTCAGCATTTCTTTTATTTTCTTTTTCTTTATTTGAATTAACATGAAGTCAAATTAGATCTTAGAGTGAAATTGATTGCCACATCATTTAGACATGTTGGCACAACATTCCAAAAATAACTCAATAAGAATGGGTTTTTCTTGGAATTTATCACTGCTTGTTAGTGAGAGCCCAAGCACAACTTTGTGCTAAAAAGGAATGAGATTCAGGGAATGGAAATGACAGTGGAAGAGAGAAAGGAAATCCAGGCAGGCAGTCGGCTTTCATTATCTGTGATGTCTGGAGCAGAAACAGAAAACACGAGGCAGAGAGGGACCACCATCCTGTGTGTCAGACTCCCTGTTTTCTCCAGGTCTCAGCAGAAACTGATGGTCAAAGGGAAAAGAGGAGGGTGTCTCGGGTTCAGAGGATGTCGCTCCTGCCGTATTTTCTCAGCTTTTGAACTGAAGCACTTTTTAAAAATATATTGGTTTTAATGAAGAGGTCCACAGGTTCAGAATATAATGAAATAACATAAATATGTAGGAGCAGTGAACAGTAACAGGAGGTCAAGGACAGAGCAGTGTACCAACCTGATGACCAGGCATGAGGACAGGCCCTGCCATGGTCACTGCATCACCTGAGACAAGCCTTGTCACTGCTGTGAACTTCTCTTAACATTTAAAATGGAGAAGAAGCGTAGTTAAGATGGCAGTGAGGGTTAGGGGAGCACATCTTCATCTTTACAGAGCTTCTCACATCCAGGCAGTGCAGACAGAGGACTCAGGCCTTTTCATGGACAATTCCTCTTTCAGGTGCCACTACTGTTAGGCTAGAAATGGAATTTCTTGCCAGGGCCAGAATTATGCACTTGGATTCCCCACCTGTGACTTGATATATAATGTTTGAACTCTTTCTGACTTTGGGTCACAGTGACCGTGGACATCTGTGGACAATGGCAAGTCTATGCTGCCTTCATCGTGGGTGCCCCAAGGCCTTTTCTCCTCTCACTTTGCCCATCTCCCTGGTCATCTTATGCATGCCTGTGGCTGTCCATTTCTCCAGCAAGTGATGGCCCTAAATCTATATCTTTAGCTTCAACTTCTCTTCTGAGCACTGCTATCTGCTCAACCACCTGCACTCCTATCTGAGACTGAATTGTTCCATCTCCTTTTCTCTGTCAGTGTCTTTGTCAATTCAGGTGCTATAACAAAATACCATAGACTGAGTAGCTTAAATAGCAGATATTTGCTTCTCACAGTTCTGGAGGCTTGAAGGCCTAGATAAGGTGTTGGTGGATTCAGTATCCAGAGAGGAATCACTTTCTGTTGTATAAATGTCCACCTTCTTGCTGTATCCTCCCACGGAGACAGCATGTGCTGATCACTTGGTCAGTTCCTTATTAGAAGGGCACTAATCCTAAGAAAGGTACAGTGCTTTCATGACATCACATAACTAATCCCTTCCCAAAGGCTCTACATCCTAACAACATCACACTGGGAGTTAAGACTTTGACCTAGAACTTCATTCAGTCCACAGTGCACCATGTGCAGTGCATGATTCCATTACCACTGTGGGTGCTCAAGTCATGTACCCAGGGGTCATTCCTCACTACTCCCCTTCTTGCCTACCATCTGCTGCAGAGCTATCATAATCATCTGGCTTCTCTTGAGTGTGTCTTTCACATTTATTCAATGTGTCTACTTTTCCTGTATCCTCTCTCCCAGTACCTTATGCTCTTTTCCTCATTCATGCTTGACATCCAAATGGTCTCTCTAACACCATTTTTCCCCTTTCCCATTCTTTATCTATGCTGTAGCCAGAAAAGTTCTTTAAAAAAATCCAGATATTTTTCTCCAGTGATTCATACACTTTATTGGTTTCCCATTAACCTCTGGATAAACTCCAAATTCTTTAATTGTAGCTGAGAAGCCTCACCTTTTCAGTCTGCCCCCTTTCTACCCTCACTCCTCTCCAGGACTTTACTGGACACATGTCTTGTAGTCTGTGCTTAAAAGAGCTGAGTATTCATAAAATATTGTCATTCTCAGAAAAATCCTATTTGTACCTTCACTAGATTCTTCCCCATCCTCAGATCCCAGTTAACTTTTGCTTCCCACAGGAAGCCTGCCTGAATTCCTACTCTCAAACCCCAATAAAAAGTCATTGCCTAGTTCCAGAATTGGAACCAATAGTGTTTTTATTTTCTTTCATCTGAGCATCTTTTACTTAAATGGGACAGTCTCACCAGTACTGAAGAAAACACAATTAAGCTCATCAGCATCACCTTTTACCTTGGTGGGCCCATTGAAAAGGAAGTAGGGGATTCCTAATCCATAGGAAAAGAAAAGGAAGACCTGTGAGGGTTCATGTAGGTGCTTAGAGGGGAGGACACCTGTCATCTCAGCACTTGTAGGTCCCCATAGGGTCTTGTGTCCACTGTGCTTCTTGTAGATAGTTCAGCAGTTATGCTGGAAGGTTCTGTCAGCTCAAGAGGCAATAACATGAAAGAGTGCATGTCCTCTGCTCAGATGAGCTGAGGGCACTCTTGGATGCACAACTTTTAAGATACTACTTTCAGAAAATCACAAATATCTCAAATATCATATCACTGAAAGCCAGTCACACTTGAACAAAGTCAGTATTTTGACCATAAGTTAAAGCTACTGTACTTTTGAGATATATCATCTTGTTAACAACTGAAGGTTACAGCTTCATTTGATTTAGAGATTGTTCTGTTGACTAGAGAAAGTCTCATCACATGGTGACCATTTCCTGGGACAGAGGTCTTTAAAAATAGGAGAGAATTTCCTGGGGATTTCTTTGAAGTTACCCTCCTGGGCTGAATTAGATGTACCTTCCAGATCTGGGATCCCATTTACTCCCTTGTTCTCCTATCATGTCTTCAAGTTTATCTCATGGGGGTTTATTTAACACCTCTCATGTCCATCAGACCATAATCTCTATGAGGGGAGGGACCCATGTCACTTTTACAATGCTATGTTTCCATTCATGAGACCAAATGTGTTTCAGTAAATACCAGTTGGAGAAAAACTTGTCTGTTTGCTGCTGCTCAGTCACTGGTGTGAAAGATGAAAAAGGCCTTTGGCTTCATTTTCAGCTGGGTTTGTCTGCTGCATTCATAAGATAGCAGAGTATCTGCAGGGTAGCCACCAGCTCCTTGGGCTAAGAAAGATCGTAGGAAAAAGCCTGTCATTTGACCAAACTGCAGAATATGGGGAGGGGGATCACAAGAAGAAAAGCAAGGAGCCCCTAAAGCTAGGAGGACCTCAGGGGTCAGAGGTGCTAAAAGCACGCTCAGAGCCACATGGTCCATTTCTCCCTGTAACCTCAGGTTTCACCAACTATTCGACTGATGGAATATGTTCTAAATCCAAGCACTTCATGTCTCGGGCTCCAGTGGTCCTGATGAATAACTTCCATTGTTAAGGGCCCTTAACAGCACTGCCTGTATGAACATAAATCTTGCCTTCTCTCCCCCTGTCCATTCTACCCATCTCACCCCCAACCCAACCCTTATACTCCATTTTGCTCCACAAAGTACTAGAAAGACATTTAATAAATCATCTGAGCAGGAGTAGAATGGCAGGAGAAACACCTAGTCCATCACCACCTTATCCACTCCCTTTGCCAACAGCAAGGTGAAACAAAGACTCCAATATCTTTGAAACATTCAGCATCTGAGGAACATGTGCTGGGCAAGGGTATTCCTTCATTTGCCCTCCTCAGCAGGATGCAGGAGCTTTGCCTTTAATGGGTTTAGAAGCATCATGGAGGCAGTATTTGTAGATTCTACCCACCTTCCTTATCCAAGCTCAGAAATTCTGCATTCTATCCAGGGAAAAAAGCAACAGAAGGGCAGAGATCATTGACATTCTGTCCACTGGTATGTCCCAAACGTCTAGAACAATGCCTGGCACCCAACAGGTGATCCGTAGATATTCACTGAACAATGCTGAATGGAGAAAACAAATGGATATTAAAAACAGCAACAAACCAATTGAAATGTTTCTTTAATTTTAAAAACCATATTGGCATTTTCATTAGTCATTTGTCTCCATGATCATATTGTATAAGTCATGGTCTCCTCTTTAAAAGTAACATTTACATATTTTAGTATTTATAGAAGTAACAAAATTTGATAGAATCCAAAACGTAAAAAAATAATTGCACTCATCCCATACCTCAGAGACTAATTCTTCCTTGGACTTCTATCATATAGGCATTCATATGATGCTGAAATGAAAATCATCCCCAAATCTCTGGCCTCTCTCTCTCTCTCTCTCTCTCTCTCTCTCTCTCTCTCTCTCTCTCTCTCTCAAGATTCATTCACTGTTGCACTTTTCACCATGTCCTATGTGTGTCCTATGTGGGGAGACCCTCAATCTCCAGTTTTAGTACAGCCCTTTCTCCTCAACTCTGGCTCACGGTTTGGTTTCAAGAGTGCACTTGACAGTTTTGCTGGATGACTTTCTTGGTGGTCAGAGCTAGAGAAACCTCTCCTTCTCTGGGGAATGCTTGTTTCCTTGAAACCCCTCTCTGTCTTTCTAGGCATGTAGTCCAGGAACTTCTGGCACCTGGGCCTTCTATGTCATTGACTTGGCACAATCCAGCATGCGATGCTGGGAATCACACCTTTCTATGTCAGCCCCCCTCTGTCTCTTTCTGAGACTACTGTCATCACCTCAATCTATACACTGTCATCAGGTCAGCCTGATGGAAATATAGTCAAGCTGACACACTCACCCCTTAACTTAGGTACATTTCATGTGTGTGTGGCAAGAACTCTTAAGATATACAAGTGTATGGCACAGTATTATTAATATCGTTACCATGCTGAACATGAACTCGATCTCCAGAACTTTCATCTCCTTCAGCTTTCACCTTGAAGCTCAGCTCCATATGGCTGTCCATGGCTTCTTATAGTTGGAGCACCTTAGCCTGACATTCAAGACTCCCATAATCTGACCCAGAAGTAACTTTTTACAAATCTCCTCCAACTGGCCTTGGGATCATGTTCCCAATATTTCTGAACCTATCCCAACTATGAAGGCACACCAACTCTTCCCTGTGTCTGTGTTTTGCTCATGTTGTTCTGTCTGATGGAGTGTTTCTTTCTCTTGCAATTCTGAGGTGGGTAGAATCTACAAACGCTGCCTCCATGATGCCCCTACACACTCATAGTGGGAGTTATCTTCTACCCTCTAAGTGCCATAAAACTTCACATTTGTCATACATCTCATGTCACATCCAAAGGTGTATCACGATCATAGATGAATGTACAATGTACAATTAGCTGTGAGCCCCTTAAGATTTGCTCCTGATAGAAGTTGTAGAGGAGCCAAGGGCCAGAGACCACACTTTGCACTTGGGTGGCATATTAGTTTTACTCTAGGCTCTTTTTTCCCTACTTTCTCCTTCCTGAAGGTGGTATTTGGCAAGACTTAGCATACATTAGCATAATAATATACCAGAATTATCATATAAAGGGAAAGATTGAGGAGCCTAAGGAATGGGCCTAATAGTTTATAGCACTTCTGGGAACAGGCTAGAGAGGAAGTAGAAATGGGAGCTCAAAGAAAATAGGAGGTAAAGTTTTGGGGAAATAAGCACACTTCAAGTGAGGTCTGGTGGCTAGGATGTCATTCATCTCTAACATGTGGGCATTTCCACCAAGGATAGGGGAAATGATCTGCCTATGGGAGCTATCTCCTAACCCTTGTGGGTTATAGGCTCCCATAGACTGACCTGAATGCTGGTAAAGCTAAAACTCTTTTCTTTGAATTTTTAACCTACAAATTTATAAAAATCCTGTTTCTTGAAGCTATAAAGACTGACTTTTCTCACATAATGTGATACCCATAAGTAAGCACATGAGGTCTAATGCAGTCACCCTGAAGTTCCTCAGGAACCCAGACTTCTCCTCTTTTTCAGCTAGTCACAAGATATCGTTGCACCTCCACCATCCTCACATCTGTGTTCTAGGCTTAAAGAAGGCTGGAAGCTTTTACTTGAGGCTTTGACTATGTATTCAAACTTACACTTTATATGGTGTTGGACAGATTTGTGTCACATGAGTGAGCCAAGCTGGAGAATCAAGTGCTTAGCATTGAGGAATGCATACAAGAAGTTAGTTACAAGTGATTTTTAAGTGAGCCAAACTGTTCTGCCTTTTATACTCTCTAACCCTCCCCTACCACATACATTGTCTTTGAAAATAGTAACATGTTATCTAGATTTCAGTAAGAACTGGGTTATGGGAAATATGTGTATTTACTAATGTATTTGTGTACATATGTATTTGTGTATCTGCTTTGAGAGTCCATTGGTATAGGTTGTGATAATTCCATTCCTATTCTTTTTAAATTTTAAAATTTGGGATACTTAAGAACACTGCTTTTAAAAATTAATTTAAGTTTTATTTATTATTATAAAAATTATATCTACTTAAGGTATACAATGGGAGTTTGGATATGCATGTATAAACCCAGTGAACTGGAAATACAGTCAAGCTAACACATCAGCCTCTTCACTTAATTATATTTCATGTGTATGTGGCAAGAACTCTTAAGATCTACTTTCTAAGCAAATTTCAAGTGTAAGACATAGTATTGTTAACTATCATTATCACGATGAATATGAATTAGATCTCTAGAACTTTCATCCTATGTAACTGAAATGGTACCCTTTGGCCAGCGTGTCTGGTAACCACATTTCTACTTTCTGTTTCTATGAATCTGACTTTTCTCATTCCACATATATGTGAGATCACATAGTGTTTTTCTTTCTTTGGCTTATTTCACTTAGAATAATGTCTTCTAGTTTCATTCCTGTTGCTGTAAATGGCAGGATTATCTTCTCGCTTAAGCGCTAAATAATATCCCTCCCCCACGTGTGTGTGTGTGTGTGTGTGTGTGTGTGTGTCACACTTTCTTTATCTATTACTTTATTGAAAGACACTGCAGTGATTTTCATATCTTGGTTATTGTGATTAAAGCTGCAGTTTGATTAATCCAACTCCAGGAGACTACATCAACCACCCCTACTCCAGTGAGAGCCTGTTGATGTTCTCTTGAGGAATATGAGAACCCTGGTGTGTGAGACGAAGCAATGCTTCAGCAAATGGAGAAGATATCACCGGCTCTAATTTTTGTCGTTTTTAAGTACGTTGGCATTAACTGCTTTGAATTATGGTCTAAAGGAGGATTTGGATCTTGGACTTTATAATTCCTCTCTGGGATGTTAATATTGGGAGGCAGTTCCAATTCAAGTTTGAATCATTGTTATTAGGATGCCATTGGATTTGGGGTCATACCGCTGTTATTTGGACTTGTACATGACTTCTGATGAATTACGTGGTGCATCTTGGCTGTGACAATTTGAGATGGAGTGTGGAATAGAGAAAGAATTTCAAGTCTAGGGTGTTTAATTAATGTACCATTTTCACCCACTTTGGATCCTCAAGCAAAGGTTACATGATCCACCTGATTCAGAGAGTGCCCAGAATGGAGTGGGGGTTGGTATGAGGAGAAAGAAGAGACAGGCACACCAGGAGGCGAATTACAACCTAGTGGTTAAGGAAACAAAATCTTGAGAGTTATAGAGAGATATTCTCCACTCTTGATTTTAAGAAAGAGAGAATATTTCCACTACCCCATCCAGAAAAGGCACACTTTGTGCCTTGAGTAAACTTTTTAATTTGTTATAATTAGTTATACATGACAGTAGAATGCACTTTGACACATCATACATAAATGGAGTATGACTTCTCCTTCTTCTGGTGGTACATGTTGGAGATTGAGTCCACTTGTTCTTTTATCTCCTTTGGTCTTTCTTCCCTACTGAGCTCATGCAGGTCGGAATCCAGTTCTTCCCACTTGCTAAAAGCTGTCCATAGGAATGACTTCCTCTTTTCTGATTATAGGGGCCTGGTGGGTATGAAGAAGTGACTCTGGGTAAGGAAATATTTTCTGCAGATTCTCACACTTCATTGAGAGCAGATTCCAAGTCCTGATCTGAGAACTGAGAAGTCTTGAGAGGCTTGGTGCAGCCATGCCTGCAGTCCACTTTCCTAAACAGCCTTATTTGTCATCAGAATGATCTCTTGATTGTCTGACTCCTGCATCAAAGTTTCAAAGATGAGGTGGTGGTGTTGGGAGAGATGACACTACCACCTCTATATTTCCAAAAAATATTAGCAAGAGAAATGTTGGTTGAATGGACATCTCCTCTGAAGGATCTTACAAGCCACTCTTCTAAGACAAAATCAGGATGGTAGGGGAGGACTGAGGCAACCTTCAGAGGGAGGAAGAAAGAGGGAAGCCCAAGGCAGATGGGATTTTATGATGTGAAATGTGGTGGGTGACTCACGGAAAAAAGCAGTCTGGAGCCAACAGTTCTCTGTACATCTCTCATAATGAATTTTTTTTTCTGGTAATGTATGGGACCTCCCAGCTTAAAAATATCATAGGAATTACCAAGGGATGCATATCATGAGACATTGAAGAAGCACCTACTGAATAGACTAAATGAAGGGTGAGGATTTCTATCGCATACATTTAATAAGAGATCAAGCCACTAAAGTGAAATATTAAGGGAAAAAAGACAAGAACAAAATCCTGTCTCTCCAATCTAAAGATTGCAGGTAGGACTCCCATTAAGCACTTAATAAAATGCAGGTAGGGCTCATATAAGTGCTTAATATTCAGAGGTGGTATTGGGGATTGAACTCAGGGGCACTGAGTTCAATCAGCCACATCCCCAGCCCTATTTTGCATTTTATTTAGAGACAGGGTCTCATTGAGTTGCTTAGTGCCTCACCATTGCTGAGGCTGGCTTTGAACTTGGGATCTTTCTGCCTCAGCTTCCTGAGCCGCTGGGATTACAGGCATGTATCACTGTGCCCTGCTATATGTATATATTAAATGTCTTTTGTAAATAGTGTGCGCGCACGCACACAAACACACACACACACACATGATATCACGCTGACCTGATGTCTTCTCATTAAACATTCAGATTAAAGTCTTATAAAAGTTATTTCATCAACATTTTAGTCTAAGTCTAAGGACAATATCCTTGAATGACCCCTAGGTGAGATTGCAAATAAAGGAAAATTTGAAGTATTTCTTTTGTGTTAAATGGAAAATTGTTAGGATCATAGATGCTAGGTTGAAAGATGAAAAAAATCTAATCAGGAAATGCAAACGCTAAGATTTTAGCAAATTAACTCCTCCTGATGACTCATCCCAGATGTATTAAGTTTTCATATTTAACAGACTTTTCATTGAAAATACTAAATACCATCTGTCTCCTGTGGATGAGTTAATGTTAGTCTTAAAGCCTTAAAGTTCACATTTCCTAATTCTTTTGTTTGGAAATAAATTACCTTTATGTTGCAGTGGCATGGACTTGGGAATGTAATTTCTTTGCCCAGTTGGGAAAAATAAATTTTAAAAATTCCGAAATGAAGCTCTCAGGTGTGAAATATTCTGTGGGTCAAAAAAGGCTGGTTCTGCACTGAATCCATCCCTGGGGCTCTTTTTAGGATTATGTTACTTGCCTCCTTAGCCAAATCTCAATTCTTCATTATAGCTGAGCCCACATGCAAAGCTGAAGTGGGAAATACCTGTCGAGCTCAATCATGATTCACGGAAAATGTCTCCAAAGGCCAAACTGAAGCCCTCCCACTGATTCCTGCCCCCTTTCCTCAACAAGGCTTCTTTTTTAAGTAGAAAAATGTTATTTGGCTTGTGCAAAAAATATTTGACCTTGCACATTTTGGGTGCTTCAACTATGAATGGGGAAAATAAAGACTTACCAACAATCTTGACACAAATTAAAGAAGGATCATGAAGGATAAATGGGAAAGAGATGAGATTGGCTGTTCTTTTGGGACCTCAGGGACCAAACTCTACATACCATGAGTTTAGTGGAGATGAGCAATGGATCTAATCCCAAGATTTGATTACAGTCCTAGCCCAGTCACTAACTGGCCAGAAACTATGGGCACATGACTTCAACCCCAGTTTTCCCTCCTTCAAGTGATGGGATAGGGCTAAAACGGGCTAAAGCCCATGCAGAAGTTTCATTGATGCAAAATGTGTGAATAACAAAATCAGTGATTTGGGGACAAGTGTTCATGTCACCTGGTGAGCTGGGCTGGCAGCCCCAAGACATGCTCTGGAATCCTGTAGTGTTTGGTTTTGTCCCAGGTTCTCTGTACTCAAATTCTCAGCATTCCAGGCCTCCCATGAACCTTTCTAATGCCTATGGCCACTTGTCCCCTGCACCTGGGCTTCTACCCTTCTGTAAACACCCATTGTATTGCTGTCCCTTTCTTTGTTCTCACTGCTCTCTACTCGGCCTTCTGCCACATTTACCCAAATCCTAATTATGAAAGAACTTTTCAGCCTGTCCTTCCTGACCTCCCCTAATTATCTTGACCCAATACTCTGACTTATTTCCCTCTAACTCATGGTTTCTTAAATTCAGCATAACTGACATTTTGGACCCAATACTTTTCTGTTGGGGGATGGGAGGGTTATCCATCCTATCCATTGTAGGATGGTCAGTGGCATTTCTGCTCTCTACCTGATAGATGCCAATAGTAAATAGTGACACCTGAAAATGTCTCCAGAGATTGCCAGATGTCCCCTGGTGGACTGAAATCACCTGTGGTTGAGAATCACTGTTCTCCGCACTACTCATGGTATAAATGGATCAAAACCAGATCTGGCTCTCTCATTTCTAACTCTGTGACCTTGAGGAACTTACTTAATCTCTCTGAGCTTTAGTTTCCTACATACAGTGGAAGAATAAGGTTTCTGACTAGCAGAATTGTTGTAGCAATCATATGGAGAGACTCAGACACGTTTGGGATTTTTCGGTGATCTTTAGGAAGAGCCTTCCAGAAGTTGGTTGCAGTGGACAGAAGGAGCTTTAGAGAGAGAACTGCTTCTAATTATCAAGCAATGTGCTGGACATTAAGTAACAACAACAATGACATAGCACTTCTGCAGAAACTACTGGGCATCCATCAATGTCCTGAGCACGTTGTGCATGTCACATAAAGGAACAACACACAGTGGTAGCAGAGTGAGGAGGGATTCTGAGGGCATCTCGGTGACTCACATTCAGTGGATACCTGGCCCAGTCCCCTGTCATCCATTCCAGAGTTGTTGGGAGCAAGAGGACGGTGACTAAGGCCTCATAGAACAGTTTAACTGGACACTCCTAGTTGTTCCTAAGTGTCACTGCTGTGGGGTCCCTCTCTTATCCCCTCACACAGAGATGGAGTTATCCTTCTCTATCTCACCAAACTTCTCAGGAGATTCTGGCAGCTGAGGGCTCTAGTAGAAAAGGGTGGTGAGCACTGGCAGAGGAGGAGGAGGGCTGAGGGTGCTGAGATCCTCCAAAACTCAGAGAGCAGCAGCCCAGGCCAGGCCAATGTGTGCAAATGGAGGACAGCGATGGGGGGTCTGGTAGAAATGGCATGGATGGCCAGCATTTCAGAAGCAGGAAGGTTCCTGCACCTGCTGCAACAGAAATGCAGTCTCGAGAAATCTGTAGATGAAGGCTTATGGCAGACACCTTTGGGACCATTCAGGGCACTGAAGTGCTCCAAGAAGCCCTGCCTCCCCTGAAGGGCACAGGTGCTGTGAGGTAGGCATCACCACGGGTGCTACATCCACAGATGGTAAGTGCTTAGTCATCACTTTTTCAACTCTAGAAAATTGATAAAACACCGAGTATAGTTAGACGTCTTCCCTATGCCCCTGTGATAGATTGGGGCTTTTTTTTTTTTTTGAGCATTTCAAATCACCTCCCATAGTCACCTGTTCACAGGGCCAAGCTTCTTGGGAGAATTTCATTCATGATTTCTACTGAACTTATGTAATCCCAGCAATCAGTCTACCAAACAGAAGACAAAAACCATATTTACAGAAATTTGCATGCAGTCATGCTAAGCAGAGTGGCAAGGAATGTACTCCAAGTACCACTTCATTTTGAGCTTTTGTGTGTTTCCATGCAAAGATGATGTCAATGCTGACATTGTAACTCACATACACACCTGTACTAAATAGTCCCCTTGTGGTCTCAATGTCCTTGGAAAAAGTTAATGTAGACTCAGTCTTGGTTTTCTGGCCATTAGCATATTTTCCACCAGATAGACTGGATTAATTTTATTCAACTAAAATGACATATCATGTGGTTATCATTAGTGTTATTGACCAGATACTTATAGCTTTATACTTTCTGGGTACATGGTGAAACTTCATTTTTTGCTGCCTTCCAAACTGGGGTGGTACCATGTCATTAGTACTGGCCAGTGCTTGTGAGTATAAGGGATGAGTGACACTCCCATGGTGAAGTATTTAAGTACTGGCATGAAACCATTCAGAGCTCTCCTTCCCTATCATAGTGATGGGCCATGCTTCAGATGGTGACTGCTGCTCTGGGCACTCTACTGTAATGTAGCAATACAGGACAGAACCTACAGACACAGTACAAAGGATGTGTAGAATAAGTGAGAAATCAATCCTTGTTGTTTGAAGGCACTGATACACAGAAGGACAGAATTGTTACTGCAGCACAACCTCACCTATACTGAGTAATACATGTCAGGACTTACCACCAGCCTCTGTTTTCAGTCCAGTGAAAGCACCAGAACAACTTCCAAACCTTTAAAACATAATTCAAAACCTTTTTATGTTTACTTTGTCATCTACTTCTAATTTCTACTGAACTACACTGTAGTTCCTTCAATATTAGAGGGCTGGAAGGTCTTCTATTCTCAGCATGTATGTATCCTAACATATTCACGTGTAAGAGAGCATGTATTTAAAGATGACAAAGGCCCTAGTATAAATCCACACCACTGTATCAGGAACCTTGCATCATGCCTTGATTTGCATAATGATATCTTACTAGGACACAGTGAATTTTATTTACTTCAAGGCACTATCACAGAAATGATCTCATGCAATGGGCTGGTAATTTTAATCTGACTGGTTTGGTTTTCATTACAAAGTGAAGGGTCACATGGCCAGCTATGGGTGAAGAGGTGGATTCCTTCCAGATACTCTTTTCGCTTGACATGATTCCAAACCCATGCTCCAATGAGGTTTGTGGGCAAAGACACCAAATCTTGCACCTGCATTTACAGAAATTTGCATTTAGTCATGCTAAGCAGAGTGGCAAGAATCCTGCAGTGAGGGACCACAATGTAGAATTCAGATCACTGGAGATATATATTTTTTGGGGGGTGGGGAGGTACTGGGGATTGAACCCAGGGCCACTCAAACCACTGAGCCACATCTGCAGTCCTATTCTGAATTTTATTTAAAGACAGGGTCTTACTGAATTGCTTAGCACCTCACTTTTGCTGAGGCTGGCTTTGAACTTACAATCCTCCTGCCTAAGCCTCCTGAACTGCTGGAATTACAGGCGTGTGCCACTGTGCTTGGCTGGAGATCACATTTATTTATTTTAAATCTGACCCCAACCTTCTCCTTCTACTTAAGTTGGTAGTCCAACCTGATCTTTCACAGCATTCGTGACCAAAATGTCAATATCCACTAAATCAAAGATATCCATAGTTCTAGAATTTAGAATTCATGTGGACCAATATTTTGCGAGTACTTTCCAGAACGTTCCAACAGCAGTTCGTTATTCCATTACGCGCCATCCTTCCTCAAGGACCCCTGTCGCTGCTCACTCCTCCTTTCACGTCTCCGCTCCACTCCTTTTCATTCCTGTCACCCAGATTACAGAATAAGTGTTTTCTGGGCCCCACAGAACTTGGAATGTGGGAGGCTGTTCCAATTGCCCACTCGGCACAAGGACCCTTTCATGGAGTTTCTAACGAGCAATTATTTGACCTCTAAAGTCTTTTCTGCTCTTTGACTTCCAAGAGAACCCATTCAAATAGAGAGTTTTAGTCACTTCATACTTTGCCAGTTTTGAATATTAGCAAGATAGGAAAAACCAGAGGGACCTCTTTGTGATGCTCTCACCCGTCCAGGAACTCCAGTATGTAAATTTCCAGAAGAAAATAGCTCAAGCACTGCCCACTGGCCAGCGATGCTGCTTATATTTTTAGAAACCACATGGGCTCCCTGTCAGACACCAGTCTATGAGCTTTAGTATGGCTTGGAGTGTCAAGCCCATGGGAAGAGGACCCCCAACTGACCGTGGTATGCAAGAGAAGCCAAGTCCTGAAACCCTGAGAGAGTGACAATCAGAGCCTTTCCCCGAAGTTCTCTGCGTGCCCCACAGGAGTGCTTTTGGGTGGCCTGTGGGTTAGTCAGCTTTTCGTTGCTGTGACAAAATTCCTGGGAAAAACAAAGAAGGAAAGATTTATTTTGGTTTATGTTTCAGTCCATGGCCACTTGGCTCTGATGGTTCTGGGCCTGGGTGAGGCAGAACTTCATGGTGGGAAGGGCACGGAGGAGCACAGCTGACCACCCCAGGAGGCTGGGAGGCAAAAAGAGACAGAGAGGAGGGTCCAGGGACACAGCATAGCCTCTGGGACCCACCTCTTCCAGCCAGCCCCCACCAACTCCCTATTGCACCACCAGCTGGAAACCGGGCCTTAGACACATGAGCCTTTGGGGACATTCCAGATGCAGTCTATGACAGCCTGTGACCTTCTTACATCTCCACTAGACTCAACTGCTCATGGCAAACACCCCAGGCCTCTCTCGCCTCATTTTCACTCCTGGGATCCCTTTTACCTACAACTTCCCAAACCTCTCGTGTAGTATCCACCCCAGTTCTGCCTTACGGTAAAATTATTCATATTCTTGCCTTTGCCTCTCACCCAAACTCACTCCAACACTAAATTTTTATCCAGGAAGCCCAGAACTACAAGAGACTCATTTAAAACCCATCCTCCTTTAGATCCCTGCATGGTGGGTTCAACATGAGTTCACAGTACCAGAAAGAAAGATTCAGTGCCATCAATGACCCAATTCATTCAAAGGTGAGATCACTAGAGATAAAGAAAGAAGTCTGGCTCCATCCTTGTGACTGAACACCAGAGCTCAAGAATCAGCCCCAAACCCAATATTATGTATAGTGCATTAATAGGCATTAATAGAAACATTTAAAAAAGAATCAACCCCAACAGGCTGTCCTTCTGCAGAGGAAATGTTTAGGCAAAGGATAGCCAAGGTGTGATGGAGGCAGAATCTGTTACAGAAATGTCCCTGAAGCTCCCATGTCACTGACTGGCCAATAAATTGGTTAGAACCCAAATAAAACAAAAGAAACATACCTGGCCTCCATCAGATCCTTCCCCCATATGGGGGCTCTCTGGTGTGCCCTTAGCAACAAAATCTTAGTAAGGACACAAAGACCTGTGTGGAAACAGTTTGCCTCACTCTCAAGTGACATTATTCTGCATAGTTTAAGAATGATATTCCCCTCCCGCTGGCTCTGGAGACAGCCAGGGAAAACAGCAGGTCAGGAAGCCAAGGAGGGAGTTAGCATTTTATTGTTCTGCAGAAGGACTTCAGTGTGGGTTTGCAGGTGATGCAACTGTGGGGACAATCAGGGCAGCTCTCAGACCTGGCTGTCCCCACTGGGGCACCTGCCATGGCTGAGCCATGCAAGGAGGAAGTGATAAGAAATCATCGGATCCCTGTGGAGCATTGGTTTGCCACTGAAGCAGTTTCCTTTTCCTGGTTGTCTGGTTATATAATTCTTTGGCAATGAGGGACATGCAGGGATATGGAATATGGGACATTTCACCTGGAGGAGGGAGAATAGGGTTGAGGATGTGCATATTCACCCTCCCACACATAGATCCCTTTGTCTGGCTCCGTTGCCTCTCACCTCCTTTTCGTAAGGTTCTAAACCCATAAGCAGCACATTATGCTGTGTTGCCTTATTGCATCTCTGTCCATGATGCTATCATTCACCAGAGAGCAGAATGTTTTAGCAGCTTAAAGTAAACCTTTTCCTTCCCTGTGCTAGTCAGTTTTCCATTACTGTGACAAAACAACAAAGATAAACTATTTGAGAAGAAAGAAAGATTTATTTTGGCTCATAGTGGTTTCAGTGGTTTCCGTCCATGGTCACTTGGCCCCATTGTCTGTGGGGAAACAGAAAATCATGGAGGGACGTGTGCATGGTGGAGAAGTTGCTCATCTCATGGTCGCCAAGAAGCAGCAAGAGAAAGCAAGGATGTACTCTTCAGAGTACATCCCCATTTCCTTCCTTCAACTAGGCTCCACTTCCTAAATGCTGTACCACTTCCTAATAGCCTAGAGAGTGGATTAATCCATTGATGAAGTCAAAGTCCTCACAACCCAATGACTTCCCAAAGGCCCACCTCGGAACACTGTTGCAATGGGGACCTGGCCTTCAACACGTGAACTTCAGGGGACACTTAAGAAGCAAACCACAACACTGCCATAATAACAGTGGTCAATGTCGGGAAGGCTTTATTAAAGTGTTCTCTGGTTCTTTTGTGCCTCTTCATGCGTGGTATTTGTGAATGGGCTGTTGAAACAACTTTATTACCTGATGGTGGCAAAATTCTATAATTCCACACACCATTACTACATAGAAATGAACACTAGGGGCTTGTAGCCAAATTGGAAGAGACCATGGTCAGCAGTCCCTATCCACATCATTCCATCTGTGCTTATAAATGGACAAAGCCTGCTGTAAGTAGGTGCATGTGAGTGGCCAGTAGCCTGCCTGATGATGTTTCTCCTAAGCACCCAATTCATTCATTTATTCCCTTAGTGGGTGGCAAATGTCTCCTGTAAGCACAATCTTAATAAGAACTAACATTTCTGAAGCACTTACTCTTTACCAGACATGTCCCCAATCCTCTACATGTGGGGACTTGTTGAATCCTTAGAACGAACCCTGTAATCCTCTCCATGTGAGAGATAAGGAAGGCTGAGACGTGTTGAGCAGCAGACAGCCCAGACACGGCCCAGGCTTTACATTGCCTCACATGTATGTCTGTCTCTTGATCTGTTCCAAATAGATATGAAAAATTGTTTTTATGTCCGGGTGATGTGGGAGGGGTTCTTACATTTTGCTGTCTGAACTGTAGTGTCAGCAAGTACGGATGGTGGACATTGGTGTGGCAGGTACAGCTCTTGTTTGGCACCTGGGAAAGAAATATGCCGATCAAAGATGCAATGAGGGTAAGGGATGCTCCTGGGAAAAGAGCTGGCATGCTCACAGTGGAGAAGCAGGCACGCCCGGAGTTAATGAAGTTACAGCCAGACCTAGTTCTTGATTGTAAGCGCTACCATTTGCATGGGCTGGCCGACCCTCTGCCCATGGTTAATATCTGTAATTCCATTTCACCCTGACATGGCAGCTGTGGCCCATCATTTGATCTATCATTTCCAAGGAACTCCTGAGGTTTCTTCTCTTCCTTCTTCCCGTCTGTGTACTTGCAATTGGTTTTAATCAGAGGCAAAGACGCTGAATCAGCTTCTAGCCTGAATTTTTTCAGCTGGTGCAAAGATTCCGTGACAGGGCTGCTTTGACATTTTTATCATTCTCTCTTAGACCTGAATAATGTATCATGTCCTCCCAGCCCTCTCCTCTCTTCCCTCTATCATTTTACATAACCAGAGTGAAGCACTCTTGCCTTAAAAACCAAACGCACTTGGGATGTGCCTGCCTTTTCTCATGGACTTCTACACCCTCTTTTTTTCTGTCAGTGTGAATTTTGGATAACCACCCCCCTTCTCTCCTCCTACTAATTCAGCTTAGATTTGTGGGTGGATTCTATGTATGAACTCCTCGTTGAAAGGTATAGATTCTGCAGCAAATGAAATGATTCTTGATTAAAGATTCTTGGTTAGGAATCTGATCTGTTCCTTAGAAATGAATTATTTTTTTCCCAATAAAGAGATTAAAAAAAATTAAAGGGAGACTATTTGATAGACCCCTCCTGGGAGCTTCTTCCCTGGGCAGTTTCAATGTTCAAACATAGAAATAATAGTTCTAGCAATACCAACCCATTATGTTTGTGGAGTTTTTCCCTCCATGCCAATAACTGCCGTGTTGTGCTTGAATGTCCATATGCCTGCTCAGGAACCGCTTTATCAGACCTGAATGGAGTTATTTCCTCTCTTTATAAGCTAAGAAAATTAACACAGAGATGAACAAAGAAGAAGCACGTCCATGCCCCAGCACAGCTAAAGGCCATGGAACTTGGGGTTTGATATTAGACACATAGGAAGGTTTCCTCCAACTGGACAAAGAAAACTACTGAATTTATTATTTCATGAAAAGATTCATCTTGGGGTCCATCAGAAAGCAAGGTCCTTTTGTAGATATAAAATAGATTTTTAATTACCAGCCCTTAAGAACTACTCAGTCTCTTTCAGCGATCTGCTTTGGAGCTAGGTTATGTCGGGATTTATGACTATCCATGGTATTAAAATATTCAACTAAATATGAGCTAATGTGTTTCCTTCCCCATCCCAAGCCACAACTTCCTCCAAGGGTCTGGAGCCCATAGCACATCAGGCTGTAGAGACTCTGCCTTCCCAAATCCAGTAGGTTTCCAGATGGAAAATTATAATCCTTTCTGGGAAAGATTAATACATGACCAACCGTGATAGAATGATTGTTAAATTTTTTAAGAATTTTCTGGGGATTCAACCCAGGGGTTCCCGTGTATCACTGAGCTACATCCCCAGGTCATTTAAAAATTTATTTTGAGACAGGGTCTCACTGAATTGCTGAGAGTCTCACTAAGTAACTGAGGCTGGCCTCAAACTTGCTCTCCTCCTGTCTCTGTCTTTTGAATCATTGAGATGGCAGGCGTGTGCCACCACACCCAGCTGATGATTGTTAATTGTATGTGTCAGCTTGGCTAGGATGTGATATGCATGGCCTCATTCAATCCAATGATGGTCCTAAGAACAAAGACTGAGTTCAGGGATACAGCTCAGTGATAGGGCACTTGCTTAGCACACAGGAGATTCCTGGGTGAAATCCACCAAAAACAAACAAACAAAAATCAAGACAAAGACTGTCTTGGGGAGAAGATATTTGACCTTGAGACAGCATTTCAGAAGCTTGGCCTGAGTCTTTGTTGCTGACCTTCTTGTGGACTCAGGGCAGCAACATTGACTCTCCAGAATCTCCCCCATTGGCCTACGCTACGGCCACACTACAGCCACACTACAGCTATTCCTTAAAACCTCCCCCTCCCACCCCACCCCACCCCACCTCTCCTGTCACGTCTGTTTCTCTGGAGAATCTTGACTAATTCAAATGGCAGCAGGTCCTCCTGCTCAATCTTCCCTGACAAGTGACACCCCTTGGGCCAGCCAAGTGGGCTGGGCTCTCTCCACCCATGATACTTTTTTTGTTTCTTTTAATGAAAAAATTCAGTACATTTTTGCTTGTTAGATTAAAACTGCAATTTGTAGCAGTTGATTCTTAATGGTAAATGCTGAAGTCCCAGCCATTTCCTTGGCCAAACCTCAGTGACATCCTTGGACTCCGCTCACAGGCCACCTCTTCCAGTAAGCTTGCCCTGAGGCCCCTCCCAGCCTTCCCACGTCTCCCCTCAGCTCCACTCTATGCTCCCACGGCACCCTCTGCACAGATATAGCTATCACTGGGTGTGGCCTATTGTATTGGAAGGTGTTTTGTGTATAGCTTTTTTCCTGCCATAATCTGGGCTCTTTAAGGCTGGGATTAGGTTTATTTATGTTTGTATCCTTGGTGGATAACATGGTGTCTGACCACGGTAGGGGTGCATGTATTTGACCAAGTTAGTAAAAGGATAGTTTTATATCAGTGTTTCCATGTCATTTCTAGAAGGTTCCCCTATGCCCCCAGAGTGGGCTGGAAAGGATATGCCCTTCTGTGCCTGCACCCTGCTCTTAGTCCAGCTACCTCCTTTTCTAACCTCGGCAGGTGTTTCAACCTCCTCGGCATTCCTTTCCTTTCTGTGCAGTGGAAATAATGTGCACCTGCCCCACGGGGTCACCATGAGGCACCACTGGGTCACCATGAGGATTAAGTGATCTGGGAGTGGGATGTTCTAGGAATGGGAGTGGCAGCCCCATATCACTAAGCATTTGTTCAACACACACGTTCTCCAGTTCTCTGAAGCTGAATCTGCAAAACAAGCCAGTCCTCTCTGGCTGCACCCTCAGTTCCCACGTTTTCCTTCTCTTGCTAAGACGAGGGCATTGCCCGGGCCCTGCCTCAGTCCTAGTTCAGGATAGCCTCTCCCTCCAACCTAAGAAGCCTCCTGGGGTCTCTCAGGCAGGTTTGATTTCAGAGGCAGAGTGATGATTTTCTTTGCTTTCAGAGATTCCTAAGATATGTGATCTCAAGTGGGGGTGGTTTTGCCCCCCCCCCACTCCAGGGACATTTGGTAATGTCTGGGGACACTTTTTATGCCACAATTGGGGAATGGAAAATGCAATTAGGATCTAGTGCATAGAGATCAGAGAAGATGCTCAATGTCCTGCAATACACAGAACATCCCTAGATAACAAAGCATTGTCTGATCCAAGAAATCATTAATGCTGGGGTTAAGAAGCTCTGTTCTATGCAATAGTCACGACCTTATGCAAAAGATGCGTCCTTCTTCAACACACAAAGGCAGGCAAAACAGGCCACAAGTGTATGTCAAAAAGGTTCTCCAGTGACACAACACTGGTAAATATCTCCATTCATTGTTCCTCTCGGTTTCCAAACTAGATCACTACTTAATTATTTCTCCTCTATACTAACATTATCACAAAGGATATGTTTACTTAATATTGATATGGGATTTGATTGGGGAGGCAGGTAGTGACAGAAATTGATTGGCATTCGATGACTATATTGGATAATAAAGGAAACGAGATGCATTAACAGACATTAAGATGTCTACTTGTTTTATCAGTGGGTAGAGACATTCAGTAACATAGCTTGTGGTTCAAAGTGTCTTTTCTCCACGTAGGCCTGGTTCTGCCCTGGCTCTGACACAAACTGTGTGGTATTTCCCAAGTTACCTAACTGCTCTGTTCTTTGGCTTCCTCACTGTACAATAGGAATAACACACACTTCACAGAGTTATTGGGAAGGAAAGGGACATAAAACAAGGAAGCATCCAACTTCAAAAACCCTGGCTCTACAATTTTCTAGTTATGTGACCCTGGGCAAAAACGTTAACCCTTTGGAGCCTCAAGTGCTGCGTCCATAAGATGGAAATACTAATATTATCTATTCCACAGCACTGTTGTAAACATAAAATAAAATATGGGAAGTGCTTCTTTTACAGGAAGCTGTGTCTCAAAAAAAAACGTACAAGTTTTTTTTTTTCAAACAGCTGTTTTTTGGGATTCAGAAAGAAGGACTAAGTATGGAATTCTTTACTGACTGAAAGCAAAGCTTGTGTGGTGTCTAATTTTAGGTGTTGATTTAGCTAAATGAAGAAATACCTAGATAGTGTATTATTTGGGGTGTGTCTGGGAGTACTTTCAGGAAAAGTTTAGCCCATGAGTCAGGGTGGACTGGGTGGGAAACCCTGCCCTCGTTAGGGTGAGCATCACCTGGGTGACCAGGACCTGGAGACCACCAAGTGGGGCACCCTCACCTCCCATGTGACATCAGGGGTCCAGGCTCCCCGGCCACTGGACTGCAAGACTTTTCCAGCAGCCTCTCCCCCAAGGTTCCCAGGCATTCAGCCTCAAACCAAGAGCTACACTGTTGGTGACCCTGTTTTGGGGGACTTCATATGTGCCGTGAGAGTCTGCCAGTGTCCCAAGGCTGCACAAGCAGGCATCCTGACCTGGGATCTCTCTGCTGCCTCAGTCACGTGAGTCAATTTCTCTTCTTTCCTATGTCTCTGTGCATGTTTTGTTGGTTCTCTCTGAACAATGCTGGCTGATGAACACAGCTTAGTAAGGAGCATTCAAGATCGCCTATGAACTTGCCGTCCTTCCTTCTGGCCCAAGAGACATGGAAGTCATTTGCAGCTAGGTGAGAGGAACCTCAGCTCTGCCCTGTTTTAAGAGGCCAAGGAAAAATGTAGGCTGTGTGTAAATACTCCCTTCTCTCATCCCTATTTCCAGCAAAACACCCACAGTCCCTTGTTCTAATGACATTCTGAAATTCCAGAGTAGGAAATTTGCTTAATAACAGAGTCAACATGGTGATGTTTGGGGAGAAGAAAAAAAAAACTTTTTCAATCCACAATAATCACTCCTCAGTTGAAGCCTGAAGTCACGATCTTTCATGGAACGAGGGCTGAGGAACGTGTCCCTTGGGTTTCTGTGAAAGATCAGAGACGCAGTGTGGGATGGTTATGTGAACCCTGCCTAATGGGTTGGGGCGAAGAGCAGTGGGCCATCAATCTGTCCTTGAGTTCAGCCTTGCCCATGGACAATTATAGGCAAATTTGAGCATAATTTTGTAGATAATTGAGATCAGAAGTTCGTGCCACTTGCATGGTGACCACTAACATGACACATTCTGCATCAAGGCAGAAGACGGATGGAAGGAGCTCTGGAATCTTATTTTCATAAGGGGTTATTATTAGTGCTCATCATAACTCACAGGGAGACATGCCTTACTTTATGTTTGGGATATGTAAAAACAATGGGGTGGAGAAAATTAATCAGAAGACATCTAAAGTTCTTAAAAGAAAAGGAGATACTAAAACAGGCTCCAAAGCAGAATCAAACCTCATCATCCGCAGCCCATGCCAATCCAATTCTCTTTACTGGGATTCCCTCAAACAAACAAGTGGAAGTAATCAGGCACACAAAGACTGCGAATGACCAGGCAGATAGAAAGAGATCAGAATAGGGGGCTGGGGCTCAGGTAGTACTCTTTCCTGGCATGAGTGACACACTGGGTTTGATTCTTAGCACCACATGTAAATAAATAAAATAAATGTTTAACAACACCTAAAAAAATTTTAAGAAAAGATTAGAATAGAACATAAAAATGGAAAATGAAGTTGTTATAATGAAATGTTCCATGTATTTTAGATTTAAATTGGGTGAACAGGAAGATGTGTGGAATAAATCACCCTTAATGCAACAAGAAGAGACAGGAAAGCATGTTAAGAGATGTGCAGATGTAATGAGGGTCTAACACCCAGAAATTATAAGAAGGGGGAGATGGAGACACTGAGGGAGAGCCAGTCTTTTAAGAGAAAATGACTAAGGATTTTCTAGAGCTGATTAGTGAATAACAGTGCACACTTAGGAAATACAATGTATACCACCATTTGACCCAGTTATCCCAAGCCTTGGCTTATACCCAAAGGACTTAATATCAGCATACTACAGTGACACAGCCACATCAATGTTTATAGCAGCTCAATTCACAATAGCTAAACTATGGACCCAACCTAGGTGCCCTCTAACATGAATGGATAAAGAAAATGTGGTATATATACACAAGGGAATACTACTCAGTCCCAAAGAATGACATTTGCTGGTAAATAGATGGATCTGGAGACTATCATACTAAGTGAAGTAAGCCAATCCCAATAAGCCAAAGGTTGAATGTTTCTCTGATATGTGGATTCTAACATACAATAAGGTGGGGGGAAGGGAAGAATAGAAATATAGTAATTAGACAGAGGGGAGTGAAAGGAGGGAAGAGGATATGGAGTAGAAAGGACAATGGAATGAATCAGGATATTGTTATCCTATTTGCATATATGATTACATGATAATATAATGAAGGATCACATTATAATCCTACATCATGTACAACCAGGAGAATAAGAAGTTATACTCCATTTATGGATGATATGTCAAAATGCATTCTACTATCCTGTATAACTAATTAGAACAAATTAAAAAAACAGAGAATCAGAAAAAAAGAAGAAAAGATTAATTCAAAGAGTTGAAAAATCGGACTGTTAAAAAACTCAATGCAGGAACAATGGAACTGATACTCAAAATATTAACATCTTCAAAGATCTAAGAAAAACATTGTCAACCTAAAAAACATATTCTTAGCAATATGACCTTTCTAGACTAGGACACAACAAAAGTAAGTAGAGCTCAATCTCAAAAATACGATATTGCATGGAAGAAGCTAATTGTAGAAAACTTTGTAATGTATCATGCCATTTTTATACAGTTCAGAAATCAGCAAAAATACACAATTATTTTAGCTTTTTAGTTAAATATATGTGGGACAAAATTATCATAAAAAGCAAGAAATTATTGTAACTAAAAGGGGTTACCTCTGGGAGACAGGAAATGGAAAGGAGGCAGTACACAGGGAGAGAGAACAGGACTCATAATGGTCTGGTGCAAACTGGAACGTAGTACAGGAATGCATCTTATTACTGTGCTTCAAAACTTAAAAACTATCTTTGGGATGCATCAGAGATATGTGTTTTAGTCAGCATTTTTGCCTCTGTGAACAATAGACCTCTGACTACAAGAACCTCAAGGAGGAAAAGTTTACTTATTCCAGAGGTCTCAGTCCATAGCTGGCTGGCTTCACCCTTGGGGGTCAAGGTGAGGCAGAACATCACTATGGAAGGGTGTGGCAGAGAAAAGCAAGTCAGGACATGGCACCAGGAAGCAGAAAGAGAGAGCTCCACTCTTCAGGGTCAAAATATATATCCCAAAGTCTCTCTGCCAGGAGCCCACCTCCTCCAGCTACACCCTGCCTGCCTACAGTTACACCCAGTTAATTCCTATAGAGGATTAATGCAATGATCAGATTAAACCTCTTATAATCCAGTCATTTACCTATGAACGTTTGGGGGACATCTTATCTGTGTGTGTGTATGTGTGTGTGTGTGTGTGTGTGTGTGTGTGTATTTATATACATAGATCCATATATATTATACAGACAGATCTACCTCTCTCTATATATATAGATTGATCTCTATATAATATAGATCTTATATATTATATAGATACATATATGGAGAGTAATATCAATTATTTAAGTGGCAGTTCTCTTTGATTAGGCAGACGAAATTTTAATATAATATAGTCAGAAGAATTTTCTAAATATTTAGAGTTAGAGTGGGTTCCAGTAATCTGAAACAAAATACTAAAATGAGAGCTCCATAAAGTTTCAAATAAATAGTGGGAAACACACTCTATTACCCCAAGCCCACCCTTTGGAATATAAGCAGGACCTGTGACTTACTTGCTTTTAACCAACACAATATAGCAAAGGTGTTGGGATGACACTCTCTTGATGAGGTTTGTTATCTGGTAAAGGTGCTCCATGATATCACTCTTGTGACAAAGTTTCATTGCATAAGAAGGTCCTAGCAAATGGGAGAGAGAAGTTCTCCCACTGGCCTTGCAGATGGAAGAAACCACATTGTCAACTGCCTATGGAACGTGCAGAGAGGCAGGGCACTGAGGAGCAGAAACCCCTTAGAAGCCGGCCTCACTCCTAGGCACAAGGAAATGAATTCTGCCAATGCTTGTATGAGCTTGGATGTGGATTCCTCCCTAGAAGGGTCTTCAGATGAGAAAGCAGCCTGGTCAGCCCCTTGTTTGAGATAATACATACTTGTTTTTTCAAAACCGCTAGAATTGGGGTGATTTATTACAAAGCAATAGAAAACTGATGCTTGCTGTATTCGTTATCTTTGTATCATTCCTGTGACACAGTGCAGTGTTTAACTCAGCGTGCTGTGTAAATATTTTTTCTTTTCTTTATTTGTCTGCTTATTTAATTATTTAGTGAATAAATGGAAGAATTAAAACAAGCCCTCACCCCTCCAAGCCTGTCTCATCAGGATGCTAATGGAATGATGGAATGTTCTGGCAACAGAGGGAGCTTCCTGTTCTGGGAGGTGTATAGATAAGAAGCCAGATTCACACAATGCCATGGGCCCATGGGCTGGTGGGCAGAGGAAAAGAAAGGGCCTGAACCTGGTCTGTTTTCTCAAGTCCCTGAGGCCTAAAGGAACACGTTCTATATAGTAGCAATAGATTTACCAAGAAGCAAATGAACTTAAGCTTTAGAGCCCCTAATTTCCACCTGCTTCTTCCAAAGCAGTTTTGCATATATTACTTTGAGAGGGTCTCAAAGACTCCATACGCTCGAGGTGCCATAAAACCTGTATCCACCTACCTCTGATAAATTATAGAGAACAGGGACACTAAGTATTTTCCTCTGCAACTGAGGGACATCAAATAGGTTGATTGCAAAAAGAGGTACCAAATAAATGCTTAAACTGAATTGCTATTTTTCTAGAGATATCACAAAAAAAAAACACCTCTAAAGATTTCATTCATTCATTCATGCTTAAATCTAGAGTTATTGGTTGTAGACAATTGTATATAAATTGTTACAGTGTATAATTTTTACCCCTTGGTGTGTGCACTTTTGTCTGTGTGGTTAACCCCTCTGTAACAGATAGACTATTGGAAATACTCATGTTTCCTGTTTGCTTCTTTCTGTCTGGTGGTGGCCTTGAGCCTGGTCATCCCTCTAGGGATATAGTCAGGAGCAGGGACTAAGATTCTGTAACCTACTGAGGTCTTTTCCAGGTTCAGATCCTTCTTAAGATTACTCTCTCCAATATTTCTCAGTGAATAAATTGTTTTATGGAGGGACAATATCTCTTTTAGATTATATTGGTTTGGTTTGAATAAGTTCAAGTAGAAGGCAGAGCAGAGACCTCAGTGGTGAAAACTAAATAGAAGTACTAATAAAATCGTACCTGGTAAGTACTATCATTGGTGGATTTCTTCTCTTTCTTTCTTTGATTTTTTAGTTATTGGGTGCTTACTATTTTCCTGGGCCTCTGGGTCCTAGTAAATGGAGATTCTTTTAATATTCTTTATAACTATTTCCTCTCTTCAGTACAGATATAAATTAAAGGTACAACTTCTTGATCATTTAGTAAAAGTATTTGAAGAATGTTGATTGCATGAAAACTATCCAGATGTCATTTCTTCCACCACCTTCCTCAATCTGCCAGAAAAAAAAGACAGCTCTTTGTAGAAACTCTAATGTTCTGACTACCCTTGTTCTACATCTTGCTTCCCCTTCTGCCTGGGGAGTGAGTGAGTCCATGTAAATGCTCCATTTTCCTCAGCTCCTGGAACTAACCCCTTGCCCTCATCCCCCTTTTGCATTTAAGACTACGTAAGATCTTACCAGTTTCACTTTAGCCTATTAGGCTCAAGTTCAAGTTCAACCTCCATCCAAGCTGAAACTACCCAGGGCCAAGAGTCTTACATTTTGTAGGCACTTGTACTCCTGTTCCTAGGGCCTCAGGCCATACTTATCTTACAGGGACTGTTATGCTACTACTTGCATTTCTGTAATTCACATTGATGTCTCCCCTTGACATATGAGAGAGTGATGTTGGCGTAACATGGAGCAGTGGGAGGAAAGAAGACAAGCTCTCAGTGTAGCCATGGTGCAGGCACAGGGATGTTTTCACTGCATTTTAAGAAAATTAAAAATTTTTATTGTAGCTAGGAATTCTTCCCCAGGAAGATCACCCCAGGTGTGTGTTGGCAACTTGCGGCTGTTCTTTGGCAGCCTTAAGAGCTGACCCAACAGCCCAAGGCTCCAGGGTCATCAGCACTGCCCAGGACCCACTGGACTTGCTCTAAATGAAGGGCTTCTGACACACTCACTTGGTTACCATTATGCATGTTTGATGTCTGGCCACACTGAGGTTCCAGCTGTTTTTGCTCATGCTCTGACACCTAGGCAGGATTTAGGTGGAATGTCCTACCCTACTATTCCATTGGCCCTGTCATTTTAGGGGGCAGGGTTTTCAAGGGTCTATGTCATGTGGCTGCCAAGTGTACTTACCTGGGGGCAGTGCTGAGCCTTCAGCAGCATGTCCTGATGCTCATAGGATCTTGGGAGCTTTGCCCATCAGCCTTTAGTCTGCCTATATCAGAAACCATGGCTATGACTCCTGTCCAGCATCTGTAACTTAGTGTCCCCAGCTCTCCTGTTCTTCCTCTGAGTCTGGCAATCAGAGAACTGCACTGTCCTGAATTCTTCAGCTTCTCATCTGCTGTGGGCATTCTCTCAACCCTGAGGCCAATGGTGTCATTGGCGTCTTTGTGAAATGCCACAGTGCCTGAGCATCTGGGATGGCTACTGCATTTGCTTTGAGGGAAGAGGCTCAACACAAGGATAGAGCTCAACACTGCCAACTTACCCCCTCCCAATCTGCTCATGTGACCCGGAGCTGAAAGCCATAGGCCATAATTGCTGCACACTGAATGGATAAACAAATCGTAAATAATTATGTGAACACATCATAAACATGGGGCCAACCTGTCTCTGTTAGCCTGTCTGTCTCCAAAGGCTGAAGGAGTAAGATGAACAAGGGTGCCTCTTTCCCAGGACTTGAGGCAGCAGGAAGGGATCAAAACTTCAAGCAGAAGTTTCTCTTATGGGTGGAGTGGGGCAGCTGGACTTCATCTTGCTAAAGCTGAAGCAAGAGGAAGGGGGTGGTCTAATGGACAAGGGAAAAATTGCAAAGCCAAGGAAAAGAGAAAGAGCCAAGGCTAGATTCTAAGAGGCATAAAGAGCCTCACTTTCTGAAAACACTAAAAATACATCTTCTTGCCACTGCACACATATGAGCACAAATGTGTGTGTGTGCATATACACACACCTCTGCACCACTAGAGACTCATCCTTTCTTTTCTATAAAAAGAAAATTATGGGTAACCAGGTCTGGTAAAGGCCACAAGCAGGCTGACACTGGCCTGTCGATATGTTCTGTCTTTTGTTCACATAAGTTTATGAATTATTTTTACATGAAATGCCCTTAGTTAGCGGGTGTACACTGTTGTTTGCTGTTGTCCCCACCACGCCCTAACATCACAGTGTTTCTTATCTCCCAGGTCTCTCTAGCAGGTTTTTCTCTCAAATCCAGTACTCATAAATTTTTGTAGAGGATACTTTCCTTTGGGTTGTAGGACAATTAGCAGCCTCCATGCTTTCCACCCACTAGATTCCATTGGTACCCCATGCACCACCCATAGCTAAAATGTTTTGAGTTTCAGAGACACAAAGCAATTTCCTTAAAGTCTCGTGGCTAGTCAGTGCCTGTACCAGGAGTAGTTCTATGATCTTACACACCTAGCTTAGTGTTCTTTCTCCCATGGTATGGTAGAACACCCACAAATTAGCAGTTTTCACTTTATATAAAGAATTTACTGAGTCTCTCTGAAGACCTCTTAAGGTAGATTACTTGACACTCTTAATGTACAGTTCATGGTAAATGGCTAGATGTATTATTTAGACGTGATGACCCCCATATCTCTGAGCCCACTTCCTTTGCCTATTCAATGGGAGTAATAATGGTACCCAACATCAAGCTGATCTGCACTAGTTGGCCAGAAGTTGGTTGGGGTTGTTTGGTGTCTGTGATTTACTGGATCTTAAATACTTTGACTCACCCGACCCATCTTCCTAAGTTGTGATGATAAAGTGAGAGAGTCCAGATATGATTGGCACATTGTAAATTCCCAGTAGACATGAGCTGCTATTTTCACTACCCACGGCCATAACTGGGTAAAGGAAGCTCACCTGCCACTCTTACGTTATATCCTCTCTCCTTCCCATGCCTGCCCCACTCACAGGGTGCCTTCTTGTTTCTCTACTTTGGCTGACTGTGCTCATTCTTGCCTTGGAATCTTTGCATGTCTTGTGCCTCCTGCCTAGGGTACTCAGACCAGGCCTTTATTCTGCTTCTTGGTTTGTAGAGTTCTGTTCAGGTGCCCCATCTTCAGGGAGTCCTTCCCTGACCTTCCTCTATGAATATTAGGTGTCCCCTTAAAACTCATGGGTGAGACAGGCAAGAAAATTTAGAGGTAAAATGACGGTTGTGAGACCCTCGATCTAATCAGTGCATTGATTCCCTGCTAGGGATTAACTAGGTGATGACTGTAGGCAGGTAGGTGTGGCTGCAGGAGCTGGGTCATTGAGGTGGTGCCTTTGGAGTTTATATTTGTGAGCGGAGCTTAGTCTCTTCCTCTGCTTCCTGGTGTGATGTCCTGAGCTGCTTTCCTCTGCCTCATCCTTCCTAATGTCATGATGCTCTTTCTCACCTCTGGCCCAGAACAATGGAGTCAGCTGTCTCTGAACAGAGACCTCTGAACCCAAGAGCACCAAACAATTTTTTCCTCTCTAAAATTGTTCTTGCCAAGTCTTTTAGTCACTGCAGGAAAAGGCTGACTGAAATAAGTACCCTCCACCCAATTCTGAATACCACTGTGGTAGCTGGACTACTATTGACTTTTGTTATTGGGTGTCTTCCTCCTGTCTGTAAAAAGGAACTTGGTATGTGTGTGCCATAGCTCCACATTCTGTCATGTCATGGAAGAGTCAGAGAGCCCAGCAAACAGCCTCGGTGCTCAAGACATACTTGTGGAAGGAATAAATTAAATAAGAACTCTGACTCTGATTCCAAGGCTAGTATTATTTCCTTTTCATTAGATGTAAGATGAACATGATCCATTCACAAACACTTTGTTCACTGATTCATTTGTCCCTTGTTTTTTTTTTTTGTTCATTCATTCATTCAGCAAACATGTACCGTGTACCTTATCGGTAATCTAGCTTCTCTGTGCAGAAAATTTCAATGAGCAAATTTCACTTTTTCTTATTCTTCATTATCAGCTGCAAGTGAGTAGAAAAAATAGAGGCTTCCAAGACAGATGCAGACATGTTTTTTCATATCAGCATTCCCCAGGTCTTGCTAGCCCACTATCACCCAGTGCCTCTTCTGTGTGCCAGGTGCCACCCAGGCACTGACTCTGCAATGGAGAGGTCTGGTTCCAGGCCCAGGCTAATTTTTCATATCACAGTCTTCTCTGCTCTGTTCTCCTGCCATGCCTGTGCTCATCACCCTGGCCTGGATGCCTGCATGGCTTTCTCAGGTGCACACAGACTGGCCTCTTATTGATCAAGACAGTTCAGCTGCTGGCAGGCCTCAGGGAGACAGCTTGCTGCATTCTTTTCTATTTAACCACCACCAGCTCATCTGAATTCCTAGAATTACCCTCTGGTTTCAAGACCATCTGTGAACCAGCACACGGCTTGCTCAGATCTTCCCTATTGTGCTTTGCTTTTCCTTAAAGCATATACACTCTATTCTTCATAAGGATTTTAAACCTAAACATTATGTGTCAAAAGTCAGGAGTAAGGCAAGTCATGGACACAGGGAACCTGTGATGTCTGGATCCTATCTCTCTTTCTTAGGTGGTGATTTTAAGGTCTTTCATTTTGGAAATCAATCTGGTTGGCTTTCTGGACTGGGTAAAGAGGGCAGTTTTAATTTTAGATTGGCAAGTGGCTGTTTTCATAGGACTCAGCCATTCCTACAGCGTGTATTTCAGTCAGCTCTCCACACAATGCTCCTGGAGCTGAGCTTTGACTGTGCTCAGAGGCATCATCTCCCTTGGGCCTCCAGAAATTCATCCTCTACAGTTTTGAGCTGCTGTTGAGTATCCTTACAGATCACTTGTCAGCTTTAACCCCTGAAAATATACAGTGTCTCTCCATGGGTTCTCCTGCCTGCTCAGCTGACTCAGAATCTGAAGGACAATTTTGACCCAAGACCTAGTGAATGTGTTGGAAAAGGAAGCTCCGGGGAACATCCAGGCTTTGCATCCAGGAATTATCACCATCTGAGTTCTAAACACCAGGATGGTTGGTTTTCCGAGAACAGACTCAACATTAGAGTCCATCTCATTACAAAGTCCCCATGTGCTAGGAGGACCACTCTTCTCTTTACAGATTTTAGAGCAAATTATTGTGGTTTCACCCAGACAGTTCTAACTATTCACAGAGCTTAGCAAGTCATAAGGTACTGGGAGTGGATAACTCTGGCTCTCCATAGTCAGCCAGCATCAATCATTATATGGCATTAACATCCCTAAACTTTGAATCCAGTGAGATTCAGAAGGTTCTTTTTTATTTTTTAGGAATTGGTTGGGGTTCCCTGAAAATGCTGGAAGTCTTTAGTTTTTCTGAGGCTGTGAAGGGGACATATGATCAGTAATAACCTAGATTTTCTGCTTTTGCTGCTGCCTGCTCATGTGCATCCCGAAGCTCTCAGGCGCTTATTGGGTTCTCACTGGGTTCACTTACATGTTTCTCTGTCAAAACCAGCTCATTATTTAGCTTTTGTCATATTTTCTGTCTCCTGCTCTGGTTCCCTAGAGTAGTTTCTTCCATTTCCAAAGCCCTGCAGGGCAATCAGTCCTACCCCCACCAAGGTTAATCTCCAGTTTAACACCACTGTTTATGCCAAGGGGACTGTCATCTTAAGTTTTCTGCTAAGGTCTAGGCTAAGGAAGTACAATGATATACTCCCCACTTTCTGTCACACATTTCCATAAAAATAGCACTCACAGAGTCCTTTATGGATGTGGTGTCCCCAGAAGTGGCCTCTGACCCTGAAGGCCAATGGTCCATGAGGCCAGGTAGTTTTCTTCATTACCATATAGTGTTTAATAGACCTCAAATGAAAGCAAAGGCCCCCGTGCATGTCTGCTTTGGCCACATACACATAGGCCTTAATTTCATTTCAGAACACCTAGGACCATCTTGACTATTCCAGGAGAAGGGACACTTTATCTTTATGGGATGACAGAATAGAACTGCCTAATAAGGGTCATCACCATTGGCCCAGGTGAGATGACTTGTCTAACCCCTACCCCTAATGTTTATGCTCCTGTGCTCTTTAGTCCCTGGCTTCAGCTCCTTATTTCCCTAGATTTGACATTAATTCACAGCCCAAACCCTGAATTAGATCTAGGCTTTGTGTGACCTGGACCTTATGTGAGAGACTGGGAAGGCAGGTATCTGCATAACCTTCTCCCTGGGATTTGGTTCTATTCCATCATTCATCTACCTTAGCATTGAGGTACATGTGAAGGGGACTGAACTGCCTTGTTACCAAGTGAAAGGTGGATAAAAAAGAGGGGACTGTGTGGGACTCTCAGAAAACCTCTCTTCAAGAGAGAGTACATCATAAGCCCAAATGTACAAGATGTTCTCTATTTAAATTCTACTCACTCTTTCGGGGCCCAGTTGGATGTCATCTTTTCCATGTGTCCTTTATCCTTACCCTAACACTCATTCAACATTGTGGATTTTCACTCCATCTTCAGCATGATCTCAGTGCTCTTTGGGATGTAGCTGAGGCCATCAAAGCATTGTGTACCATCCATGTATATCTAACAGGAAACACTTGTCTTGAGATGGTGGAGCCCTGTAACTATTGACCTCATGCCTAGTTCTGGGCTTCATCTTGATTGATGCCCATAACGCTGCTCTGGACTTCCATTTCACAATTTTGTTAGAGAATGTGATTATTTGAAGTGGGTATGATAAATTCATCTTATAAGAGCCTTTTGCAACATTTTTATTAAACTTTACCATGCCCGGGTTCATAAAGAAGAATCACAAAAAGATGGATCTCTAAACAAATTACCAACTTTTTCCTTTACATCACAAAAACTATTTTGGAAGAATGATCCTTATTCTTCCACTACTCCTGGTAGTCAGGAGTCTGAAGCAATCCTGATTTGCACTTTTCCTAGATATTCTCTTATGGCTACAATTAAGATTTTCCAAAAATATGAAAGCTTCAAAGTTCTTAGGGATGAAGAGCCTGGCAGTGACAATGTGAAGGCTTGTGGAACATAGCATTATGATACTAATGATTTGGCCATATAAAGTGTCCTTCTTGAAGCACACAGCCTGGATCAGACTGAGGCTGAAATTATTGAGCACACTTAGGAAATTATTCTTATTCATTTCTGGTTGTATTTCTTAATTGTTCACCTTGTTCCAAAAGTGATTTGTGGCAAGAGATCTAATTTGGATTTGATTCATGATATAAAGACTTATGAATTTTCTTAGCCCACAAATTCAACATGATCCAAAAGTAGTAACCTTATGGTGCTTTCCCTAGGCAGATTCATCCCAGGTAAAATACCTGGGTTGGGTGGACAGGAATGGAACACAGAGGAAGAATGTAGGACAGTGAGGAAAGCTTGAAGGGCCCAAGAATATGATGTTAGTCTTGAGAAACAAAGAATAGATCTGAGAAATGCTCACTAACTGTCAGAAATGCCGAACTATTAAAAGAGATTTCAAATGAGTAGGATGCACTTTTTTTCCCAAAGCTGAATTGGGTCAGATGCACAAAAGCTACAAGACATCAAATTCTCATGTAGTAAAAGGAGTGATTTCTAAACAAAGATTTCTAATGGAGCACACAACTTTCTTGTGAGACAGCCTGCTCCCCTTTATCAGCAAGGCTCAGAAAGAGACTCTGGCCACCTGCAGGGATATTGTGCCAGTTTCTTCTCTCTGGTCCTCTGGGGCCTGGGCCAGGGAGTGGGTGCAGTCTGGGGCTGAGCCAGCCTGAGTGGTGCCTGGTACTAGGATTGTAGCCCTTGGGTACTGTGCCAAGAGAAGGGAAGCAGATATTAAAACAAGGACTGACGCAAAAGGACCAAAGTACTAGGGGCCAGGTATGTCACAAATGGGTTACCAAACGGGAAGGGCAGAACAGACGGGAAGCCGGATGAATCCAGTCAGGGTAGGTTGAGACGAGCGGGATCTGATTTCATGAACTTGGTCCCTCTGTAGTGGCATTCCATTAGCAAGAAACTAACTTATCTCACTGAGTCAAGTGTGTAGTTTTTTTTTAATTTATTTTTTAGTTGCAGGTGGACACAGTAACTTTATTTTATTTTTATATGGTGCTGACGATCCAACCCAGTGCCACATGCATACTAGGCAAGTGCTGTACCTCTGAGCCACAACTCCAGCCTCAAGTGTGTCCTTTTTATAATTGGGAATCTCGACCTGACAGATTCCATTCCAGTAGATTAGTCTTCTAATGTTACTTGTGTCAGTAATTGTCCTCAGTGAAGACACTGAGAATAAATCTCTGGCTAAATCCATACATTTCAGCCTCTTGTATCTTCTCAAAGATTGAGCACAAGATTAGGAAGACAGATTCCTTTGTTCTTTATGTATCTGCCATGCTCAATCAGGAAAATTAGCCAACTTTCTTGGTTTTCAGATTCCTTATCTGAAAAAAGAGGAACTTGCAAGTAGCTCTTCCTCCAAGTCTAAATCACCAGGGAGGGATTAATTTGTTAATTTTCCTTTGTCCATTGCATTCATTTTCCTTTACCCTAGGCAACATATTCCATGACACATATTAGCATGTTTTTTTTCCCCTTGGCCTCCAAGTGTATTCCTGTTTTCCAATTGATATTATATGTTTGTGGACCAGTTAAAACACAGCGGAAATGACTAGGGATGTAGTTAAGTGGCAGAGCATTTGCCTAGCATTCACAAGGCCCTGAGTTCCATGCACAAGGCCCTGGGTTCCATCCCCAGAGCTGCAAAGAGCAACAACAAACCTTTTGCTGTACTGGCTATAGATGTCATAGGACCCAGAAGTGGGGAGGTCAAATCACCAAGGAGATGGCAGAAAAGAAGAACTCCAAAAATTTCTACTTATAGAAATCTGGATTCGAGGCTCAGTTTTAAAGAACACTGAGAATGAGAACAACGCTTACCTCAAAATGACCACTTCTTACTGTGATTCTGTCACAAGCAGAATTTGAGATAAGCCAGATGTATGAGTGACTTATCCAGGAATGTGGCCTCAGCGTGCAGGAGCAGGGACATGAAGAGTGGACTGAGAAGGAGGGAGAGTGGCTCCAAAGATGCATCCCTAAGCTGGTCATCACTAGGGACAACTAGTGGCGTGGCCTGTGAGAATAGCATAAATTTTAGAAAGTACATTTTAGAACTATTCACTTGGGGGGGGGGAAGATATCTGTCCATTAGTTCCCATTTCCCACTGGTCAAAGGTTACTCTGTAAATGTTAATTCTCTAGCTTTTTGAGCTAGTGCATTAACTGAATGGCCACAGGTTTCCCAGTTTCCCATGCTGTGACATCAGAAAGCTTCAGATAGTGAAGCAAGAGGATGAGACTTTCTCAGGGATTGGTGGATGAGATTTGATGCAGTCTTCAGGAACTGATCTCCATAGTCATGGGGGAATAAGAAGCGAAACAGCAGGAGTTACAGTATGCAAATATGGTGACCCAAATTCACTACCTCTCACTGCCACTCCAAAGCTTTGTGGCTGATAATTTTGCACATACACTTGAACAGAGAATCCTCTGGGCACTCTCACCGCTTCTGCTGGAGACTGCTTCTCCTCTTGAGCACAGTCACCTCTGCGGGGTGTCACTTGTGCTTCTGCTAAGAATTGCCAGCTCTACCCTAGACCCCATGCGGCACTTAAAATTCTTCCTGTCCTACAACTTCAGGGCTTGTTTATTTGGCTAGAATTCTTACTCCCAACTCATCCACTTTAATGAAACCTTTTTTCAGGAGGCTTTTCAGTCATGGAAATGTACTCTTAGAGGTAGTCTCCAGGCAGTCCATTGGTGAACAGAGCTTAATTTGATGTTGGGACTAAAGCTACATAAATATTAGCTTGAACAAGTACAAATATGTTTATGTGCTCTACTAATCAGAAGTTCTAAAACATTCACAGTTAGGAGTGGAACATAAAGAGAGAATAATGCAGAGTCAGAGAGAAATGGGAGAGAGAGAGAAAGAGGGGAGAGGAGGAGAGAGAGGGAGGGAGGGAGGGAGAGAGGGAGAGAGAGAGAGAATGAATCTTGAAGCTCAGTAAGAAAGCAGAAGACATGAACACTGTCTCCTAAGTCTTCCCTGTGTGTACAACTATGACCACATGTTACTAGATACATGAAGTAACCATCCTAGGGAAAAAAATGGTTTCCTTGTACTGATTTAGATCTAACAGTCATCCCCACTCTGCCCCCACCTCTAAGCCACTTAAATTGAATTTCTAACATTTTCCAGAGAAGCTATTAAACTGTGGTCACTATCTAGAATTCCTTGCAAATGATTACTCTAAAGCCCCTGTGCTGTATCCTAAGCCCAATTCCTAGTCAAACCCAACAGAGAGAGAGAACAGCTGTTATGTGCTGAGCACCCCACGGACTTTATAAAAATGTTTTTGACTGATTAACTAGGTGATTCCTATTCTCTGCATCTCGGTTTCTCATAGTTTTGAAAGCTGGGGATCAGTTGCTACCAAAGTCATCTCTTCCCAAGTGTAGTTAATCCCTGTTCTGATAGAAAGTGGGAGGGAAATCCAATTTACCACTCTTTGAACCTACAAATCCTTCTCCCCTCGATCCCCTCCAGTCTCAGATTTGGAGTTTCCTGAGAGTGCTGAGGTTTGCATAGTGTCTCTTTTCAGAGAAATCCAAATACTTTTCTCTGAAAAGAGACACTATTCAAACCTCAGCACTCTTCTTGCACTCCTCCTTGGGCGATGCTAGTAAGATAAAGACAAGGACAGAGGTAGACAGCCATGACATCTTCAAGGTCAGGAAGAGAGTGTCATAGAAGGGTGTCAGGTTGCAGAAGTTGGAGGATGAGATAAAATTCCTAAGTAAACTCATTTCCTGTTTCTTTATAAAAACACTGACTCCATCTTAGCCATTTTTGTGTACTGACCATGATGATTGAGCTTGTAGGCACTGACAGAAAGGAGGCCTCTGAGGCCATTTTATATGGTTTGATGTCTCTGGAAAGAACTCTTCTTAATATATTTACATAGAACCAAGAAGAGAGGGGGTATAAATGGAACAGCCTGGAATGGAAATCTATATAACACTGATCGATGATGTCACTTACGGTCTGACAGGCTCATGCTTACTTGATCTTCTGTTAATCCTATTGTATTAGTTAAGACCCCTTCAAGTGCAATTGAAAGAATCTTAAACTAGCTAAAACTAGTTCTAGGCTTTGTGTTCTGTTCTGCCTGGGCTTTACACAATACCCATTGGACAAACAGTATCCCAGGCCACCACCAAGTGCTCAGTTGTGGATCCACCGATGCAGTGGTTTCCAGGGACCTTCCCCAGGCTTCCCCTTGGTGGTCCTCTTCTGCTGCTGTGTGTCCTTGCTTCTCAGCTTCTCTGGCAAGCTCTGATGTGTCCAGCCTCACCACTGATGGAGGTAGGCAGCTAAGTGACTAGTTCTGCAATCCTGTAATACCTCCTCTAGGTCTCCACTCTTCTGCACAATGAAGGTCTGATTCTGAATAAATTCTCTTATTCCCACCGTTCTTGCAGTGGCTGTTGTCCTGACTGAAACCTTAACAACACACTGGACATGTAAAAGAGACATGTGGCAGGTAACCCTGCCTGTGTGCCTATCATCCTCCTTTTATATATAAGAACACAAAACAAACATTCAGGAGAGTTAACAATTCTTCTCTGATCACAGAAATTTCAAGTGAGAAGGTCAGGATTTTAACCCAAGCCTGTCTGACCCTAAAGCCCAAGCTCTAAGCTGCCACCTAAACCTACCTGTCACATTTTTCTTACTTCTTAGTCACAGATTTGTGACTTCTTAGTCACAGTCTTGTCTCTTAAGGATTAGGTACATAGTAACAAGAAAATAAATAACTTCAAGGGAGAGACTCAGGTTTAGATTAGCCGTGTTAAAATAGAACAAATGGACAACCAAATGCCACTGCCTGAGAACTGGAAAAAGAAAGCTGGGTGCCTCTCTAGTTCTCATTGGCCTGAGTGACTGTCTACTTATGCCCTTTGGGCTGCGTACCTTCCCTGGCCATGCAGTCCATCTGTGGACCATGCCCTGGTGTTTCCATGGCTAGCTGCCTGGATGTGGGAATGCCTAGAAACCTATTAGGGCCACTCAGCTAAACCATCACCCCACTTTCTGTTCTGGTTGTTCATGACATTTCACTGATATTTGCTTCTCACACAGCTAAGTCAAGATGTACCCCCATGCTCATTTGAACTGAAAAAGCGGGAAAATGCACTACACCCCAAACTTCAACTATGCCTGGGAGACCTGGGACCATTGCAAGGTTTTCACTAAAGCCCTCCAGGTCTTTCTGAGAAAATAGAATTGTTCTTTCAAATAATACTTAAATCATTTCATATTGGGGTATTTGAGTGGAAGGGTAAGGATATTAATGTATACAGATTAAAATTAAAAATTTCAATTGAAGAACAGATGGTTTTCATAAAATATTCATCAGGTGAATGAGTGTTTAAGTGAAGTTTATTAGGAGATGTGGAAAAGCTCCTCTGATATGTTGGCCACATGAGGATGGAAAATCTCCTTCTAGAAGGCTTCCCTAGGTGGGCATGGACTTTGTCCACTGTGTACCTGTTCCATAAAAGTGCTCAATAACAATGCTTGTTGGATGTGGAACTAAACCGAGTGAGGATTGGATCTCATGTACCAAGAAAAACTAAGAAAAAATAGAGAGTGTGGGATGACAGTGAGTAAGAAGGAGCCGAGTGTTCAGAGCAAGAGAATTCAACTTTGTCAGAATAACATGGCAAAATTATTGGTTCATGGAAGGAAGGATTAGAGTCTCACGATCCCCATTCCCAGGTGTTGGCTAATTCAATATGGCCCTGGAATTCTACTTCTTTGCTCTGAGTCTCAGTTTTCCTCTTCAATAAAATTAGGTTGACTTAAGTGGTCCTTGAGGGCCTTTGAGCTGTGTGATTACAGTTGGGAAAAAACAGAAAGGGCTGGTCTCTGTCCTCTGTCTGGGAATAGGTAGTGGTTTGGGAGGTGTAGAGAGGAGCATGAGCTTCCATCTACTCTCTTCATCCTGCCTACTCTCTTCCTTGCTCTCTGCCCTTAAGAGCACGAATTCTTTCTCTGGCTCAGCTTTCCAAGTCTCTTTGAACCTGCTCTGCCTACTGCCTACATTTCCTGGCAGCTCAGTTGGCTGGTGTCCTTAGGAGCAGAACAGAAGGGGCATCTCTGGACGGAGCAGATGAGGACAGAGGAGCATGGACCTTGACATGGTGTAATGCGGTGCCAGGCCAGAGTCAGGGCAATTTGTGCCCCAGCCAGAGCAAGAAGGTGGCAGAGGCAAGCTGAATGCACACCCTGGGTCCTTCTGGAATCCAACCAGCACTGAAAAATTTTCACAAATACTAAATTCACTTGCCACTTTACAGGAAACCCTGAGCTCTGAGCCATCTTTCCTTTAGCAGTTCCAGTTTGTTTTTCCAGTTTCCTTCTGCCTTAACCATGCCCTTGAGCATGTGGGTCTAAGCTGATGGTCTTGTGAAATACCCAGAGACTCATACTCACACATATACACAAGCTAAATCACCTGTTTATAAACCCTCACATGCCTCATAGGCCCAAATACATTTTTATAATTCCTGCCTTTGTCCCCAAAATAAGTTTCTGACCATTGAACTTTAAAAAGAACCAAGAAAATTTCAAAGCAGAGTTCCTTACAGTATAAATGCTTAAATTCAATTCCCATCTTTATCCTATCTCATCATTATCATTATTATTTTGTTTAGTAAACTTATTACAGTGATGATGATTTGCTTTTCGGAGTTTAAATGATTTGGCAGTTTAGATTTCTTTTTTTTTCAAGAATTTCCAAAGAATCCCTTCATGAAATGAAATGAAATAGAAAGATGTGTAAAGTATCATTTTCTAAATTATAGTTGCTGTTGTGTGTGGTTATCAGAAGTGGCAAATATAAGGACTACAGACAAAGCAGGAGAGTAGTAAAAAGAACACTGTGTTTAGTCCTAATTCAAATCCTTATTACTAAGAGATCTGGCTTTAATCAGATAGTGGAACCCTTTGGACCTTTGGTTATCTCCTTGGTGAAACCAGAATAACAAAATCTATCCAAAGGGCTAAGAGGAGTAAAGAAAAAACACAGGTAAAAGTACCTGGTACATGTGGATATTCTATGACATTTGAATCTATCATGATGTTGGGGGATATGAGGTATCCCCCAAAAGCTCATCTGTTTAAAAAAATGCAAGAAAGTTTAGAGATGGAATGATTGGGTTATGAAGGCACTAATGTAATCAGTGTATTTATTAATCCACTTGAATGGGTTAGCTGGATGGTAAGAGTGGGCAGGTAGGGTGTGGCTGGAGACGGTAGGGCTTTGGGGTTTGTATTTTGTCCTCTCTGCTTCCTGGTGGCCATGTCCTCAGCTGCTTTTGTCCACCACATGCTTCTGCCATGATGTTCTGCCTCATCTTGGGCCCAGAGCCATGGAATTGATCATCCATGGACTGAGACCTCTGAAACTATGAGCCAAAAATAAACTTTTCCTCCTCTGTGTTGTTCTTGTCAGGTTTTTTGGTAATAGTGGTGAAAAGTTTGACTAAAACACATGATGAATACACACTTATGCAGAATTAGTTAATCTGAAGATTTTGAAAGTAGCTAACTATAATTTTTCCTTAAATCCTGTAAATAATTATTATTCACGATGACATCTACAAGATTTTGGTGTGTTTCCAGAATAACAAAGTGAAGTTGAAGATATATATGTATGTATATTCCTATACCATTTATATATATATATATATATATATATATATATATAAAATGGTACAGGAATTCCTGATTTTCAAGAAATCAGCATACGATAAAATAGTTTATGTGTGAAGCAATGCTCAGATTTCAGATAAAATTGCAGACAATTAGCCAGAAGAATCCAGCCTTACTGACACAATCATTTCCATGTAAGGAGCCACACCTGCCAAACTCAGAAATACAGGTGCTTTGTGATTTTTCCTGGAGCACTAGCATCAAGGAGCTGCCAGGGTGAGAGGAAATGAATGGCCTTTTCAGTTCTCTTAATTCCTTGGACCCATATTCATCAAGATACTGAACATTCTCAGGAGGGGTGGGCTTCTTCCCCTCATTCTCGACCTTAGTCTCTACCCTAGAGTCTATTTAATGAGACATGACAAAGTTCAATTTTCTCTGGAACACCATCTGGGCTTATCTTGGAGTCCAATGCCCAACAGTGTTTGCAGCCTTAGTTCTCCAGTCTCTTGTTCAAAGTCATAATAAAAAGAACATCTTGAAAGGATCTGTCCTGGCTGTGGAGGTTTCCAGGCAGCCAGCCAGCAGGGCACGTCTTGAGCTCATCCTTGCTCTCTCTGCAACATGGCTTCATTGTGGGACTAAGCTCAGACGGGGACAAATTCGAGTTGGCAGGACATGTGTGTCCGCTTCATCATGGCACGGACAGTTACAGATTAAAAACAAGGGTTTCTAGTCCATTTAAAAATCAGCAAGAAGTGTTAAGCCCCCTTTCTGATTTCCTTTCCGTGTCTTCCTGTTGGCTCCCTCAGAAAACATGAAGTTCTCATATCTTGACAGAGCTGAGTATGACTGAGAAATCGTTTTGAGACTCACAGATAAAGTATTGTAGGGGATAGAGATACCTCCTCCAAGGAAAGACTCAACCCTTCCTCGCTCTTGAGGCAGACAGGAAAGGTTTTTTTCAACTACAGGTTTTCAGTGTTTTTCAGATTGATATAGATGACCAATATTTTATGAATAGATTTCCAGAAAACTGCATGCCTGATTCATGATTGATTTCTCTTTTTATAAAACATTAAACTTCTATATTAGGTTAAGTCTTAAAGAAATGTGAACAACTAGACATGAAACAGTCAGGCGTCTCCAAACATTTATTAAGCCTCATTCAGAGGCTTGTAATTCCTTAGGCTTGTATAATGGGATTTCACCCTGGAACTTTGTAATCCTGGATTAACTACGTCAAATATGACAGAGCCTAGAATTTCTGAGACAGGACCCAATAAAACATTTTCTCGTAGTTCTCATAGTCAAAAGTAAGACTTGCAAATCCATATTGTATTACCTATATTGTATCATCTAGAATACTAATCTTTCCCTGAAGAATATTGCCAACATTTAAAGTAATTTACTGATATTCTTGAATTTATATGTGCCCAAATATAATTTGTTCTTTTTTAAAAATTTATTTATTTATTTATTTATTTATGACAGCAGAATGCATTGCAATTCTTATTACACATATAGAGCACAATTTTTCATATCTCTAGTTGTATATACAGTATATTCACACCAATTTGTGTCTTTTTACCTGTACTTTGGATAATAATGATCATCACATTCCACCATCATTTATAACTCCATGCCCCCTCCCTTCCCCTCTAACCCCTCTGCCATTATCTAGAGTTCATCTATTCTTCGTCTATTCTTCTATTTCCTTTCTTGCCTCACATTGGTAAGAAAATTTTTTTATAATTTCATTATTTTTTCCTTTATTATCATATTTTTTATATTGTTTAATGATTATCCTGGATATTGAAACATGTTCACAACAGACTAGAACTTTCACCACTTCCATGACATAGTTACAACCTCTTTCCTTTCCCTTTTCAGCAATTACTTTTTTCAAGAATTTTAGTTTTACATATATTTTAAACTCCATAAAATTTGCCATTATTCTTTTCTGAATTTCCATGTTTTCATCTGGAATGATTTTTCTTTTGCCTGGGAAAACATCTCGTTATTCACGTGATACACACCTAGAAACAACAAATTCTACTCTTTTGTTCTGAAAAATATTTTTTTCAGTTTTCTGGGTATAGAATTCTGTTTGGTATTTCATTCTCTCAGTGCTTTTTGTCTTCTCTTTACCCATTCCATTACCTCTTGGTGTCTACCATTTCTATTACTATGTCAGATATCATTCTTATGTTGCTTTACAGAAGGTACATGTCTCTTCCCCTTCTACCCTTCTGGATTTTCTCTCTGCCTTTGGTTTTCAGCAGTTTGGTCATTATGTCTTTGGATATGATTTGCTTTGTATTTATCTTGCTTGGGTTTCACTGAGATTTTTTTTAATCATTATGACCTTCAGCAGTTTTTGAAAATTTTTAGCCATTATTTCTTCCAATATTACTTTTGGGTCATTTTGCTCATTCTTCGATGCCAATCATACATATGTTATACCTTTTAACATGTTCCACACCCCTTGTCCATCCTCTGTACCTACCTTTGAACAAACATAATACTTGAGTCAAAAATACCATAACTATTTCTACTTTTATTTAATTTATTTAATATAAATTAACTTTGGACATTGTACTTTTATTTCTAGAGTGTCTATTTGATGCTTTTAAAAAGCATGTAAAATCAAAATGCCTTGAATTTATTCATGTTTTATATTTCTTCTGACCATATTTTTCTTGTTTTCTTGAAAATATCAGTTGTACACATTTTAAAGTCCTTAACTAATAACTCCAATGTATGCATTATTTATGGGCCTACTGCTATGGTAGGATATATACATTTTGTATGTAAAATAACCACAGACACTCCAGATGAGATTGACTTCTACCAAGAAGGGCCCTCTTTCCTCTGTTAAGCGAAAAGGGTGAGTCATGGATCTCTTCCATAAAATCAGAAATTTAGCTTAGTGTGGGTTGCACTACAGTTGTAAACTCTAGTTTACTTCTTAATTTTCTTCCCTTTGTTCTGTGTGGTTCTTAGGCTTTTGATTGAAAACTATGTGAGAATGAGTTCTGAACTTGACATATTTTCAGCACAGCTTTTTAACCTTCTTCCCCATGTAAAGTCACAGTTTGGTGAGTGTCTTGAGTTAGGCAATCTCCCCTGGTGGGTCTTTGTTTCCTTAGCACCATGAATATCTTCCCTTTTCAAGCTTTCTGCCTAACTCTCACTTTCTGGGAAGGATGCAGTAGATTCATCAGGTCACAGAGGACTGGAACCAGTAAAACTGCAGAGACTGAAAACCATTTCCAGGTGATGTGATCAATATCAGCTATTTCTTTTCCACTGGAGACATTTAACAAATCTACAGTATTCCTTATTTCTGCAGACCTCCAATCTTTCACAAATGTGATAATGCTGTGGGCATAATGACCTGCCTAGCAGTCAAACCATAATTTTTGAATTATGTTCTAATTGGTTGACTTAGTCATTGTCAATTTTTTGTGATTATTAAACATAAAGACAATAATGTGTAAACAAACTCAAAACACATCTGCTCATTTTTTGTTAGTCTTCTACTCTCTCAAAATTATATATCTACTTATCTTTGTAGACAATCAATATTTATCCAGTTTCTTTCTAAGAAGTAAACATTTATTTAATAACTAGCATCAATTACTAGATAAGTTTTGACTGAGTTTTTAATACTTCAGAAGTGAGTATTTTACTTCTAAGATCTTCCAAGAAAATCTCTCAAATATAATGTGTCTACTTGCAACTTTTTTGAACTTTTAGTCTTTATTTGACCTGTAAAAGCCACCATAAAAGTAAGGGTCAACCTAGATAATATAAACTTTTGTAGAGTGTTTCTCATATTGAATTTGCATCCCTGCACCTTATTCCTATTGTAAAAAATATGTGTTGAAGAAACTCTCTGATAGAGTGATCTAAAGTAGATTGTGTTCTGGTCCCTCTTATTTTAGCTTATAGTTTTACTAAATAAGTGACTTTAAATAAATACTGTTGCAGTTAAGAATAGAAGGTGATTTCTGATGCTGTACTTTATGCTGACAATATGATTTCATTGTCACATCAGAGGTGATTAATAGATAGTCCCTAGTCAATACAAAAAGTCACAGTCAATACCAAAATTATCATAATTGGCCAAATAACCACTTTTCAATTGATTTCTATCAATTTGCTGCAAATTGGAAAGCAAAATATTTAATTTGAAGATTTAGGAGAGTATATTTTGCAATTACTTTAGTCTGGTAGATTTCCTAGAGTCAGGATACCCCAAATCAGTCATTTTGTAGAGCATTATTAAAGCTTTCATTATGTATTTTAACAGACAACTTGAGCAACTGGTTGGAATATTTTCAACGCTAAAAATCTTGGCAAAAGGTCCACAATGGCACACTCTGAGAAATCAGTTGAGCTCTTTTGTGTCCTGGAATTGGTCCCAAAGTGCCTATTGTGGAGACCTCTGGTTTGCAGGTGGCAGCAAAAGACCTGGGGGAAGCTACTCAACCTTAATTTTTCTATCAAGATTTGGGGCTTAGGGAGCTGTTCTCAGAAACTTCTACAAATACCCAACTATTCAGTATTCATCAATGAATGCGACTTTGAACCCTCTGCTGTCAACATCTAACAAAAGCTTGGCTGACAAGGGAGATTCTGAAGTCTATGTTTGGTTTAAGTTTGCTTATCTAAAAGAATGGACTAAAAGGCTTTTTCTATTGCTTGTTTAGTTGATAATAATTATGTCACTTTTGCTTTGTGAGGCCTACAAACTCAGGAGCAATTTGGAACTCTTGTTATGTTTGTGCTGGTCTTTCTGATCTCTGTATTTGTTTCCTTGCTTGTCATGGTCTAGATTTTCTACTTCTCATTCTGTTTCTTCTTATTACATTGCTTTTATTTGTTTTATAACTACGTTAAATCTTTTTGAGTGTGAGGCAACATATAAATGCATACATAAACTAAATGTAAATGTCCCTCAATCTATTTATGGTGTCTCCCCATCTCTGTGATCCTAGTCCATTTAGGACTGATGTTCAGCTATCTGTTTATTTAATCCTGGCTCTATGTCGTAGGGGTTATCTGCAATTTTCCCCTTTTGAACGTCAGGAAGAGATTCTCCAGGTTTTGTGATTTTTCTGGTTCTCCCACTTCTTCTTTTGTTTTTCTGCAAAACTTTTCTGTCGTGGGCACTGTGATTTGGGGGTAGTGTGTAACTACAGCATAATTTACTCCAATCGTATTTAATGCAGTCACCAAATTCATACAAATCAAATCTGTAGCCAGGAGAGGCCTGGTGAACCAAAGTGTGATTTGAGGCAGATGGTGCTTCCAGAGTTCTGTTTGCATTAGGGACTCTGTTAGTGGCCACAGCCAGCTGGGGGACAGGGATGATAGGAGAGGGTCAGCACAAAGAGGGCACAGAAGAAAGACATGAATTCAGTCCTCTTTTCAGAGCAGTGACCTCATCAAGAGACAATATAGAGTCAGTAGGGATCTTGAGGCAGCCTCAACAGGGCCAGGTCGATCGGCTGTCTGTCTGTGCAGGGCAGATTCAGACCGAAGGCAGAGGACGCAATAGAGATCTAAGTGAAATGTGCTAGGCATTTTAATGACAAAAACATACATTCTATACTACTTATTTCTTGTAAATTATGTACTAATATTGTGTAGACTCTTGAGAAAATGTCAATCATTTGTTAAAATGGAAATAATAATGATCAATAATTGTTTTGTCTATTAGAACCTCCAAAATAAACCTGGCTGATGTTGCCACAAGACAGGACAGGTATTTATTTGGTTGTTGCTGTCCTGGATTGGTTAAAAAAAAATACACATATGTATATAATTAATATATATTAAAATATTATTACTAATGTATATTATTAATATATATTAAACTGTATTATTGATGCATATTATTAATATGTAATATATATATATATTTTTTTCTCACTTGGTTTGGGTTAGTTTGACTTGATCCAATGCAGGTGTCCCAGTCCACACAGCCCATTTCTCTGCTGTCACCCTCTCTCCACATGGAATCCATCCTGCTGAGGCTTGTCTGAGCTGCCAGGGCTGGCCCCAGATCCCTATCTCTGTGCCTCACAGAATCTGTCTTCTTTTCAGGAGAGCTAAGTGTTAACATTGTCCTGAATGCATCTGCTTTTCAGGAAGATTAATGGAGTTCAGCGTGCAACAGATAAGCCTGCCTGGGAGGAGCAGGAGAGAGCTAAGCTGTGTCAACAAGGCCTAAAGGCAGGAGAGAACCAAATTGATGACTCCAGTGATCTCTGCTTCCCTCTCCTCCTCCTCCCATTTTCAATTCTAAATCGATTTGATGTCTGTATATAAATCCAAAGATAAATGAAGAAGCTCATCCATATGAGATGCTAAAATGTACCTAGAAATGCAGCAAAATGGATACAATTATATTGCCCAAGGAAAGCACCCATGGAGTTATCAAAGACTATGACATTCCCACACGGTGGCGGAGGGGATGCAGGTGCAAACAGACAATATGAGACCCTCAAAGGGCCCCCTTGAGTAGTGATGATTGCTAAAATTCCTTGTCAAGGATGATGAATCTGTTGATGATATAATTCATTATCCTAAGAGAGGTTGCAGGAAATTTTACAAAGTGAGAGAGGAGCATCTACCAAGGATCACTTTCCTCCACTGTCTCCTCATACATTTAAAATAAACATTTAAAGGAGTTTACTAAAGTATTATGCTGCCAGGAGCATCTACATCAAACTGCAGCTCCATTGTCTTTTCAACCTGGAATTCCTCTTCTTGTTTCTGAAGTGAGTAGAGACTGCTTTCCGACAGATCTGTTTTGCCTTTCATATATTAAAGGTCTCTATAAAGTTCTCATGGATTCAAAATCCTCCTTCCCTGGGATGCCTCCAATTGATGACATTGGAAAGTTTCTTCTCAACATTTCCCCTGGGGTTTTCTCCTTTCTCTCAAGGGTCTCTGTTTAAATAACTCAGAGAGCAAGGAGTCCAGAGAGGTTCCTGGCTCTCAATGATTCAGTAAAGATGGGAATAGCTCTGTTTGGTAAGGATTCACTTCCTGCTTTGCAAGTACCATCTTCTCATAGTAGCCTCACAGGGCCAAGAACAGAGAAAGGAAACATGCTCTCTCCTGCTTCTTCTTAGGTGTGACCTTAAATGAGTCATTAAACCTCTTGAGGCTTCATGTTCTCTTCTATGAATGCATTATTAAACCAAGTTATCAAAAGTAATTCACTCAGCTACTCACTCTTACAGGATTGTTGAAGACTATTGATAATGTCCAAGATTTTAAACATACGTTAGCTATTCCTATTACTACTGCCACTGCTAATAATGAGAACAATGAGGGTTAGTTGGCCAGCATTATGGGAATTATCCAAATATCACAGGACCATAGTAAGTCCATGGTATATAGTGTATGTTTCCGTTAGCAAATAGTTTCAACCAGTTAAGTTTATGGTGTCTGGGCAGAAAAGAATAAGCGAGAAGAGAGAATTTGATGATGATATAGAAGAGAAACTTTGTATAGGACACACTTGCAGCTAAATAAAGCATGCATCCCTACACAGTCCCACATAGTCAGAATGGTTGCTATGGACTGAATGTCTATGTCCTTCCCCAAATTCACCTTTATCACAAGTGTGATGGTATTTGGAGATGGGGGTCTTTGGAGGGTAATTAGGTCATGAAGGTAGAATCAATGTGATGGCATTTGTTCTCCTATATGAAGAGATATGAGGGATCTTACTTCTTTTCTCTGCAAGGATGTGTTGAGAATGTAGACATTGGCTAAGCTGGAAGTAGGCCCCCCTCATGAGACATTGCATGTACTAACACCTCGATCTCGGACTTCCCCAGAACTGGGAGAAATATGTTAGTTTCAAAGCTATTCACTCAATGGCCATTTTTCATAACAGCCAAGACTGATGATATTTGTATGTAATAAAATGCCTGGCAACATGATATTTTGGCTGGTCTTAAGGCCTGCAGCACAGGTTCTATGGCAGAGGCCACCTCAACTCCTTCCCCATTCTCTGTGATAAAAACTCCAGGTGTTTCTGGCAGATGGCTAGGACATTCTGCTTTCTCTTTGTATCACTTACCCACAGATGTATAAAGATATGGGGGCAAGGATATTGTCAACCCTATGTCTAATGGTGCCCTAGACTGAAGATAAATCACAAAACAGCAGAATGAGGCTTCTGAGACGGAACTCACTCCAAGGGAAGGAACAATCTGGCCTTGTAAACTAAGCTTACAGCAGGGTTGAATTATAAGAAAAAAATACAAACGCAAACACAACATGGCACCTGAGTGGGACCTTGCCCAGATCCAAATAGGCACATGTGTCCTGTGAGTGAAGGGTTACAGTTATTTCAATATAAATACTGTCATGCTTTGGCATTCAAGCAGTGATGTGAAACAGAGAAGCATTTTTCAGCCCATTGCACAAGAGCTGTGAGAAGGACCTCTGATTCTGTCATCTCAGTTCACCATCGTTTGACATAGCAGATCTGGAAAACCCTGGCAGATTGCCTGACTACCTGATGCGAGGTCTGTTTCAATCTTGTCTCCAAGGGAGCATCTGGCTCCTTCCCTGCTTAGAGTAGATGGGGCAGAATGAATCCACAGCCTTAGCATGTTCTCAGGAATAGAAAGTCAACAGAACACTGGAGAAAGCCTGAAATTCCAACTGGTGAGGAAGATGTGGTTTCAGAGCAATTTAGTGTGGGACATAAATATATGTGTGATCTAATTAGTATTTGTTATTTGAAGAAGTTGGGTGACTTCGCCAATTTGCTTAGGACTGAGGTTTTCCTGGGTTGCAAACTTTCCATCTTAAAACTGAGAATACAACAAAGCTGCTCTTTCTATAATACATGTGTGTGTGTGCATGATGTGCGCGCAAGCACATGCACACATACACACAGGTATATAGGTAGAGATACAACAATGAAAGTAACCAACATATAATACTCATGTGAGTCAGGGAAGGTTCATCTTGTTCTTTCATTTGTAGTGTGTTGGACTTACATATGCCAGGAAAGTATCCATGTAAATTTTTAGGTAGCCTAGTCTGGAGGGCTAACCTGCACTAGGAGATGGAGTTTTTGTGAGCCAACCTTAAGAACTTTAAGAAAGATTGTAAACAGCAGAGAATAGAACTCATTGTGCAAAGCTTCTAGCACCTGGAGTTGCCCCCCCCACCCGACCCCACACTTCATACCTTCTCTCCTTCTAGTCAAGATATGGCAAAGTGGATTCTGTCCAGAAAGGAGAAAGCAGAGCCCCCAGGAGAAACGGGTCTCTATTGAGGGAAATAAAAGGTCTGAAAATTTTTCTGCATTGCCCCATTCAGAAGCTTCCAAGAGGAGCACTGATTTTTGCCCCATGGAAATGATCAAGTATGAAGGATTAATACAGGACCTTGAAAAGAAACTCCCATTTCCAAAGTGAACAGTTTGTCTTGTAGAAGGGATTTTGTTTTCTTTTCATACTGGACCTAAATTTGGCTCCTATGGAAGGTTTATGGCCCGGCATTACCTGAGCTCAGCCCGTGTCCCCACTAGGAGTGCCAGCTGAGAGAAGTAGAATGAATGGGCTATTTTTTTACTCTTTCTTTCCTCCCCTCAACTCCATATGTTTCTCAATTTCTAGCTCATAAATTTAATTAGGAAAATATTTTTAAATGTGGAAGATGGAGAATGTGAGAACTTGACAAATATAAAATGAGCTTCTATGGCCCCTGCACTTGTGGACACACGCTCTGTGTTTAGAGAGAAGGGTGTTGGGAAACCTTCATAAGGAAGATGAATTGGAGTTTCTCTGGAAGAGAGGAAAGCTGTTGGTATTATTTGAACATGAGGTAGGGAGGCCAAGGGAGCATGGATAGCCCTGGGAGATGACACTCTTGCCATAAGCATGTAAGTGTGTTTGTGGAAATGGAGATATTTGTACAATCTACTTATTGGATTATCTTCAGGAAAAGGGGGAGTCAACAAACATACATTGAATGTTTTCTCGGAATCCCATGGTGACATGTTCTCTCTCCAATGGCAGTCACAGAGCACGAAGAATGAGACTTCAGATGACCAAGGCAAGGTTTCAGGCAAATGTCTCAAAGTGACCCCCAAGAGAGGAAATGAGGCTCATGCTCTAAATGGTTGCTACAGAAAGCACCATTGCCTACGTGACCTCAAGCTAAAGAATGAAAGGCTAAAAATTTATTGCACTGTAGAATAAATCTTGCTTTTCAAAGAAGCATGGGTGTGTTTGACATTCTGAAACTACCCTGTGTGTGTATCAAGCAAATAAATACATATATTATAGATAATGTTCTCATTTTCAGAAAAGGCAGTTGTGAAAATATTTTGGTAAAGAGAAAAGATAGAATAAATCCAATGATGTTATGAAACTGGAGACTTCAGTGTGAATTCATGGCAATTATTACATAGAAAGAGATCGATGAACATGGCTATAAATATAGAAATGTCTGCGGGTGTAGAGATGTGTGTGTGTGTGTGTGTGTGTGTGTGTGTGTGTACATACATCTATTTCCTAGCTCTGTTCTCTTAGAAGACTTAAAACCAATGGGAGCCATGGCAATGAGCACATGAGCACATCTGGCATCCAGATCTTAGATTCAAAATGCCATTTTCTATTAAAAGGAATTGGGGCTCTTTGAAGAAATTGCTGGATCCATAGTGGAAGAGGGAAAGTGAAAGATGAGCCTGGAATTCTGTTTTGTTTTTGAAAGGAAGAAAGTGCCCAAAGAATGATGGGGACATGTCAAAAGAAGAGAGAAAGGAGCTTCCACCTGCAACTCTGAGGCAGTTTGGACAGCAGAATAAATCATGATTGTAAATGATTCTGGCCTATTGAATAAAACAACAGCCTATTGACTTGACAAACTGAGGAGAAGGAACAGCTCTTCCTTCCATTACAAAGTCAACTAATAAATACAGAGGGGAGGATGAAATTAGGAAATCACCATTTGACAGAATGGGGAGCATGCCTCCAGAGTGTAAGTGCTTTTAAACTCCTTTATAGGACCTCACTGAACTTGCTGATTGACCTTTGAGAGGCAAAGCATCTGAGTTTTGCAGCACTAATTACATAAACCTAGACAGAGTCACGTCTCAATACTTAATAGGACTGTGTCAAAAACCTACCATTTAGGATGATGCGTTGGGTGTAGAATAGGGTCCCTCCCCTGCCACAAACACTGGTGATTTCACCCCATGTTCAGACTGATCTTAGAAGCTGAAGACAAGAAAAAAAATTCTCTCTATAACTTAGCCAAATCCACTGGCTTGGAGGGACACTGCTCCACTCAGAGGCAGCAAGCATGTCATCGTATCTCCTTGGGGACTTGGAACAGGGCAATGTACATGGAGAAACTTAATAAACATTTGTTGAAGGAATGAAAGAACAAATAAATGGAAAAGTCAGTGAAAAGTCTTAAACTAGTCATTAAGGACACTTAGAAAGGAAAAAGGTACCTGTTTCAAGAAGATTACAATGAATTTTACTCCAATGGTAAAAGAGAGTAATTTATTTGTTTTGGAATCCAAAGACATCCATAATTCTCTGCACACCTCTTTTTCAACTCTGTCTTCTTTCGGGTTTATGAATGACAGAGAGCATGCTCTATGAAATACAACCTTTGTAAACGCTTCCTGAATTACAACATCGAGTTGCTTTGTGATCTGCCTCCACTTGGGATTCTGAATGAGTCCAGGTGGATTTGCTGGGGGCCTTGGGTAGCTGGAGAACCAAGGAGACAAGGCATGCACACAGGACATAAGCACACATACGCCAACATCATAAACAGACACCTAACTCGAAACGGCTGTGAGGAGCTATTTAGTGAACGCTTGAGTAGCTAGAGCCATTAGGATTGGGTGGGAGTGAGTTCAAACTCCCCCCATGAGGCCTTCCTAAGGCTTTGCAGGAGGGCAAGAATAAGGTCTGTGAAGTGGGGAAATGGAACGGCTCATCTTGTCCTCAGTGTCTGGGTCCCTGCTGGCTCTCCACTTCCGCTCACCCTTGCAAGATTACACACTTTTATTTATGCTACATTCAGGCAGAAAGCAGCCTGCAGCACTCTGGGGGTATTAACCAAGAAGAAATACAGATCAGATTTGACCAAAGAAAGCCTCGGACATCTGCATGGGAATAAGAAGGTCTAATATGCTCCTTTATCTGGTCTCTTTCCTGCTCAGGAAAGTCAATGCATAAATGATAAAAATTTATGAAGCATGGAGGTTGAGAGGCAAGATGCACAGTATTCAAGCCTGAGTTCCTGGCCAGATTATGATATTTATTCTTCCCTGAAATTACTTATTTCCCAAGGAATCAGGTCTGTTGCTACACAGTAACCTCTGTCCCCATGTCCTGAGTAGGAAGTTGTGGCAAAGGCATGCCTTTATTTTGAAGATGTGAAATTACACTACTTTAGGTGAAAATGATCTCTTATAAGGAACAGTGTTTTGCAGAGTCATTTATTCCTAGACCTGGAAGAATCTTGGAATTCATGTAATCTAAGCTTCTTGTTATGCAGAGGAGAAAATGGAAACATGGAAGGAGGAAGGAATCAGCCCCATGTCTCAGAGAGACTAAGCAGAATTGGCAGTTGAACTAGAGTTAAAAATCCAAATTCCGTCCATAAAATGATCAGGAGCCAGACATCACATTGTCATCTAGACAACTGAATCATTTTTTTCTCTTGTCACACATTGGTTGTCATCCATCTAATCCAGCTGGATCACTCACCTCAGTCATCTGATATATCTGGGCCAAATTTGATCTCTGTGCAGCAACCACAGGAAGCAATGCCTATTCTGACCAATTCCCTCAGTAGTGCCCAAACTCTGTGGACTTTAAAAGCAGAATTCCAGTAAAGTTTTGAACCATGGAGGCATTGTTGGCATAGGCATGGAATTCCCAGAGTGCATGAGTGATGACTGTCCATTATGGTGGTTCAAGTTTGGATTTTGAATACTGATTCTGACATTTTCTGGCTGGAGTTTGGAGCAGTTGCTTATTGCCTGTTTCATGGGATTCAGTGAGCTAATGTGTGTAAAGCACTCAGTACAGTTTCTGCATTAAAATCACCACCATTCATTTAAAATGTATTAATGCTGTTTTATCATTTCTGTTTCTAGAATAAATCTAATACAATCATGGGATTATTGGAATAATCCAAAATATTCCAATAATATAAGCCAGCATAAATGGGAGTATTCCCTCTCTTCCTTTTCCTTGTGATCTCATCTATTAGAGTCATGGGCAGAAGTCTAGTCTGCTGAAGAAGAAGAGGCAGGAGTCCTGTGTCCTGCATTAACCTGCCCACCAGCATGGCGACCACCAGACCATGAAAATCAACCACCCTCTATCGCTAATTCATAAGCAAGCTCAGGTGATCCAAAGAATCATGCATTGTTGATTTCAACTATCAATTTTTTGAGGTGATTTGTTATGCAGCCAAAACTAACTGGTGCAGTGTTCCTCTGTGTTCATGTCCCAAATGAACAAGAGATGAGATGTGCGGAGAAAATGCCAATAACCCCCCAATGGCATAAGTCTTTTTTTCAGCAGAGAGGATGCTTTTGCATGGAATTTTCCCCACCCTCTTCCTTGGTCCCTCCTTTTCCGGTGAAGACTGTAATTTGTGACCTCAGAAAGGAGACTGCTGGTTGGGTGTGGTAGGGGACCAGGAAATGACCTAGCCTCATTAACACCATGCTCTGATTAGCTGAGCCAATCAGCCTGTCTCTGTCCTCCTGGAAACTCTTACCACCCTCTGTCTCCCAGATGAGAGCACACCACCCATTAGTCTTCCCTTCGGAACAAAGATGAATGTGAGCACATAGCGGAAAGGGGAGGCAGTGAAACTTGGCAGAAACTTGCTGTTGGGGTTCCATAAGGGCAGACATGCCACACTGGAGTGACAGGTACCAGGAAGTCCCAGACCGGGGCACAGCAGTCTTCCGCCTGACAGCCCTAGAATGAGAACTGCATTTGTTCCATCAGGAACTCACTCTCTTGCCTTTCTATTTCTTTCTGGGAAAGAGGCTTTTGTGCATGTTGCCCCTGTAACCTCTTTTCTGCATCTCAGTCCTGGGCCATATACTGCTCATTTCACCAGTGTTTAATATTTCAAAGAAAATATATCTTGATGTGAAGACATTGATCAAACCTTCCATCATCTTCTTTTTACCAGCAGGTAAGGGTAGGAGATGAAATAAAAATTAGGCCCTCAGCTGGGTCAGTGTTTCGTGTTTTCATTCATTGTTGTACATTCTATCAACTTCTGTCCAGTTCCTGTAGGATCCTGGCTCCAAGCCTTTTGAAGGAAATGGTACAGGAGAAGCTGCTGCTGCAGCCGCCGGGAGTTGTTGACATCTGGCGTCCCTGGGGGCCCTGGGATCCTCGGGCGGGCGACAACCTGGGCCTTGTGGCCGCTACGTGTCTCCGTGCTCACTCCCTCTCCTCAGACACTCGGCGTCCGCCATGGAAGCGCATCCGGCTGCCACAGGGGTCTTCGGGCGTCGCGGTCCCGGGCTTCCCGGAGCGAAGAGGGGAAAACGGTGCCCTGAGGCCCAGCTCCCTCCTACGCCCCGCCCGCAAAGGCGAGAAGGAGGGTCGGTGGACGGCCGGCCGCGGTGCGGTGCCCGCCTCTGCGCCGCGCCTCCCCGCCCCCTGGGGGCGCTGCCGAGGGGCGCACGCCGCCCATGCCGCCTCGGCGCCTGGCCGCGCGGTGCCCGCCGCTGAAGCCCGCTCGTGCCTGTCCGCTGCCCCCGCCACGCCTGCCCGCCGCCTTGTGGCGACCACCCTTCGCCCAAGATGTGGCACAACGTCGGGCTGCTGACGCTGCTGGTGTTCGTGGTCACGCTGCTGATGGTCCTGCTGCTAATGGTGTGCGGTTGGTATTTTGTGTGGCATCTGTTTTTATCTAAATTCAAGTTTCTACGGGAACTAGTGGGAGACACAGGATCCCAGGAGGGAGATCATGAGCCTTCAGGGTCTGAAACTGAAGAAGACCCTTCATCCTCCCCACACAGAATCAGATCTGCACGCCAAAGGAGGGCACCTACTGATGAAGGCCACTGATCCCAGACAGGGTCCTTTATTAGTATACAACGAAAGGCAATTGTGAGCCTCTGTCTTAGTGACTTGGCTTTTAAATATACTAAATGACTGAAGAACATTTATACTTGGATTTCATATCCAGTTCAAAAAATTTATATGTAAGCCATACAGTAATCAAGGGAATTAAAACCAAATTGGACCTTTGCAAATTTCATCTTAATGATAATATTTTGTTTCGATAGCTTTCTGCTCAACACATTTATTCCTTGGCTCTTGGGATTTTTTTGCTTGTTTGTTTGCACTGGTGTGAATCTCATAAACATTTCAAGCTTGAAAAGTATATTTTAATATTCAAAATGTATTCTTCATGTTTTAACTTGTCTGAAATTGGGATGCATCTCATTACTGTCAGCCAGGACTCTTATGTAGATCATATTTCTAGTGTGACCCCCCCAAATTCATAGATCCTGGTCTAGAGAGTTGGAAGAGCTAAAACAAGAATAAGAGTATTTAGGTTAGATGCTTAAAATATTTGATGATATTAACTCTGAAATAGAGTTCAGAAAGAAACTGTGTAACCCTAGAGCTAGGAGAACAACTCTAAATGGAAAAAAAAAAATCTCTTGTAGTCTTTCCATGTAATGCTTCTAACTTAAAAATTGTGGTAAAAAAATTGTAATCAGTCTTATTTTTCATCTATATCAAACTTAAGCATCAAATATCAGAAGAAATTTACCTTTATTTTGTTTAAGGCAAGAAAATAGCACATATTGCATTGTAGAAGCTTAAAAAGCCATTCAACCTGGATAGAAGTGTAGCTCAGTACAGAGCACTTGCTTGGCATGTACAGGGCCCTGGGTTCACAGTCTACAGCATCACGCTCCCAAAAAGAAAAAAAAAAGTGTTTTATAATAATGATGGCTAACAAAAAAGCTCAATATATATATATATATATATATATATATATATATATTCATATGTATACAAAAATATATAAATATGTGTGTATACATATACACATGAGTGTGCGCGCATGTATCCATGTGAAAACAACTGTAAACAGTTCCAGCTAATATTGCATACAGATTGTAATGCTAAATGAACCAAGATTTAGACAAAACACTGACTGAATTAGTTCCCTCAGTTCAGCTAACAAGGGACCTCAGCATGCTGGTGGTCAAAATCTTTTGGTTTATAAAAAGAAAGAAAAAATTTATTTTTACTCCCAGCTTTTCATATCAATAAGCAAGACATTCCTTCCATATTCAACATTCATGGAGTGACTTTCCCTGGTTCAAGTTGAGTTTAAATTGTCATTAATGCTCAAATTCAAAATTGTCCCCAATGTTCAAAGATATCATACTCTACAATTAGAGGAGGTTGCATCCAAAACAAGTAGCCTCCATCTGAGGTACTTTCTCTGGCATAAGGGGGAGAAATATAACTTAAATTATAGGAATTCATCAAATTATAATGATATTACCTCCCAATAAACCCGTCATAAGTTGAAAATATCACAGTTGAAAATTTGTTTAACAAACCTAATTTATCTACAGAACATTATAACTTACCCTCACCTAAGTTAAGCATGCTCAGAACACGTAGCTTAGCCTATAGTATAAAACCCATTTTATAATAAAGCACTGAATATCTCATTTAATTTATCAAATGCCTATATCCAAAAAACCCACTGAACTCACAGAACACCACAGGGTGTTAGTGTTGGTCGTTTCCCATTCTGATCACAGAGCTGATTAGGAGACAAAGCTGGCTGCTGCTGCCTAGTACTAAGAGAGCATCTGCCATAAACCTGCCTGGCAAGGATAAGGACAACATTAAAATTTCAAAGTATGATTTCTACCAAATATATATGGTTTTTGCATTATCATAAACCTGATAAAAAACATAAGTCAAATTATTCTAAGTCCCAGATTGTCTGTATTTTGATAATCAGTGAGTATGTAGGTTTGAAAGACAGTTAAAAAGAGACACATCTGTTTTCTCAAGACTACCCAGAATTAGGCTAATGTCTTCTAGTGTTTCAAGTATACATCTGGTTACCAACCCTCAACTTCAGATAAGAGTCACATTTTAAATTCTGTGACAACCTTACTTTCATGTAGACAGACTTATGCATGCTGACTCACCATAAGCAACCTAGAACTTCTTATTTAAAAAGGAACAGAATCTATAGTTAATTCTACTAGTATTATAAATATCTCATTGATTCATTTTTTTATTTATTTCAAAGATGACTGCTTTTAGACTTATGAGTAAGGACACTGATGAGTATACAAAGGCACCTGTGATTTCTCACCTGCTCAGATGGCTCTAACTGGATGACCAGGCTGACACAGGCTGAGCTTGAGTTTCCCATCAGTAAGAACAAGGACAAGAGCCCCTGCCCAATGTAGAAACTGACTTTTCAGTGTGGTGAGCCGTTCCTGCGGACTGTGGTCGCCATTACATGATGGTGCTGGCTCCATTGTGGTCTGTGAAGGACAACTCCATATCAAAGAGAGTTGGCGTGTTCCCAGCTCCTTATCAGAGAAAGTTGGCGTGTCATTTTCTAGCACCCTGTGAGAAGGGTACACGTGGCAGCTTTGCATTGGGGTTCAAGGTGCTTTATTAAGGCTGGGAGGGGCATCCAATTATTATTCCGGGTAGTAGAAGAATCATTAGAAGAATATCAAGGGCCTGAATAAACTGCTGAAAGAAGATTCCTGAGTCGCGTCTTCCTTGCGGGCAAGGGGGGTCGCGACATTTCAGCAACAGCCCATCTCTGTTCCACGTTTGAAATTAGAAACTGATGGCCACTGAATCCTCTCTAGAGGTGTTCAGCCAAATAACTCCTGGAGCTCAGGAGGTCACAGGGACTATTTGAGGATGTGAACAAAAGAATAACACATTTCCCTGCAAATACAGTAAAGGAGGATATTAGGAAAGTGGAGTGGTGAAAAACCTTTTGGCTAAGAAATTCCACTCCTGAAAATTCCCATCAAAATAAAAGCCTCAGTATCTGTAAACACCTATGCAAATGTTTGTACTGGGGAAAAGTAGAGATAAGGTAATTACCTTCAGTAGAAAAGAGAAGAAAATATTTGTACACTTTCATAATGGAATGTTACATAGCCACTAGACAATAGAACCATACTTGATAACTCAAAAAATTCCCACAATGTGTTATTGAGTTAGAAAATGCAGAAAAGTGTATTTGTAAATACTGCCAAATTCAGATAGATGAGTATTTATAAACATGTACATGAATATGAACCTGTGACAGATCTACATGAGATTTGATTATGCTGGATGCAATAAGCTAGACAAACTAGTCCAATAACATATCAGTGTTGGAGGAAACACGGCTCTGCACGGAGAAGGCAGAAGGAAAGCAAAGAAAGCCAAGCAGAAAGAAAAATTGGGAGGTGACTTCAGACAAATGGTATGAGAAGCTTTGGCTTTTCCTTCCCTCTTGGACACACAGATTCAAAGAAACACAGATCAAGTCCCTTTGTGAAAAATGAAGAACTCTATTTTATGAGCAGCACAAAACTAGCCACATTGAAACTGGTAGCAAAACCCATAAAACCCTAACAACATAAGTCCTTCCCAGCACAGTGTCAGAGTATCACTAGGAAATTGCAGCACCAGCTTCTTCCTGAGGAGGGAAGGGTGGGTCTGAACTATACGTCCATATCCAATTTTCTGACTTTCCTGAGGGCTACCCAAGGGTAACCCTTGGGTACTTCACTTCTTGCCTGAATGTGAGTCCTAACAGGAAGTGACCCTGGGTGAGAGTCCCTGAGAACAAAAAGAAAAATGTGGAGGATATCTATTAAGCAAGTATGCTCTGTAGCCCTTCCCAAGGCTCAGTGCAGAGTTCACTGCTGAAACCCCCAAATCCCAGGTTCCTCATGGGAGGGAAAGAGATGGACTGCGTGTCCAACATTCTAAATTTTCCAGGGACTGAATTCTACCCAAGAGTCTGATTCCTTCTCACATATCTTGAAGCAAGTGAGAAGCTGGCATGCTGTGGACATGTAGCAGACACTGAGAACAAAGATGGTAGTTTAGACTAGCAAGTATGCACCTGCCACAGTCCCTCAACTTCGTAGAACTGAAAAGTAAGCAGATGGAAACCACCAAATTCCAGTTCCCGAGGAGGAAAAGAATTAGACTGTATGTATAAGTTTCCAACTTTTTCAGGGGCTGCTCGCTTCTGTCTTGTTTACCTTAAAGCACTGATGGTATCCTCCAGATACCTGACACACTGGGGGGAAAGGTGGCAGTTTGGACTATCAAGTAAGTACTTTTCATACATATCCTGTCTTTGTTGTTCAATAAAGTGGGTAAAGAAATCACCAAATCTCAGTTTTTCCCTGCAAGGGAATAGCTGGATCAAGCATGCAATGTTTCAGCATTTTCAGAGACTGTCTGAGGGACTAACTTTATCTCATCTGTCTAAGAGCACTGGTGAGACCAGGCATATTCTAGATATACAAGGAAAACTGAGAATAAAGGCAAAGTTTGCACTACTATGCAGTCATCTTCTGCCCTCTCCTGGCTCAGCACAAAATAATCAATGAGAATCTCAGAGCCTGGCTCATCTCTGCAATGAAGAGAGAAGAAAGAAAAATATTCCAAACATTCAGAATTGGCTTCAGTCTCACTGTTTTCAGAGCATGAATGAGATCTGGTACAATCTAGATGTCTGTGTGCTTCTGAGACCTCAAAAGAGTCCAGGTGTGCTGCTGCACCAGAAAACCAGTGATACCACAGACAGAATCCAGAAGCAGCAGAAGATTGTGAATTCATGAAGGAAATAAATAAATAAATGCAAACAAATATAAAAAGAACTTCCCTAACTGGGAATTTACACAACCAAATCCAGCAAAGACACATACACAGAGAGTTTGAAAGGTCCCTGGCAGGGCTTCCTACTGAGAGTCTTGTTCTATAAAACTCCTATTTATGAAGACTGGAAAAGATGGTTGCTTATTCTAATGTGCAGGTATTAACTCTAAGAGACAAGGAAAATGAACAAATAAGAACACATGCCTCTCCAAAAGGAAGAAGATGAAACTTCAAGACCCCAATTTTACTGACACATAATATATGAATTACCTGGCAAAGTATTCAAAATTAACTTGGAAAAAAAATAAAGAAAGAAAATGAAAATTTTAGCAAAGGTACATGTGAGCTAAAAGAAGTCTAGACTTCAAAGAAAACAGTAACTGCATTGAAAAATTCACCAAAGAAATTCAGTCTGCATCAAAACATCATACTAGATCAAGCTGTAGAATCACTGAATTTGAAGACAGGTCATTTGAAATTACCCAGTTAATTGGATAAAAAGAAAAAACGTGAAAAAGAATGAAGGAAGTTTGGTGAATACACCATTGAGTAGACCAATATATATAATGAATGTCCAAGAAGGAAAAGACAGACCCAAAAACTTACTCAAATAAATAATGGGGAAAAAAACTTGAAATTTTTTAAAAAGGAACAACTAGACTTATAAAATCCAAATAAGTCTAAATAAGATGAACCCAAAGAATTCCACATTGAGAGAAATTATAATTGAAATGTGAAAAGTCAGACACAAAGAGAACTGTGAGAGCAGCCAGTGAAAAATGACATATCACATAAAGGGAATTTTCCCTGAGGTAGTCAATGGCTGTCTCAGCAGAAACTTTGCAGACAAAAGGGCAGTGGAACATTTTCAAAATGCAGAAAGGTAAAAAGCAACAACCAAGAATGTAATATCTGACAAAATTGTCCTTTAAAGTTGAAGAAGACATATATTCAAAAACAAAGCTGAAGAAGTCTATCATTACAAGACCAGTCTTACAAGAAATGTTAAACAAATTTCTTCAAGTTAAAACAAACCAAAGCTGAATAGCACTATCAATGCATAGGTAAGTATAAAACTTTCTATTGAAGGTAAATGCATAGATAAATGCAGAATAATATATCATTGTAACAGTACTGTGGCAATTACTGTTAAATTCTAGTATAAAAGTTAAAGACATAAGTCTTAAAACAATAGTATAAGATATGTTCTTGGCTACACAAAACAAAATGATATAAATTGTGATGTTAATAATATAAAGTCCATGGAAAAGATTAATAATATGGTTTTTATATGCAATTTAGTTTTTATTAATTTGAAGAAGACTGTTGTAACTATACAAAATTTTAAGACTGAGTGAAATCACATTAAATATATGGAAAAGAAAGAGAAATCAAAACATATCTCTATGAAAAATCAATAAAATATTAAAGAAGACAGTATAAAAGGAAATCAGGGACAAAAAATGTATGGTAGGCAGCAAATCTTTAAAAAATGCTAGCAATGTCTTTCTGTGGTACAATAAAAATTAAATATTTGGTATTTGTACCTGGTTCTTGACACATTGCTCCTACAATCTTTGAAATCTCCAGTGGTCTAAGTGCCTTCTCTATGCTCGTAAGGACTGGTGACTGAATGCTACCTCTACATGCCTACAAGATGGGAGCTGGTTGCCAGAAAGACCAAGAAATCATTAGAGGCATGGAAATTTCCTCTGCATTACTTGAAGTCTGAGAAGGCATGAAAGGATAAAGGTTGAACTTAATCTCCAAAGGCTAATGTCTTACTCTATCTACCTATCTCACAAAACATCCATAATGTAGGTTGAAGAATACTTTGTAGAATTATGAAATTTCTTAATTCCTGTAAAGAACATAAGATACTAAGAAATTATATTTGTACATTAACTATGTTAGCATATTCAAATAATAGTCATGTAAGGTTGTTGTTTGAGGAAAATTCCAAGCATCACCTGGCAATCCGTGCCTAGTTCGATATAAATAATGTTTGAATTAATAACTAAATATGATGTAATTAGTCTAGCAAAGCAACTCTTTCCTCTTGTATATATGTGTGTGTGTGAGTGTGTGTGTGTGTGTGTGTGTGTTTGCATACATATACATGTATATGTGTGTGCACAGGTATTCAATTTGCTACAAGAACATGTACTTGCTTACTAAAAAGACACTGCAAATCTCAACATTGCAGCATTAACAACCATAAAACTTAATAAACTCACCTAAGTTGTGTGTTGCAAATACCAAATAATTACAAACAGCCATTAGGGACTGATTTCAGAAGCATATGCACAGGCTTTGTGTTGCCTGAGCTAAAAAACTATAGTGTATTTTAATGTAGTATGTGTTATATGAAATCCAAACAAAGAAATTCCATTGTAAGAGATTGATTTGGGGTAAGGGAGGATGATATGATATTCATCTCTGTACAGCCTCTTAAAACTGATTTACTGCAATGACTTGTAGAAGTAACAGATGTTTATCTGAATGAATATTCATTTGTTCACATCAAGTCTCAGTAGACAACTCTTTCCTTTTAAGAGGTCAAATTTTCCTCTTATGCAGTGTTTACTATTGTGGTTTCCAATTGTCTATTTAGAGGATATAACAATAAGAATATATGTAAAGTGGAGTCTTGAAGGATAATGATGTAGAATCTGAAGCAGAGATAAATACGCTAATTAGAAACAATGAAAATTTCAGATATAAACATTGTAGTGACTTACCTTATATTTCCTGACAGCATGGTGATCATTTCTCATCAACCAATCATGAATTCTCTCTCAAATTACCTTATTATCACACTGTTGGAGCTATAAAAAAATTTATTTAAGAAAGAGTATTATCAGGCTTGTGATGTGCATCAGTGGTACAGCACTTACCTAGCATGCATGAGGCCCTGGAATTGGGTCTCCAGCATTGAAAAAATGAGAAAAAGAAAAAGAAAAGAAAAAAAGAAATAACATTACCAAAAAGTGAAGTGACTTCTTTAAATAACCATAGAAACCAAATAAAGAATTTTCTTGTGAAGAATCTTTAGAAATTATACAATTCTATATGAATAGAAATTATTATCATTTGGAAGCCTGTCTGCATTTCTGCCACTTGCTATACAAAATATTGCTTTCTCCCATGCATACTTTTCAAGAAAACAGCAATATCAGAATTACAGATAGTCTGTTTTTTTCATAAGTTCATGTATTAGGGCCAGTTTATCATACCTATAGTTATTTTGGCTCTGCAAAAGATTATTTTGGCAGAAGTTTTATTAGTGTCTCAAATTGTCTTTTAAGAAACTTGGCTAGGTTTATTGCCTAAGATGGCAAGTTATAAATTTCAAACCTTATTATTGCATACTCCCAATCCCTTTCCCCAAGTCACTAGTACTATGAGATTTTTCCAGTGCAATGATTCAACATATATTTGTTACAGAATTTTATAAACAAATAGGATAATTTTAGGAGCAGAGTTATAATGAGATAATGGTTTGGCTTTATTTTTTAGTGCATGAAATGCCTAATATATTTGGCAGCTTAATTAATCTCCATTATCTATGGAATTATTAGAAGAACAGATATAACATGTACACTAAAATATGAAGCTAATTCAAAAGCTATTTGAGTCAGCCTTCTTTCTCAAACTCTCAGACATCTATCTATTCATGGGAAAAGGTACTACTACATTAACAAACCTAGCCTTAATAGCAACTGGGACAAAGTGCCTTAATTTTTATTATTTCCTTAGAATGAGGAGGCTTTTGTTGTAGCTCAGTGGTAAAGCATTTGCCTAGCATGTGTGAGGCACTAGGTTCGATTCTCAGCACTACATATAGTTTCTAGGATGAATTATGAGCATTGGAATTGCAGAGCCAACATGTTGCTTACTGTACGGGTTTGAAACATATTGTTAAATTTACAAAAATCATACAGCATATTCATTGAGTGTCTACTCAAATATTGCTTCTCTTTAGCCTTTCTTACTCCCTGAGGCAAAAATGAAAACAATTAAGTGCTATGCACTAGGTGAACAGCTGATCAAACAACCAGCCAACAAAGTCCCTGCCTCTTGATGAGCTTATAGATTTATTAATAAGACAGACATTTATTAGATAACGATACACAAATATGTCGTGACAAACGAACTTACATGATCCTTCTCCTGCACATCTCTTGAACTTTATATCTAACTCCTTTATGACATTACCCTTAAACTTAATTGGTATATTTTTTCTTCTGTTAGACTTAGTTGCTTAAGGGCAGGGACAAACATTTGTGACTATAATGTCTAAGTGGATCAGTTTCTGCAGTCAGACAATCTTAACGTACATCCTGTCTCCACACTTATTATGTATCTTTTGGATAATTTTTTGGCCTCTCGTGCCTCGGTTTCTTAATATATAAAATGAATGGGGAGAGTTATAATATTAACCCTATAGTGCTGCAAAAGGATTAAGTCCTAGGACACGTACAGAACTGAGAATAGTGCTTGACATATGGTAAGTGCTTAAGAACTATTAGCTATAATCATCTTTCCAGATCTAGTGTAAACATTTTGTAATGTCTACTGCCTAGCTTAATAGATAAATGCATTTAACTCTATCAATAATTCTGAGTTCTTTAACATAGTCAACAAATTGATAAATGACTAGTCTTAAAAATTAGTATGTGCTTGTGCCATGACATGAAATTGAAAGTTTGATTATAATATAATCATTATTTTGCCTCTAAGAAAAATTGTTGTCAGCTAAACAATGGCATAAATTATAATATCAAGTTAAAGAGTTAATTCAAAGATGCAACATTTTGTGTGCCATTATAAATGAAAAATCATTACCAATTAAACTGTAATAATATTTTTTGTTACTTAGAATTTTTATTTTATGTTTATTGAAATAATTTTCTTAAACTTATTTGTTCTTGGATTTTTATCGTGCATCACAATATAAAGAGCAATGGACAAGTTCATGCAGTCCCAAGCAATGTAATTGCATCACAATTGCTGCCTGTCGAAGAGTGATTGAAAACATCATTTATTGGATGGTACATTTTGATTTTAGAGATGATAAAAGGCACATGTTAGAATTGATGATATCACATATATATTTATATGTTACATATGATAGGGAGACCCTTAGAATATAAAGATCACTGATTCTCACACTTTCTCAGAAGTTAGGGTAGTCTGTGATGGGTGATGGTTTTAGCTTTGCTGAGATACATATGGCTCATATTTTCTGACAGGTGCACAGGTCATGGTTCTGCAGTCAGTGAATGAATGTGGTGGGTTAAGCACTCAATTCACATAGCTATGAGTGCACCCATGCAGAAACTCACACTTTCCTTGTCATTGTATTCCTAAATATAAGAGCAGGCAAAGATTTCCTGTAGCCCTCTTAAATAACAAAAGTCTATTGTGGGGTAGTTATACACAAACAAGCAAAACTACTCTCGAGGTGAGGTAAGGAAGCAGGGCTGGGGTACACTTAGAGGGCAGCTGGAGCAGCATAGTTCACGTGGCAAGTGAGGTCCGCCTGAGGAGCAGCCTGGGCAACAGTGGCAGCCTCCTTCAAGCGGCGAGGTAAGGTAGTGAGGCTGGGATCAGCGTGGAGGGCAGCCGTCGCAGGGGGGGGGGCCGGCGGCGCCACAGCAGGGCAGTTTAGCTCCCGCCAGGAGGTAAGGAGCGGGGGAGGAGCCTGGGGTCCGCTTGGTGGTCAGTCAGGGCGGTGGCAACGGAACCTTCTTTCCCACAGGGAGGTAAGTTGGCAGGGTTTGGGTCCGGTGGTCGTCAGCTAGGGCGGAGGCTGCAGCTTCATTCTGGCCGTCGGGTAAGGGTCGGGGGCTGAGGTCCATGTGGGGGGTAGCCAGGCGTGACAGCGGCAGCTTCCAAGTCCGCATAGGGGCAGTAGAGGGGGGCAGCGGCAACAGCTTCCTTCAGGCCGCGAGGAAAGGCAGGAGGCTGGGGTCTGCATGGGTGACACAGCAGCAGCTTCCCTCCCGCCTTGAAGTAAGGCAGCAGGTCTGGGCTCCCGTGGGCGTCACCCTGAGTGGCAGCGGCTGCTTCCTTCTTGCCCCAAGGTAAGGCAGCCAGCAGCCGCAGCGGCGTGGGGGGGCCGGCGTTTGCGAACTCAGCGGCCTCCTACAGGCCGGCGTTGGTGACCTCAGCGGCGGCGTAGGGGGGCCCACCGGTGGGGTTGGGAGGGCCGTGTGGGGGCCTGCAGCGGCCTGGATACGGCCGATCTGCGGGGTTGGGGGGGCGGCCGCTGGGGGGGGCCGGCCGCGTGGGGGCCTACAGCGGCCTTGTTCTGGCCAGCCAGCAGGGTTGGGGGGGCCGGCCGGCGGGGTTAGGGGGGCCGTCCGTCGGTGTTGCGGGGGCCGGCCAGCGTGGGGGCCTTCAGCGGCCTATTTCCCGCCAACCAGCGGGGTTGGGGGGTCCGGCCGGCGGGGGTGGGGGGGCCGGAGGGGTTGGGGGGTCCGGCCGGAGGGGTTGGGGGGGCCGTCAGTCGGCATTGCGGGGGCCTGCCGTGTTGGGGGCCTTCAGCGGCCTATTTCCGGCCAACCAGCGGGGTTGGGGGGGCCAGCCGGCGTGGGGGCCTTCAGTGGTCTCATACCCGTGCTGTTTGGGGGGCCTGCCGGCGGGGTTGGGGGAGTCGGCTGGCGGGGGTTGGAGGGGTCGGCCGGAGGGGTTTGGGGGGCCGGACGGCGGGGGTTGGGGGGCCGGCCGGCGGGGTTGGGGGGGCCGGCCCGTGGGGGTAGGAGGGCCAGCCGGCGTGGGGGCCTTCAGCGGACTCGTTCCAGCCGACTAGCGGGGTTAGGGGGGCCGTCTGGCGGGGTTGGGGGACCGGCCGGCGGGCGGGGTTGGGGGGGGCCGGCGGGGGTGGGGGGCCCGGCCAGCGTGGGGACCTTCAGCGGTCTCATTCCGGCGGGGTTTGGGGGGTCTTCCGGCGTGGTTCGGGGGGCTGGCCAGCCAGGGGGCCTTCAGAGGCCTCATTCGGTCGGGCGGGGTTGGGGGGGGCCGGCATGGGGGCCTTCAGCGTCCTTGTTCCGGCGGGGTTGGGGGGGGCGGCAGGCGGGGTTGGGGGGGGCCGGTCTGCGTGGGGGCCTTCAGCGGCCTCGTTCCTGCCGACCAGCGGGGTTGGGGGGCCGGAAGGCGGGGGCCTTCAGCGGCCACGTTCCTGCCGGCCAGTATGGGGGTCTTCAGCGGCCTCGTTCTGGCCAGCCAGCGGGGTTGGGGGGGTGCCGGCCAGCGTGGGGGCCTTCAGCGTGGGGGCCTTCAGCGGCCTTGTTCTGGCCAGCCAGCAGGGTTGGGGGGGCCGGCCGGCGGGGTTGGGGGGTCCGGCCAGCGTGGGGGCCTTCAGCAGGCCTTGTTCTGGCCGACTGGCGGGGTTGGGGGGGCCGGCCGGAGGGGTTAGGGGGGCCGTCCGTCGGTGTTGCGGGGCCGGCCAGCGTGGGGGCCTTCAGCGGCCTATTTCCGGCCAACTGGCGGGGTTGGGGTGGGCCGGCCGGTGGCGTTGGGGGGGGCCGGCCAGCGGGGGTTGGGGGGGTCGGCCAGAGGGGTTTGGGAGGCCGGGAGGTGGGGTGGGGGGGCCGGAGCGTTTGGGGGGGCCGGCCAGAGGGGTGGGCGTGGCCGGCCCGAGGGGGTGGAGGGGGCCGCCTGGCGGGGGTGTGAGGGGCCTGACGGCGGGGTCGGGGGGCCCGAGGGTTTGGGGGGGCCGGCCGGAGGGGTTGGGGGGCCCGGCCGGCGGGTGTGGGGGGGCCGGCCAGCGTGGGGGCCTTCAGTGGCCTCGTTCTGGCTGACCGGCGGGGTTGGGGGTCGGCCGGCGGGGGTGGGGGGGCGGCCGTCGGGGGTGGGGTGGTCGCCCAGAGGGGTTTGGGAGGCCGGGCGGTGGGGTGGGGGGGCCGTAGGGTGTGGGGGGGCCGGCCGGAGGGGTTGGGGTAGCCGGCCAGAGGGGTGGGCGGGGCCGGCCCGAGGGGGTGGGGGGGCCGGCCGGAGGGGGTGTGAGGGGCCGGAGGGCGGGGGTTCCGGAGGGTTGGGGGGGCCGGCCCGCGGCGTTTGGGGGGCCGGCCGGTGGGGGTTGTGGGGGCCGGCCGGTGGGTGGGGGGGCCGGCTGGCGGTGGGGAGGGGGTGGGGGGGCCGGCTGGCGGTGGGGGGGGGACTGGCCGGCCTGGGGGCCTTCAGAGGCCTCGTTCCGGCTGACTGGAGGAGTTGGGGGCTGCGGCTGGAGTGGGTGCCTTCAGCGGCCTTGTTTTGGCCGGGCGGTGGGGTTGGAGGGGGTCCCCCGGCGGGGTTTGGGGGGCCCGACGGCGTGGGTGGGGGGGCCGGAGGGTTTGGGGGGCCGGCCGGCGGCATTGAGGGGGCCAGCCGGCGTGGGGGCCTTCAGCTGCCTCGTTCTGGCTGGCCGGCGGGGGTGGGGGGGCTGGAGGGGTTGGGGGGGCCGGCCGGAGGGGTTGGGGGGCCCGGCCGGCGGGTGTGGGGGGGCCGGCCAGCATGGGGGCCTTCAGTGGCCTCCTTCCGGCTGACCGGCGGGGGTGGGGGGGCGGCCGGGGGTTTGGGGTGGTCGGCCAGAGGGGTTTGGGGGGCCGGACGGCGGGGGTGGGGGGGCGGAAAGGGTTGGGGGGCCCGGCCAGCGTGGGGGCCTTCAGCGGCCTCATTCCGGCCGGCCGGCGGGGTTGAGGGGGGCGGCCGGCGTGGGGGCCTTCAGTGACCTCGTTCCGGCTGACCAGTGGGGTTGGTGGGGGCCGGCCGGCGTGGGGGCCTTCAGCGGCCTCGTTCGGCCGACCGGCGGGGTTGGGGGGGCGTCCGGCGGGGGTAGGGGGTCCGGCGGGAAGGGGTGGGGGGGGCCGGCCGGCGGGGGTGGGGTGGGTCCGCCGGTGGGGGAAGGGGGGGTCGGCCGGCGTGGGGGCCTTCATCGGCCTCATTCGGGCGGACGGGCGGGGATGGGGGGGCCGGCCGGCGGGGTTGGGGGGTCCGGCGGGAAGGGGTGGGGGGGGCCGGCCGGCGGGGGTGGGGTGGGTCCGCCGGTGGGGGAAGGGGGGGTCGGCCGGCGGGGGAGGGGGGGTTGGCCGGAGGGTTTGGGGGGGCCGCTTGGAGGGGTTGGGGGGCCTGGCCGGCGGGTGTGGGGGGCCGGCCAGCGTGGGGGCCTTCAGTGGCCTCGTTCCGGCTGGCCAGCGGGGGGTGGGGGGGCGGCTGGTGGCGGGCGGCCGGCCTGCGGCGTTGGGGGGGGCCGGCCGGCGGGGGGCGGCCGGCGGGGGTGGGGGCCCGGCCGGCGGTGGGGGTGACTGGCCGGCGTGGGGGCTTTCAGAGGCCTCGCTCCGGCCCACCGGCAGGGTTGGGGGGGGCAGCCGGCGGTGTTTGGGGTCGCTGGCGGGCGTGGTTGGGGGGGGCCGGCCAGCGTGGGGGCCTTCAGCGGCCTCGTTCGGGCCGGCCAGCGGGGTTGTGGGGGTGGCTGACGGGGTTGGGGGGGGCGGCCGGCGCGGGGGCCTTCAGTGGCCTCGTTCCGGCCTACCAGCAGGGTTGGTGAGGGCTGGCCGGCTTGGGGGCCTTCAGTGGCCTCGTTCTGGCCCACCGGCGGGGTTGGGGGGGGCGTCCGGCGGGGTTGGGGGGGGGCGTCCGGCGGGGATGGGCGGGCCGACCGGCGGGGGTGGGGGGGCCGGAGGGGTTGGGGGGGCCGGCCGTCGTGGGGGCCTTCAGAGGCCTATTTCCGGCCAACCAGCGGGGTTGGGGGGGCCAGCCGGCGTGGGGGCCTTCAGTGGTCTCATTCCCGTGCTGTTTGGGGGGCCTGCCGGCGGGGTTGGGGGAGTCGGCCGGTGGGGGTTGGAGGGGTCGGCCGGAAGGGTTTGGGGGGTGGGACGGCGGGGGTGGGGGGGCCGGCCGGCGGGGTTGAGGGGGCCGGTCGTCGGGGTTGGGGGGGGCGGCCGGCGTGGGGGCCTTCAGCAGCCTTTTCCTGCAGCGGCCTCGTTGGTGGCGGGGCTGGGGTTGGTTTTGGGTGCAGCTAGGGCTGTGGTGGTGGGCGGCGGCGGCAGCTTCATTCCCGCCACGAGGTAAGTCAGCGGGGCTGGGGTCGGCTTGTGGGGCAGTAGGGGGCAGCAGCATCTTCCTTCAGGCAGCAAGGTAGGGAGGCGGGGCTGGGGTGGGGGTGGGGGGGTGGGCAGTTAGGGCACCGGTGGCGGCAGTGGCGGCAGCTACGTTTTCGCAGGGTGTCGGCGCTACCGGTGTCCGTGAGCTGCGGGGCCTTTTGGCTGCTCCTATAACTTGGCAGCTGGAGCAGTGTGCTGTCTGTGGGCGGCCTTCCCCACCAAGGGCTGCAGAGCTGTGTGGTCGCCGGCGGCGGCAGCAGCGACAGTGGCAGCAGCTTGCCTATGAGGGCACAGACATTTGTTGCAGTTCTTGGGTCTTTGTTGTTTTTCCTTGGGCTTTTACCCTTCTTTTCATTAATTTTGGATAAAATGACCCCCGTGATGTAAAGATAGAGCAAGGAACATTGGTGAAGTGGGGAGCTTTGCAGAAAGTGCAGTTTGGATTCTGCTTTTCCATTGGTGATGGCTGGATGAATCTTCACTGCTGGCCCTGGAAAAGGCTAGGGCAGCTTGTTAATTGAGTTTTAAATTTCCTAGTTTGTGTTTAAAGGTTTTAAGTGCATAGAAGAGGAATGTTCACCTTAAGTAAGCATATGAGCGGATAACAAGGAATGTTTTCCTCTGGGAAAGGGAATTTGGTAGCTCTGACCCATGTCAGTCTGTGAATATTTAGACCTGTAGTGACTTTTTAACATTTTTCATAAAAATCTGTTATTTACAGTGTGTCATATGTTGTTAATACTCCTTGCCTTAAGTTCCCCAGCAAATCTTTTTCATGCCTTCTGAGAAAGTAGACAATTGATAGATTATCCAAGGAATGGAAAAAAACGTGAGTGGGTTATTTCCACAGTCCCTGAGAGCTGGCATTGTAAGACTCATCCTATCCCCAGTAACATTTTCATACAATAAATGTGAACACTTTTGAAGCCTTTTTATAAAGATACAATTTGGGAATGATATTAAGATAAGGAAAAGCTGTTAATTGATTTCTTAGATTAACATGTCTTCCCTTTTCTCTTTTCTGTTCAGTGGCCTCGTTCCTGCCGCGGCCTCGTTCCTGCTGGAAAACTTTGAAAACTTATCACTTAGAAAACTTCATGAAGATGGCCAGTGATAAGCAAATGTCCGATGATGATGGACAGCCCCAGCACCAGCACTGGCAGTTCAGATTCAGACCAGCAAGTCCCTGCTGCTCCAGAGCCTGAAGATCATGAAGAAAGAACCTTCTGCCACCCAGTGGAAGAAGAGCACCAAACTCTCTCAAAACCGCTGGTAAGTCATCCACTAGTGCTAAAAGGTAACATTGTCAGGTTGTCTTCCAAGCAATTAGATGCTTCCTTTTGTTTCCTTTTGTGAGTTATACTCTTGAGTGAAATTAGCATGTGTCCACATGGGTGTCAGTCCAGGCATCTGTGGTGGCAGCTTCATAAAAGGAAATGTGTCACTTTTCATGAAAGGAAATGGTCAAAAAAGTTTATATTTGCTAAAAAATGTTGAATGTCAGGCCTTGGTTTTTTTTGAAAGCAGATTTTAAATTTGCTTAGTTTTACAAACAAGTCTTTAAATCCTGCATAATAGGTATATTTTTTTGTAGTTATAGTTATCCCTCCTTGTTCTTGTGAGAACAAATAAAACTGAAAAGTAGCCATTAACAATCTCAGGTGTCACTTTGCTGTTAAAACTTTGCACATCTTTAAAACTTGTGGATGTTCTTGACATAGCAGTGAAAATGAACAGCAGGAAAAAACATTTTGTTGGTTGTAAGTGAAAGATTATTTGTTTCCTGCTGACTTTTATTTTCTATGATGGCAAAAAAAAAAAAATCCATCAATGGGACTCCATCAGTGATAGTGGTTGTATTGAGTAGAACTCTTGTATCAAACATAAAATGTACCTATAGCATTACCTAATGTTGATGTTTTGTTGTTTTTCATTGATCACAACTAAAAGAAAAAGAAAATATAAAAACTTATCAATTATTGTATTTTATAGCGATTCATGTTCTTATTTTTCTATACATTTTTACCGTCATTGCACCATTAACCAAACACTAATGAACTTGAGAATATTACATTGAATAGCAGCAGTCTTTGAAATAATTTAAAATTCTTCTCAGTGTGTTGTAATCTTATGGAGAGAACATTAAACAACTTTTGAAAACATTTTAAATTTCAAGAAAATCAGAGAAATGCTTTTTCCCTTACCTCAAGGCCCTCTTTCCTCCAAGAGTATGAAATTTAAATTTACGTGCTGTACCTAAGATCAGAGAAAAGAAATGGTTAAGATTGCTAAAATAGTCCTTGGAAGTTTTTCATTGGTAAAGGTATTTGTAAATTTTAAACTTTTTTTTAAACAGATAAAATATTGACAAAACTATTAATGTACTCTTGCAATAGCTTTCTAATTTTTACCACAGTAAAAGTGGATTGAAGTCATTGTCAAAAATATTCTAGTGCTTTTCCTCCTTCCGTTTTGTCTCATTTGCATATAAGCTTGAAAAGAGAATTTCTTTGGTAAGAAGAGTTTTAAAATAGATTTTATATCCTTTTGTTGAGTAGTAGTGGAGGACTTTCTCAAATCAGGTGTAAATGACTTATCTATTTACAGTAGCAAGTGAGAAAAAATCTGCAATTTTCTTTTAAGGAGTTTGGGTTATGCCTCTGAGAACAAAGAGGAAGCAGCCATGTTAGCATTACTGAAGGCAAAACCAGCCTTGCATTTACCTGCATGATGGTAGAGGGCATTCTGATTTTCTGGTTATTCTGTAGACTGTCTCAAATCTTTTTTGTCTGTTCTCATTTCACTAATGGAATTCAGAAGGATTTAGCTGAAGTAACCCTTAATTCTCTCCTAACTGCAGGTAAGAAACAAATTTTGTTGTTTTGATTTCTAAATTGTGGAACAATATCAGGAGATGAATGTATTATCCTTGTATGTATGTGCAGCAGAAGAGGCTAGCTAGCTATGTTTGCTTCCTTAAAGCTTTGCAAGTGCTTTAAACAAAAGTTGCCTAGGTGAATTAAATTAGGAGAAAAATACTATTAGCATGTATCATATATTCTGTACTTATGAATATAGTGATCTCGTGCTTCTTGCTGAGATTTGTTTGAGTGGTGTTGATTTTTCTGTTGTTTTTCTGTGGAATATATTTATTCACAAGTATTTTGTAGAAACCTGTAAGGTTTTAAGTTTTAAAGTTAGTGCTTGTGTGCAATCTGAATTGATTTTCCTAATTTAGAAATTGTTAAATATGGTGTTACAAAATGTAAAAGCATTAAAAAGGAGTATAGTTGTATCTGTTTGATTTATTCAGTAACTTGCCTAAAGGAAAAATTTTATGTGCTAAGCTATGGTTGTAGTTGTTATTTTCTAGAAAACACATTGTTGGAATTATTTACATTTTAAGCAAATATCCTAATGACTTGGGAAAATTCTTAGCAGTAAATTAATTGGAATTGTGAGAAGAATCAAATTCAATGGAACTCAGAATTTAAGATTGGTTGACAAATTGTATTAAAAGTAGCTGATTGATTTTTTTATTTGTGTCTTATATAGTGTTTTGTTTATTTTTGAATGGTGACTGTGTGGTTGACAAAATTTATCAAATTTAGAGAGCAATATTATAAATAAATTGCATAGAAGTATGTGCTCAAGAATGAGAGGGGAAGGGATGCTATAATTAAGGAAGTGTTATGATTTGATATAAAAATATTTTGGTGTTTAACCTGTGTTTTTGCTACAAATTGTGTTTGCTCATGTTGATCAGCACCATCTCTGAAGTCTACTTGAGACATAATAAGGAATAATCCATTTGCTATTTATTGTGTTAACCAGATCCCCAGATAAAGGGGATCTGATCCTGATTTATCTAGTGAATTAACAGTTTTGCTTATATTTGTAGTCGCAGCCATTTCAGCTTAAAAAGGAGACATGAATGTGAACTAATTATAAACAGAGTGATATTTCAGATCTCAAAGTATTACTTAAAAAGTATACTGCTCAATAGTGTAGCCACTAGCCACATTCTGACTATGGACCAGGATGTTGTGGTTAGTTGAAAATGTGATATGCAGTAAGTGTGAAATGCATACTGGATTTTGAAAACTTAGTACAATTTGTAAAAGAATAAATATTTTAAAGATATTTATTACATGTTGAAATAATATTTGGCATGTTTAGTAAGTGTTTTAAAAATTGTATTTTTATCATTTTAGCATAGTTATTAGCAAATTCAAAATTACGTGTGTAACTTGCATTATAATTTGGTTGAACAGTATTGCTTTAGAGAAGAAGTAAATCAGTATTTCTTTTAGCCTTCTAAATGGTGTGTCAAATCTGTACCATTTAGGAGGTCAAGTTAAATTTGTTCTGTGGAAGAATCACTTAACTTTCAGAGTATATTCTGATAATTTCCATTATGAAAGATGTAAAGATCTGTCAATTTAAAACTCAGATGTCTTAAAGTTGCATGTCAGGTCAAACTTTTTTAAGGGTTTCTGTTGATTTTCTGCAAATGGCTTAAACCAGTGTATGAATATACATCTAGAGAACATAGTAGACATATTGAATGCTTTCAGAGCAGTAATGTACTGGTACATTTGGTAAAGGAATGTACTTTAAATGTTTAACCCAGGACTGTTTCCACAAAGTCACAGGATTATTTTAGATGGAGTAAAATCTTTCTGTGAAATAGAAAGTAAGTTTCACTTATCGCATATTTTTTCTCTTTATATACCAGATTTCATTTAAGTTCATGAAATAATGCTTAACATTTAGTGATTTAACTAGTGAAGCAGTAAAACTTTGGGCTTGCTTGTGCACAGTATCATGGAATACTTATATCTATTTTCTTTTGTCACAGTCTTTGGTGACTGTTGGCTATTGAAAAGGACATCTTTTAACTTCTCTTGTTCTTTAATATCTGAGTTTCTTTGTGGCTGTGTAAGTGATTCAGGAAAAAAAAACAAATGTAAAATACAAGTTTCTCAGGAAATTAGAAGTTGTTTCTTACTACTTTGGGGAGAGACTTTTTTCCATATACCTCATATGTAAAATAATGCAGATGCTTTTGTGTGTCTTTGGTTTCTTCTGGGTAGAAGGCTACTTCTTGTAATTTTGATAGAAAAGCCTAAATTTGTATTGTGTTTTTGCTTTCATGCCAGAAAATGCAATAGATTTTGGTATTATATTTCTTTTAACTCATAGCTGCATAAATGAGAATTTTAGCTTTATGGTGGTTGTATTATTTAGATTTGTTAATTTATGTTGTAATTAAAAATGGGATTCCACAGTCATAAGTACATCTATAATTTGTGGGTTAATATTGCATGAGACCTTTGAAACCTTATGCTTGCTACTTCCAGGTACAATTATTTAATTATGGCTTTTGGTAAGGTGTGGTGTGTGTGTGTGTGTGTGTGTGTGTGTGTGTGTGTGTGTGTAAACTTGTCAAAGTATGTGACAGTGTTAATTATCCCACAGGGAAGAAATGTTAATTGTATCTGGGTACATTCAGGAAAATGTTGAATGAGATATAGGAAAACTAGAATTACTTGTACTAGGGAGATTTGTCTTAAACCCCATCTTTTGTTTTAATTAATAAGTTATGCTTTAGTTACATAATTAGGTCTAATACACACATCCAGGATGGCCTTTGGGTAGATATCATTGTCAAATTAAATGCAGGACTTTAAAAGTGTTTGATTATATGTCAATAGGAATACTTCTTTTTCTTTTAGTAAAAAAAGGTTGATAAAGATTTAAATGGTATTTTAGGTTTTAAGTATTGAAGGCCTGTGGGCCAATGCATTTTAAACACAGGGAAATAATATATGTTTTTTTGGTTTACGTTTATACTTTTTACATTCTATATTTTAGATTAGGGTATAAAAATCAATTCACCAGTAAGGGGGAAGGGAAATTATTATGAACATCCCTTTGTTTTACAGAAACTTATGGACGATAGTTGTTTAGTAATGTGTTGACATTTATGTTCTATTTTTCAAAGGATGTGCTTCCTTTTCCACTTACAGTCAGCACTTGTGTAAACAGCAAAAGTTTAGAAAGGTGCTGGATTTCTAAGTTAATCTTGAATTTCTTTTCCTGTATAGAGGGTACAAACATGTACTCCTAAATATTAATGGGTTTGGACTGAATCTATGTTAAAGAAGATATTCAAGAGTAATTGTAAATCGTTTTTGGTTGAGGAGAAGGCCTTATGGGGGGGTAGATATTACAGCTTCAAGTTTATATTAATCATATGTTGACTATCAAAACCTGAAATCAGCTACAATGATACTTGTAAATATTATAATACTTGCAAATTTTGTTAACTTCACTTTTTAAAAGAAAGAAAAAGAAGTAGCATAAGTTCTAAGTCAGATGTTGGCAATTTGCACATAAGAGTAATTTTCTGAGGATAAACTGTGTTTCTGATGGTTGCCATATCTCTCATTATTGTCCAGTGTAGATTAGAACTTTGCTAATTAAAGGGTGATCTTCAGACTAGCAACATCTGTATCACAGGTGTGATTGTTAAAACTCAGTATGTTGTTTTCCCCTAACCAGAAGTACTGAGTCCGAATCTGAATTGAGTAAGATTGCTAACTGAATTGTATGTCTATTGAGGTTGGAAAAATCCTGCTACTGAAGGAAGACTGTTCAGATCCATGCTGTGCCACTATTGGCATGCCACTTTATATAAATTATGGGATATTTTTGTTATTCAGTTTCCCAAGTTGTAAAATGAAGATTAAGTTGATCTCCCAATTGTATAATTTTTATGAGGATGAAATGAATTTGTTGAAAGTTTTGTTAACCACATAAATTGGATCCCTAAAGTGGATACAGCATGATAAAAGTAGGTGAGACAGTTTAGCAGCATGCCCACACTCTTGCTGGTGTTTGCTCCAGTGCATCCACATCCTACTTATAGGAATAATTGCATCTTAATTCATCATCTAATTATTCAGTATATATCAAGCAGTTTGTTTTTAATGTGAATAAAAGCAGGATTTTAAAAATTTGAGTTAAAACAGAAAATTAGCCTAAAAGTGTTGATCATAGATGAACAAATACTCAATCCCTTCCAAAAAAATATCTATAAACTTAATGATACTTAAAAAGAATGCCTTGGGGCTGGGGCTGTAGCTTAGTGGCAGAATGCTTGCCTAGCATGTGTGAGGCACTGGGTTTGATCCTGAGCATCACATAAAAAAACATAAAATATATGCATTCTGTACATCTACAACTACAAAAAAAAAGTTTTAAAAAGTATTTATAAGAATACTATGACTATGACTGCCCAGTAAAGTATAAAAATTTTTTTTTAGATAGTTGTATTAGTTAATGTTTTCCCCTCTTTAAATATTCCATTTTAAGAGTTTGTGATTTTATTCAGAACACAGTAATTTCAATATTTGTAAAATTTACACTCATAATAGTATAGTTTGCCAATTACTTCAACATAATGTAGTGTAATTCCAGGCAAAACAGTGAGTTGGAATTCGAAAAAAATATTAAATAACTCATATTCTTTACTTTTTTCATAATTGTGATATTTAATATTAATCACTTAAAAATTATTTAGCTATCATTTCTATTTGCTTATAGAAAGTAGTTGATAATTATGGTAATCCTAATTGTGTCTCCCATATATGCCAGTGGAGCAGAAGGACTCAGTTACCATTGAATAACTCAAAACATTTATCCAAAGGAGTGATTGATTGAAAATAATATCTCCCCCACATAAGGTCACATTTTTATTAGCTGTCTATTATGTTCAATGACAATAATGTAAGGAGAAAGTGGGTGAAAACCTTGGGTACTTTTTAAAAACCTAAATGGTTATTTCAAAGCAACATGAAGCAAATTGTTAATTTTCTTTCTGCAAGTAAATGATTGGTACCTTATTCTCTCCTTGAATGTGTTGCTGTAACAAAATGTAGATTATGTTTAATTATGAGGAAAATCAACAAGTCTTGCTTAGAGTACAAGAGCATTCAGATTGAGAAAACTGAATGGGAAAACTTTATCTTCCATTCTTCTCTTTTCTATAAATATGATATAACAAAACCACTTGTAGATCTATTAGATCTACAGGCATATAAAGTGATGATTTTTTCTTTCCGTATTTCTTTAGACAATAATTGTATTTGGCGGGGCTGGGCTTGTGGCTCAGTGATACAGTGTTTGCCTAGCATGTGCGATGCCTTGTGTTCAATCCTAAACACCACATAAAAATAAATAAATAAAATTAAGCTATGTGTCCAACTACAACTAAACATTAAATTAAAAAAAGAATTGTGTTTGGGCATTTTATTAGAATTTAAAAGATGAAATATCTTTAAACATTTAATGTTTTTTTGCATCTTGATCATAGAAGTTTTTGCCTCTACCCCATATTCATAATCTAGGAGATAGTAGACAATACCTGGAGACATTTTGCTTTTCAAAACTTGGGGGAAAAGGCTCTAGTATACAACAAAGAATTGTCTCCCTTCAGGAGATCTTACTGAAATAAAACATATATATGTTTCTGTTATGTTTTACTAGGAATATTGAAGTAACTTGTGACTACAGAAAGCACGTCACCTTTGTATTTTCTTAGTGATGAAAATAAAAACCAAATGAAGAACATGGCTTTCTCTCCAGTGTGTAATTTAATGTCAAAATCTAATATAATGTAATCATCTCTTTCTGCAATCATAGAAAGTAATGTAATTGCCTCTTCGGTAAAAGATGGGAAGAGAGTATCAATATCAAATTTGGAGAAATGGTAAGAGTAAGGGAAGCATCTAGAAGAGATGGGAAGGCTCACTCTCTAACCACAAATTCTGCACACCTCTAGTTTTCCACCTCCTACATATCAGGCTTTCTAAAACTTTAATTTTTATTTTTTGCCTTAGATAACTTAACTAAAAATTATTCCAAAATTATGTAAAATAAATTTAATTTTCCATTACTAAACTTTTGTTTTCCATAACACATTAAAGGGAAAATTAAATAATAAAAACAGACATAATAAATTCTTGTTTGATATAATCATTTAAATATCTTTTTTAGACAGCAGTAATTCAAACAAAATACTTCCCTTACTTAAAATGTAACATTTTATATTAATGAATCAGGAGGCTAAAACACTAAAATTGTCAGACTTAGTAAATCCTTCAAATATTTCATCTATAGAGGCACAGTACACACTTAGTGTAAATTATAAAAGGTCTTTTTTAAATATATAAATTCCAGGTCAAAATATATCAAATCAAACATATATCAACTTTGCTTCTCAATTTACTTCTCAATTTATCTCTCAATGTAATCATATTTTGTTGACTCTAAATAACATCGTCTGGTAACTGATAGTGACATTAAAATTTGTATCATCTTTCTGCTAAAATATAGTAAGCTCTACTCTGAACCCCTCATTCATAGGTCTTACATCTGTTATCCCATCGTCAGCAATAAAGCCAATGAGATTATTCTAAAATGTAAACGTCCCCATGTTATTCTTGTCTTTGCTTATTAAAGGAGCAAGCAATGTACTCTCTAATTTCTCTTTTGCCTATTTTCCCTTTGATATAGAAATATATTATGCATTTCAATCAAATTAAAATCTTTCAGCTCCCTTAACTGTCTAATATATTTCTAGTTAGACAAATGATGATGCACCTCCTGAAATCCTATTTTCTTTTCACAGACCTCTCAGTCTCACTCTGCTCCATCTGTAAATATCCAACTCCTCTTTGGGATCCTTATAAAATCTCCCTTTTGTGGACATACACTTTATACAGTCAACTTGATGACTTGATGCTTCCCGTCAGTTCTATTTTGGAAATATTTGCAAAACTGCATTTATTACCTCATATCACAGTTATTCATTCACATCACTATTTCCATTTGCTGACTATGAAAGAAAACCTTTCTGGTTTTGGCATCCGCCTTGGCAGCAGCAGTCGGAGAAGACAGCCTGGAAGACCTCCTCTTGGGCTTTTACTTAGCCTCACATTCTTCAGAGCTGACCTTCCTCTGGAGCTTCCTGGCTGAGAGCACAAGGCTCACACAGGTGCTGCAGGCAGTGGCTCTCGGGAACCTTCTGAAACTGTGCTGTCTGGCCACTGCTGCTGTTCCCACCACATGAGTTGCTGCGACACACCAAGTATTCAATTATTTTAATGCAGTTTTTACCATAATTGAGACATAACTATAGGCAATTTTAAATCTCTAAATTTTGTGATTTTAGTTTTTACGAACCTTATAAAAATCAAATCCTTACTCTTATGTTTTGTTTATTCTGCTTTCTAAATAAGTTCTCATTTTGTCATTATTGCCAGTGCTTACAACCCTCCTTTCTCTTATCTCTAGCCTAGAGAACAGTGACCTGCCCCTAGTTGCTCTTCCTGTCATGAGCCTCTCTCAAGTGTGCCATTCTCCCCTCTCACAAGCATTAGTTTCTAAAATAAACATTTAACCATGTCATACCCACAAAAGTGAGAAAGTATTCTATTATTTATACAATAAACTCAATATTTATTCATATGTCCCCCAGCTCTTCCAAGCATGATCACAAATAGTCTTCCAAATTCCCCGTAGGAACAAACTCAGCCCCACTAATACTTGTTCACATAATTCCTTTGCTTCACACAATTCCTACCTCTTCTGATTTTTATTGCTTCTCTGTCTCTATTTATGGTTAACATTTGATAACATAGCCTCCATTGCCTCTAGCTCTTTAAGCTTCACCTTGAATTTTCTTTTTTCATGCCCCAAAGAATTTCTGCTGCACCATCATTGCTTTCCCATCCTAATAGAAGTGAGAGCTTATTAATCTAATATCCATATACTTTTTCAAAAGCTTTAATTATAACATTAAGTGTGCTTTGTCTCAGTTTTTACAAATAGATATCTTCTCCATTATGATGCAAATTCTTTTAAGATTGGTATCATATTGTATCATTTTTTATATCATCAACATCTAGTATATAAAAGGAAAAGTGAAAGAATAATCTTAATATAAAATATATCTAAATTTTCTAGTTACTGTGTATTATATCCAATATTCAGAGCTATAATATTAGTTCTATATTTTGTGACAAGGAACTTCTTACAATAATTCTACAGTGCAAGTGGACACAAACTTTAAAGCCCAAATGAAAGCCCCACACCACTTACTTTCCCCAGTAATAAATGCTACTTTGGGATTATGCTAATAAAATCTAACCTTCCATTAGATACACGATTTCTGACTATTCTTTAATAAATTACCTCTTAAATAGAATAAAATTAGAATAAAAAGACAACAATGTTCTATTACAAAAATGTGTTTCATATTTGATGTTAGAATACAACACATTAGTTTTCTAAGTTAGATTCAATAAAGATAAGGAGCTTAAAGTTATCTGGACAGAAGAAGAGAAAGGAATCAGTCATCAGTTAGAATGAAAGAAAGCCCATGATTGCACTTGAAAGGGTGTTAGCAGAAGCTGTCCAATAAATTCACAGAAGATGCTTCTGCTTTAATAAATTGTTGTGCTATCAGCCAGGCACGGTGGTGCACAACTGTAATCCCAGTGGCTTAGAGGCTCATGAGTTCAAAGCCAGCCTCAGCAACAGCAGGGTGCTAAGCAACTCAGTGAGACCATCTCTAAATAAGAATACAAAATATGAGGGCTGGGGTTGTGGCTTATAATATAGTGTTTGCCTAGCATGTGTGAGGCACTGTGTTTTATTCTCAGCACCACATATAAATAAATAATAAATAAAGGTCCATCAACAACTAAAAAATATCTAAAAAAATGCAAAATAGAGTTGGGATGTGGCTCAGTAGTCCAGGGCCTCTGAGTTCAATCACTGGTACGAAAACAAACAAACTGTTGTACTATCAAATCCTTTTGTAGCACTTGAGCTTCACTTTCTCTACTTGTGCTGACAGATCAAGGTTTTGTTTGTCCCAAATCTATAATTTGGTGCCAATTGTCTGTTTATCTTCTGAGCATGAAAGGGAAATCTCAGCCTTGAAAAAATTTTTATTATTAATGTTATTATTATTGGCCTGGTAAGAACAACAATAGTGCTTTTATGCATAAGAAAATTTAGGGTTCTAAGACTTTATTCTGGAAAAAAAGTAATTTTATAAATATTATTTCATGTTCAAAGTATATTCATATACAGCCTTACATTTTCAAATGACCAAAGAATGAGGAACACTTAAAAATAATGTGTTTCACTATTCACATAGGTGGTAATAAAGTTGTAGCTTAAATTTTAGCATTAGTACTCATTCTCTAATTTTGTGTTATTTCTATTTATTGTCAAACATCTAACAATACTTTAGGAATCCCAGCTTGCTGAAGTTGTCCATGCTTGCTTCGGCAATTAGCTGGTAGTGATCCCCAGGTCTGCAGGCTAACGGCAAGCAGCAGTCAGACCACTTCACTATCTGGGAGGAAGCAGGTGAGGCGGGAGGATGGAAAAGAAAAGTTGAGCTTTTTCATTTCTAAAATGACCAGACACCACATTCTTCCCTTTAGGCTCCTCACAACTAAATTACAGTCAGGTTTAGCAAATTACTAGACATTGTATTTTATTAACATTAGCGTTTTGCAAATATTCTCATTTCTACCAGACAACAGTGCTTACAAAACATGAATATAGCTTTCTCCTTTAAAAAGTAACTGAGGTCTCAGCTGCTTTCAGGAACTGAAAGGGAAGGACCATTCCCAGAGTATGAAAAAACTGTCCTTTAGTGACTGGGCATAGGTGATAACAGCCAGTCCACAGCACCCAGAGGTTTAACATGCAACCTGTCGACCGGCTCTTCTCCAAGTGTGGCCCAAGGCCAAGTGCAATAGAACTACCTGGGAACATGCCAGAACCTGCAGTTCCTGACCAAGGCTCCCTACCTGCTTTAGACTCTGGAGTTGATGCTCAACAATCGGGATTGTTCAACAGGCCACCCCATGATTCCTGCAGCATATACACATGGGAATGACCATCAGGCCCTCCACAGACAGTTCACATTCCCAACACAAGTGTTTCCAAAAGAATCTGGCACTGGGTGATGGAATACCTACAATCTCTCTGAGGGTTTCCAGTGAAGAGAGTGCCTGTTGGAGGGAGGGGCCGGCCCTGAGTCAAACCCCACCCACCTGCCCGGAGACAAGCCTCAGCACTTCCCACCCCCCTCCTTTGTAAAACAACATCAATACCTACCATCTCATAGGCTTCTAGTGTTCCTGAGATTAAGCAGCATACACAAGGCCGCCAAGCTTGGGGCTGAGGGAAGTGCTCAGTCAATGAACGCTGCTTCTGTTAGTGATCACCTGGCTCCAAAGGCCCTAGTGAGCATCCTAGTCTCCTTCTAAGATGCCAAGAACGATCCCCTACTCTCCAAAATCATCTTGTCAGGGATATACTGCCCCAAATTCATAACCAGAGACGGATCATTGTGAGGTCCATTTTTCAAGGTGAGTGGGCTATGATTTTAGAACTCCTAATGAAAACTAGAAAAAAATGTTGGATTAAATGAATAAAATATCACCTTAAAAGTACTGAAGGACTGTCCAGATAATGCCAGACCAAGCGCTAGGATAAATTCCAACCTCCAGAAATGAGAGGGACTCCCACAACTCAAGCCCCATCTGCCCTGAGAGGACCTACTACCCAGGAAACTTGGGCTCCAAAAGTCGAGGCCCAGCTGGCTTGAGGAAAGGCGCAGAGAGCCGCGGGACAGAACTGAGAGCACAGAAATAAAATCACCTACGTGTGACAGCTGATTTTAGACAAGGGCACCAAGATGATTCAGTGGGAAAAGAAGTAACAAAGCTGCTGGTACAACAGGATATCCAACTGTAGAGGAACGAAGATGGGCCTATCTCACACCATGGATGGAAAACTAATAAACCAGATGAAAGACCTCAATTTAGGAGCTAAAACTAAGGACATTATCAAAAAAGTGAAAAACATACAAAAATAGGAAAAAATATTTGTGAGTCGCCTAAGAATTCCTACAACCCAACAATAAAAAGACAATCTAATTTTAAAATGGCAAAGGACTTGAACTGACATTTCTCCAAAGCAAGTACACAAATGCCAATAAACACATGAAAAGATGCTCCAGTGTCATTAAGGAAATGCAAACCAAAACCACAATGAGATATCACCTTCAAACCACCAGTGTGAATATAAGAAAAAAATCACATAAACCATAAGAAGTGCCGAGGATGAGAAGCGAGAACTCTGACCCACTGATAGTGGAAAGGTCAAGTGGTGCAGCAGTTGGGAAGGGTGGGAGTTCCTGAAAAGTTTAGATGCAGAGTGACTACAAGATCCAGCAATTCCCTCCCTCCAAGTGTATATCTAATAGATTAAAAAACATGCCCACACAAAAACACTTGTGCATAGATGTTCTCAGCTGCATTATCTCTAATAGCAAAAGCAGAAGCAATCCAAAGGTCCTTCCACAGGTGAGGAGATAAACCAAATGCACAAAGCATGCTATGGACTATCAGGCAGCCATGGAAAGAATGAAGCCCTCACACCTCTACAGTACGAAGGCACCTGGAGTATACCATGCCAAGAAGCCCGTAACTAGAGGTCACATAGGAGTCTGCTTACACAGAACATTTAAACAGGCAAATCTATAGTTAGAAAGCAGGTGAGTGGTTGCAGGGGCAGGGACTGACTGCTGATGGGCACATGATTTTTTTTTGGGGGGGGGTGGTAATGAAAATGTTCTGAAATTAGATATTGGTGATGGTTGCATAACCTTGTGAGTATACCCAAAACTAACTCCAGCCCAGGCACACCATCTGATATATAGGAGGTATTCAATAAATCTTGAACTAATGGATGAGGCCTCGGCTGGACACATGACCCAAGGGAATATGTTGAAACAAAAGTTGTGTGTAAGTGGGCTGGGGTCATGGCTCAGTGGTAGAGTGTTCGCCTAGCATGCATAAGGCACTGGGTTCAATACTAAGCACCACATAAAAATAAAATGAAGATATTGTGTCAACCTAAAATTTAAAAAAATATATTAAAAATAAAAAGGTTTGTATAAGTACTCTGTGTCATCAATTCTTACAAAAGGGGACTGCTAACATAATTGAGAATGGAGCTGAATCTGCCTTCACCTTTGGTATTTATTACTGCACCTGGCAAAATAACTAGATTTGTTAATGAACAAATAAGTGAAAATATGAATACGTGAATGCTACATTTTTAAAGCTGAATTCTTTTGCTGGAGGTCTATAGAAGGACTGCAAATCAAAACCATTTGAGATATGCAGAATTTAAAAAGATATCATCACAAATGTGAGAGAAGTAGGATCCCATCAGATTCAAAAGTTTTTCTTAGTTATATTTTTTAGGTATATTCTTCTTATTTTATATTTAATATCTTAGGACCCTGTGAAAGTCAAATGAGTTCAGAATTGTGTGAAATATACATGCATAGGTTCATAAGAGCCCCTCGAAAGGCAAAATCCCATCGAGCAATCAACCTGAATAGGAGCTGCAGGCTTGATGAGAAGACAGTGAGCTACGAGATCAACCCTTCTTCAAGGTATTAAGCCAAGCTTATAAAAGGAAGCTCCACACCACAGCCAGGGTTGTCAAAAGAAAGGCTGTAGGTATCTCTAGTACCTTTGTGCAAGACCCACCAAACTCTCCAGCCATAAGTAAAACAAGTGAACTGAAAAGTGGCAGTCTGCCTCAGTGCACAGACGTCTTTCACCCCAGAAAGTTAAGAGTCAGGTAACCAACTCAGAAAGTAGGTGAAGGGAGATGATAACTGGGCAGAGATGCTAACTACGTCCCAATACCTAGTCTTCCCTTCTCCCTGCCTGGTGGTAACAGACCTGTGCGTGTCCCTGAGGGAATGCATTTGCTATCCTCCCCTGCAGCTAAGTGCCCAAGGGCACCCTATGACTAAGTTCTAGGCAATCTGGTGGGAACAGAAGTGGCATGAGAAATTTCTGGATAACAATTTCAAAGAGGAAGTTGGTTGTCTTCCACTTTCTCTCTTCCCCTATTCTGCAGGCTACCATGTGGATGAAGGTGTTACTTGTGGAGTAGCAGGAGAGGGCAGGAGCCAGCCTCCACCTCAAGAAGCTGTCTATCAATCACCAGGACAGCAGAGCAACAAGGCAAAGGAAACCCAGCCCTTGGATCAACATTCAGAGCAGAACCACTCTAAGAGAGAAATTAACTTCTAGTTTGCTTGAGCCACTGTATTTTTGGATTTCTTTGTTATAGTACCTTAGCCTGAACCCCACATAATATGGTAACTTTGTTTCTTAAGATATTGCATGTCACTTTACCCCATAAGTAATTAAAAAATTAAAATATAGCAGTTAGGGGCTGGGAGGCATAGCTCAATGGTACAGCATGTGCTGCTCAGCATGCTCAAGGCCCTAGGTTCAATCCCCAGCACCAAAATCAAAAACAAAACAAAACAAAAAAAATAACAGCAGTTATATATATTTTTGTGTCAAAAAGAATCTGTCCATATTTGATATTATATGTAATTATAATATTTTGGAAATCCTAGCTTTGGTTTTAAATTAAAATCTAGTAAGATTGATAAGTAATATTAAAATATATTATTTTTCTAATATATTAAAATATATAAGAAAAACTTACCATATTTATACACTTAATAACACATAAGAGTTACGTAAGTGTTCAGAAAGGTGGTGTTTACTCATCCAGTAAACTTACATATCTAAAAAGAAGCTGAGGGAAAGGAAGGTGAAGCCAGGGGAGGGAGCAGGTAGGTGGACTCCATGCAGGACCCACACAGGTACATATTCCAGCTTCTATATTAAGGGATGGGTTCAAGGGAATTTATATTACTTCAAATTCATGAGCAGATGAGGACCAAGCATAAACCAAGTAGGAGGTCACATTCTTCACAGGATTATAATCAAGCAAATTCTCTGCAGTAGAGTTTAAAAATACTTAAAAACACTTGAGTCTGTAAAGAGAAGAAATATTATTCAAAAATCCCTTTAAAAGTGATGACAAGGGCTGGGGCTGTAGCTCAGTGGTAGAGCGCCTGCCTTGCATGTGGGCGAAGGCAGAAAGACAAGAGTGACTCATCAGATGAGACACAGGGGAAACAGACCAGCACCCAGAGCTTCCGTAAGAGGGTCCCAGCTGGAAGTGTGTCTGGGACGGTGACTCTGGTGACTCTGGCCATCGAGAGGAAACCCAAGGAGAGGAAGACATCTTCACAGCGTAAAGAGAAGACACTGAAGATGACAGTGAACCCAGGAGCAGCTGCAATGAAGGTGCAAAGCCGTGACCTCTGGGGAGTGACATCAGTGGAACTTGGAACTCAGTGAAAGTTAGGAGCAGGTAAGAGGAAGAGTACATTCGGGTGTTAATTGGGGACATTTTTTTTTTAAACAGAACATAAACAAGTTTGTACATGTGACTGAGTTTGACATATTTTCAGAATCCTCAGGGTGGGATGTCTACAGATGTAACCCAGCCATTCAGGCTGTCTGAAGGAGTGAGAAGATGTAGGGAGAAACCAACTGGCCAGGAAGAGAGCACGGAGCAATGCTGTCCCAAACGAACAGAATGTAAGCCACAAAAAAAGTCATACACATGGTTTGAAATTTTCTAATAGTCACATTAAAAAAATAAGAATAAAGAGGTGAAAGAAATTACAGCAATACATTTGATACAATCCAAAATATCCAAAAAGATAGCAAGATACCTACAAAAGCTAGGGAAGATCACTCATAAAAAAAAAAAAAAACTTAGTTAGGATTAAGACACGTATAGAACTAAATGACACACAAGAAAAAACAACATAGTACTCACTGTTTCAGAAGATGGTCTCTGTAAACTGTCAGCTTGTACCCAAATGCTCTCTGTCACAAATGCTATGTGTTCTGCTTCAAGTATAAAGGGAGAGACAAGAAACAGGGCCCATTTGTTCAAGTCATCAATGGACTGCACAGAGGGAGAGAAACATAGAGGATTCAGTGTCACTTCAAACCACAACTGCCACTTATCTCAGCATGCCAGACATACCCACCCCTCTGCAATTCCAGGTAAGATCTACCTAAGATTATCTGATGCTCTTCTGCAGACATTAACCCTGTGCTTCTTGTTTAACTGTGACTGTTCAAACAGCCCCCAAAGCCCTCTGAGACTCTTGACAGCTTTAAAGTCTCTGGATATTTGTTTTCACACAATTAATTCTGACCACCATTGCTTACAGATTAGCACATAGTTTTACAAATCACATTTGAGGCACATTTAAGAATGAGGAGGTCTGGAAGAGCCTGCCTGGCTACTGCAGTCTTAAGACCTGATCCTTCATTCCCATGGGCACCAGGCCCGGCAGCACAAGGCAGCTGTCCTTTGTGCTTGCATTACTCTTACTGAAGTAAACTGTTATTTCCCCTGAGACCTGGGAAGTGCATAATCTTTTTGAAACTCACAAAACAGTCAAACCCAGGGCTGAGGGTATAGCTCAGTGGTATAGCACTTGCCCAACAGGCATGAGGCCCTGAGTTTGAAGCCCAATATTGCAAAAAAAATAAAATAAAACAAATACAGAGATAAGATAGGATATTTCTGGTAAAGACCCTTACCATATGCAAAAAAGCCATCAAACATATTTTAGAGAAAATGTAAATTCAAGAGTGATTTTAATTTAGCTTTTTTTTTAAAATTATCTTTTTAGTTGTAGATGGACACAATCTTTATTTATTTATTTTTATGTGATGCTAAGGTCCAAACCCAGTGCCTCATGCATGTAAGGCAAGTGCTCTACCACTGAGCTACATTCCCTGCCCTAATTTAGCTTTTTTAAAAGGAGATTATAGTCAAGATTGGTCAGCAGATCAGATATGGTCCCACTGGGCCCTCCTTATCAGTGGTTCTACATCCTGGATTCAAACCAAAAAAAAAAAAAAAAAAGAAAAAAAAAGAAAAAGAAAAATAATTAAATCTGTACTAAACAAGAACAGACTTTTTTTGGTCATTATTAGCTAAACAATGCAGTTTAGGTAATAACAATAATATAGTAACAACCACTTACACTATATTAGGTATTATAAATATTGATCTGGGGGCTGAGGATGTACTCAGGGGTAGAGTACTTGCCTAGCATGCATAAGGTCCTGGGTTCAATCCCCAATACCACCAAAAAATAAATAAATCAATTAAAAGATTTGAATATAAGGAAGATTTTTTGCATAGTAGGCAAATACCACATCCCTTTATATAAGGGATTTGAGCATCTCTGGATTTTGGTGCCTTGTTTTTGGTGGGCTAATGCCTTTTTAAATTAATTTGCTGTTCTTTATGAAGCATTTAAAAAAAACTGTTTAAAAAGGGTTTTTTAGCCTACCAAAAACAAGAAACATATTGGGGTGGGGACGAAAATCCAAGGCTTCTGGGGGAAGCCTTATCACCACCACCACCACCAGCCACAAAAAGGCTCCAATGCCCAACAGAGGAGCCATATCTCAGCAAAACTAACAGTGTAAAACGGAAGCACAGCATGTTACAGAATCCCTGAAATCATCAAATCGCCCAGGGCTCAAGGGGTAGGCAAGAGCAGAAAAAATTAAAACATTTACGTCTCAAATTTCGTGTATGTTAAAAATTTTACTCTAAACTCTAAAGAATATATTTTAAATAAATCAAGTCTAGAAGCTCCTGCAGTAGTAAAATCCACTCTGTAATTATTCTTCATTTTATTTTTCTCAACAGGTTTCCTAAGGTGGCCACTGGATGTAATGAACTTCCCCCCTTGGGTCCAGGTGGTACTTGGGTGGTACTCGTTTTGTACATTCCTAGGAAGAACTGAGAGAACCCGTTCAGTGTGTATACTATATTTTTTAACTTAGGGTGTCCTTTATTTGCTACCGGTACAATTTCATTCCACACCTAAGCACAGGCACAACAGAATGTTCAACACTGAGACAAGATTTTGATTCTCTCATGGGTGTTGTGATTTCACCTACGTTTAAATAACTTTTTAAAATCTCATTTTATTGCTGAAAGTGACCCAACTTTCCAGACGGAAGAAGTTTTTCTAAAAGCAAAAACTCTTCTCAGCGGTAGTTATTGCGATGCCAATGGCAATTTGCTTAGAAATGCACTGTGAAGTCCATTTCCCAAACAGCTGCCCGGAAAGAATCACTGTCCCTTGTCACAGCAAGGGCGCGTTTTTTACAGCGATTACAAGGCAGGCCCACGCCACTGTAGGTGACTGGGCCAGCTGGACAGTGGCCACCATCCCAAGAACCAGGCCCAGAAACAAAGACCAAGCGTCAGCCGAAGCGCTGAAGATTCAGAGTGGGCTGCTGAGAAGATGCAGAGCGCATGGGACATGTCCTGGCCCTGGCAGGGACAGCCTCCTGCCGCGCTCAGGTCCCCCAGAGGCCGCCCACCATGCGGAGCGCTGCAGGGAGGCCGGGTTCCCCCCGCCAGGCTCAGCGGGGTCTCCCGCGAAGCCGATGGCGCTTCTGGCCCCGCCCCGCGCCCGCCCACCTGGCTCTCGCCAGATGCAGAAGACACGGCCTCCACGGCTCAGGCACACGCAGGAACCGCAGGGCCGCACCGCTCCGCCGCAGAAGGTGAAGGAGCAGCGTGAGGCGTGCAGCCGCTGCACTGTGGTGCGCAGGAGCGCGGCAAGCTGGCGCCCCCAGCGCGCCCACAGGTACAGGTAGCACAGCGTGATGAGCATGGCCGGCGCCCGTGGCCGGGAGGCTCGCCCGCCGCGCTCCGCCCCGCCGGCCTGCGGGAAGAGGCCCACCTCAGACAGGCTGCGCGGGCGGGGGAGCGCAGGCACCAGGAAGGGACACCGCGCGGGGCGAGCGAGGCCGCGGAGGCCTCTGGGGCGGGTACCTGAGTGCAGGGAGAAGCCCCCACGTGGGAGGTGTGCAGGAGCTCAGGAGCGTGGGGGCCGCCCGGCTGGCGGCCGCAGAAGGGTGGGCGGTGCAGCGAGACTGCGCATGTGCACTGCCAGCCCACGTGACGCGCCTGCAGCCTGCGCTGCTGCCTGCTACCGCCCGCCAACCGGCTGATGTGGTGGGCCATAGGCGGCGGCCGCCCGAGTCCGAGGATCGCGGGCTGCGGGCCCTCGTGAGTGCACAGCCAGCGCGTGGCAGGGCTCCCGGATGTGTCACCTTGTCCCGTCACAGTCGAGATGCCCCAGGAGCTGGGCCCTCCACACCCCCTCCGTGGGTGTGTGGTGAGTGTGGGTGTGTGCGCGTCGCCCCGCCATCCCTTGCAGAGGTGCCTGCTGTGTGTGCGTGGGCCGGTGCCCGGCCCTGGGGGGTGTGGCCGTTTGTCTGTCCCGGTGGGTGTGTCCCCTTTGTCCGCCCCCTTCGCGAGCTTGGGCCTAGGGTGCCTGTGCGACGTGGGGGCGGCCACTGTGTGCGTACCCCCCTGCAGCCCCGCGCCCCGGTCTTGGTTCGTGCGTGGGTGACACCTGCTAGGCGCGCATGCACGAGCCCGTGGGTCTCCTCCTGGTCCCCTTTGTGTAGGTGGCCAGTTTTCTCGGAGGCGGCGTGGGCACTCACCGCCTCGGTGGGTGGCTCCCCTTTTGTCACTGTTCCCTCTGGGGCGCGCGTCCCCAGCGCGCCGTGGCCGTTCCTGCTGCGGTCTCGACCCTCGCCTGGCGCATCCCCCGTGAAAGTGTGCGTCTTCGCGTGGGTTCGGCATAGGGCCTGTCGCGTGATCTCGTGTGCGGGGATGCGTTTGCGAGTGTTCGTGAGCGCGCGCTCGGGCCCTTGCATGTCTGGGTTCTCCGCGTTCTAGACACTTGTGTGCGGAGAAGGGCTGCCAGTCCAGAGCCGCCCCGTGCGCAGGGGATTGACCAGGGAGGGGGACGCCGCCCCAGCGCTCCCGCTCCGCGGCTCCTTCGCTGAGCCTCCTCCTTCCCCAGAACGCCAACGCGAAGGGGGAGGGCATCCAAGGGTCTGGTGGCCACCTGCTCTGCAGTGTCTGCGACATCATTTTGGCCAGTGGAGCCATACTGTTCTGGGGACAGAATAGGGAGACCTATTAGGGGGAAAAATTGATCAGAGACATGGGTGAATGGGATGGTACCAGTGAGTTGTTCCTTTTCTAGAGGCGCCCTAGATTCCGAACGCCCTTAAGATGCCAGCTCCTTCCAAAATATGTGCCCCTGCCAGCCGGCAAATGCATAGTAGCTATCCCTGGACGTTCTCCATGATATTTACTGGTTTACAGTGTTTTATGACGTTCACATAAATGTCTTTCTGTTCTGCCCAACGGTGAGGGAAACGAGGTAGAAATCTTAATTCCTCTCCTTGGGAGGAGTAAAATCACAGTTTGCTTATGATTACAGTCCTAGTTAGGACACCTTTTGTTGAAAGAAATTTGTATTTTATCATCAGGATAGTGGAATTTATTATAAGGATATATGGGAAAAGAAACTTCAAACCCATTAGGGACCCACCTACTACTACTATTATTCGTTCATGCTTTGCACTCAAGGGCTGTGCTTGGTGTGTCTCTGTTCTGCGGCAATTTCCTATTCTTGACTACTTTTCCATTCTTTCAATTTGTGGAGCATTTTGAATATAAATGGAGATCTAATAGATGATTTAGATTTTACAGATGTAATTATTTTGCCAGATTTACTTCAAATCTTTTTTGTAAAAAAATAAAATTAAAAGATTGTGGAGGTACTTTCAGTTCCTCCCCCTCCTTACCTAGAATTAGCCACTGTGTTTAGGTTTGTGTAAATCATTTCTTTGCATATTTTATACTTTGCTCACGATGAATCTACAAACATACATTGTGTTGTTGGATTTTAAACTAATGATATTAAACTACGTGTGTTTTTTTGCAACTTGCTTTTTTCACCCAGTATCACATTTAGAGATTTCTATATGAATAAATTGAATGATCAGTTATGAATAATCTTTGGTGAATTCATTTTAATTCCTGGTATAGAATTACATTGTATGAATATACCATAATTTATACATTCCCCTATTGATGGACTATGAAGTTGTTTCCAGTTTTTGACTCTTTAAAAACAGTCCTGCAATAAATATCTTTGTACCTGTGTGCTGTGCACACATTTGGAAGTTTCTCTAGGAAGTATGTCTGTGTAGTAGATTTGCTGGGTAGAAGTATGTGCATCTTCAATTTAAACAGATATTACAGAAGCTCTCAAAGCGGTTTTACCAATTTTCATTGTTGGTATTGAGTGAAAACACCCATTTCCTCATATCCTTGCTAACAGTATGTCATTATACTACATTTTTTTGTCTTTTCTTTACTGACCAGCTTCCTTATGACTAGCTTGCTGTTGCATTTGCTTGCAGTCATCTAGGCTTTTGCCTTAGCCCTGTGTCAACATATGAGTTCCTGGCTCAAGCTAATTAGCTCAATCTTTAATGCATTTGATCCTCAAAATTAATTTCAATGAACATTTATTATGTACCTAATATTGCGATGGTTGATGTAAAGATAGGATTTCCATGATATGTTATATGTATCTCTCAAGTGGCAGGTGAGGGGAATTAATTAAAGCATTTTTTATAAGATGAATGTTTTAAAAATCTTTTCTCTTTATTTTAATGTTTTAAAAATCCTTTCTTTATTTTGATATATTGAAAATGTGTAACATATGCAAGCTGTGAAGCAAAACAATAAAATGAACATCTGTGAATCGACCAGAGTTAATCCAAGAATCAAAATAACCAATATTGAATGTGTTCACCCAAAAGGTGATTATCTTGAATTGTGTGTTATTCTTTGCATTTAAAAAATAATTTTTATCAGATTTGTAAATATCCCTCAACAATGTATTGTATGTTTTCTGTGTTTGGAGAAAAAGAAAGAAAGGAATTACTGGGTACTGTAGTCTTTGGGAACATGTTTATTTCATCCAATGTTACATTTCTAAGGGTCACTGATATTGAGAATGGATGTAAGTCTTTAATTTTTACTGCTATGTAATATTCCACAGGTGAATATAACACAGCTTATGCATTCTCCTATTGGTGGGTGTTCTGGTTGTTGAGGTTTTGTTACTTTGAAGAGTCTTGTATATACAGAGTTGAAAGAATTTCTTTTAATTTTCATCCTGGGGTATATGATTTTCCAAGTAGTATATGGGAACAGGAGATGTTAATGAATTTCTAGATCATTAAATTCCGTATGTGATCTTTCTTGAAACTGTATGCCTGAGGCCAATAATAGAGTCCTGCTGGTTCAACTTTCACACCTTCCCTTTCATCACAGTAGTGTTTTACATAACACAAACCACATACCTACAAAGAAGAACTAGGGAATAGCCCCAACTAGGAAAACTCTGGAAACCAAAGAGGTAATTTGGTTTACAGTGTATAGCACTGTTTGGTATACAGTGTATAGCATTGGGGAAAGCCATCTTTAATTCAGGCAACATCTCTCCATTATTTCAAGAGATGCATGTCCAATAAAATTTCACTTTTCTATTTAATTATCAGTATATGTAGCTATTTTGATTAACTGTATTGTTATTAATAATTATGCATTTAAAAGAAACATTCATTTTAGTTTTAAATGCTACTATACTACTCTATAAATTCATCATTTGCAATTATTTAAGCTTGATGCCAGAATTTTTTAGATGTTGTTGTAAAATGTGAGTGATTTTTTTCAAAAGAATTTTTGGTGGTTTATGAGAGGGAAAAGAAAAATAGTAAATGTAAGCTGTTTGCTAGAAGTGGAATTGCTGGGTCAAAGGGTGTGTAAATATTCAACTTTACGAATGATTTCAGGGTTTTAAGTGGTTGTACCAGTTTATATTTTGGCCAAAAGATTTTCCAACTTAGATATTTTCATCAGCAGTGTGTAAGTTGATGTGTATCCTCTCCAATACTTATGTTAGATGTCCTAATATTTGCCACTGGAATGGGTATGTACAATACATCGTTGTGGTTTTAATTTGCATTTGTTTGATTATTGAGATTGAACATCTCTTCATATATTTATGAACCATTTATATTTTCCTTTTATGAAATACCTGGTCATGTCTTTTTATCCATTTTTTTCCTATTGAGTTGTCTTATAAAACTGGTAACAGGTCTTTTATTGATTATATATATTGTAAATGTCTTCTTCCAGTTTTTGGCCAGTCTTTTTACTCTTCATGGTATATTTCATTCACTCTTTCTTAATTTTAATGTTCTGTAACTGAAAACCTTTCTTGTTCTGGGTTTATAAAGACATTCTCAAGTGTTTCTTTCTAGAAGTTTTAAAATGACACTTTTCACATTTAAATTCATAATCCATCTGAAATTTATTTTTCCTTTTTTGGAATGGTGTTAGTGATTCACATTCATTTTATCCCTTCATGTGGTTCCAGCCCCTCAGTCATTAGTGATCTGCTGTACTATTTCTTTTATGTTTGTCTTCTGTGTGCATGATGGGTCTGTTTCTGGTTTGCCTTTCTGCATCACTTGTCACCTGTTGTGAATCATTTGCAATCTTTTTCTGTGTTGATACTCACACGGTCTTAATCAATAATGCTATCATTTTACCAGAATTTTGATATCTGGGGAGGACTTGAGTCTCAGCTGTTTTTGGACATTTGGATTCTTTAAAGGATCAATTTGTTACATGAGACATGAAAAACCTTTTGGGACTTAATTGAAATTCATTGAGTAAGTTCTGGGGAGAATTAAAACCCTGAGGATTTTGAGAATATAGTATTTTTATTTATTTAGGTTTTCAGTGTCTTTTAATACAGTTTTATAATTTTCTTTATAGAGATTATTCACTTTTTAAATGCTGATCCAATGTTTTAAATTGTTGTTGGTATTATAAGTGCCAGTGTTTAAGAATCTATTTTTTAAAATTTTAACAGTTAAAACATTTTTATACCTTTATTTTTATTTATTCATTTTTATGTGGTGCCAAGGATCGAACCCGGTGCCTCCTCGCACATGCTAGGCAAACGCTCTACCAATGAGCCACAACTACAGCCCCAACAATCTATTTTCTGACAATTATTAGTAAGTAGCAATTTAATGTTTTTAATATTGCTTTTTAGTTATCCACTTGATAAACTTCTAATATTTCTAATATATTTCCTGGAATTCCTTGTTTTATGTGAATAATTATATCATTTGCAAATGGTGACAGTTATTTGCTCTTTTATTTTTTAATGTTCTAGCACACTTTTAGATCTATGTTCAATGGAGGTGATTATGATTATTCATTAGAAGTGAGTCATTATAATGGGCTTACAGATCTTATTCCCAATTTTAAAGAGAGTGTTCTCCCATAAAGAATAACATTTTGTCTGAGCTTTTGTAGACATCTTTGAATGTGTCCAGGAAATCTGCATTTTGTCATGTTTTTCTGCATCTGTTGAGAAATATCTCGTTTTTTTTTTCCTTTTTCCCCCCTGTAATTGTTATAAATATAATGAATTACAATTTATGGGTTTGAAAATTCTTTATTCTTGAGATAAATCCAAACTGGTATTGATGGATTATCTGTTTATGAACTCCTGGATTGAATTTGCTAATATTTTCTTCAGAGTTTTTGAATCATTTTATAAATAGAATTCTCTTTTTCTTTATTGACTACCTGATTCTGGTATTACTTTATACTGAACTTATATATTGAATTAGCAAGTAGTTCCTCTTTTTTCAGTTGTCTGGGAGAGTTTGGATTGGTCTGATTTGTTTCTTAAAAAAAATTAGTGAAACCTATTTGAAAATGACTTAAATTTAGTATTTTCTTTGTGGAAGCTGAGTAGTCATTAGCAGTTGAATGGTAGTAGGAGTGTTCAGGTTCTCTATTTATTTTAGTTTTAGAAATTTGTCCTTTCATTAGCATGTTTAAAGTTTATTGGCATCAAGTTAATAATATTTTAATATCCCTTTCCATCTTTTCTTTATTTGGATGTTCCCTTTTCTCATTTTGAATATTATTTATGTCTGACTTCTCTCTCTGTCTCTATTTCTCTCTTTCATTATTGCCAAAGTTTGTCTGTTTTATTAATCTTCACAAAAGACTAACTTTTTACGGGGCAAGGCGGGTGCTAGGGATTCAACCCAGGACCTTGTGCATGCTGATTTCCCTCTTTTATTTATGATTTCCTTCCCTTTCTTTTCTTTTTCTAACTTAAATTGCAAGTTTTAACATCAATTTTAGCTATTTTTTCCTAGTATAAGCATGTAATGCTATAAATTTTCTTGAAATTCATTATTTTCTTCATCTAAGTTTCTAATGCTTTTATTAATTTTCAGAAATTAAGTTCTTATAAAAATTTCAATTTTAATTTTTTTGGCTTACTATTTAGAAATGCTTTCTGTTTGTTTGTTTGTTTTGTCTTGGTACTGGGGATTGAACCCAAAGGGCTTAACTACTGAGCCACATCCCCAGCCATTTTTTATATTTTATTTAGAAACAGTCTGTTTCTGAGTTGCTTAGGGCTTCGATAAATTGCTGAGGCTGGCCTTGAACTCACTATCCTGCTGCCTTATCTTTCCCAGCCACTGGGATTACAGGCATGTGCCACCGCACCTGGCATGTTTTATCTTTTCAAATGTATCTGCATTAACTTTTTCATTGTTTTAATTTTCAGGTGTATCTACATTAATTTTTTTTTCACCTGTGTTGTTAGCGAATGTGTTCTTGTTGTTATTTCATTCTTATTTTTATGACCTTGTCCATAGTGAATTCTATAATTTTTCTGTAATCATTAAAGATAAGAAATTGTGTTGTTCAGTCTTTATTAGTTTTTATCATTAATTGAGAAGAGTATGTTGGAATCTTCTGTTACCTTCTAATAGACTTTTTATACTTCTAATAGTTTTTGTTTTTATGTATTTTGAGGTACTTATATTAGCTGCATACAAGCTTAATATTTTCTCTTAACATATCTACTCTGTTATGATCCTCTCTATTCCTAATTTTGCTTTTTTTGACTTAGAGTCTTTGGTGGTAATTTATCTAGAATGTGCTTTTCATTTGATTTTTACTTTTTTTCATATTGCTGGTCTTATCTTTCAGGCCCATCAGACAATCAGTGTCTTTTAATTGGTAGGATTAGAAGTTCCTTTAGTTCAAAACTCTTGATTGGTGGTCAACTCAGTTTTTATTTAAAACTATTTTTAACCCTTTTCTTAAGAGAATGTGGTGAAAATATTATACAAAGTCTGCTGCTAGTTTTATTTATGCTTTTTTTGAAGAAAATATCTTTTTCTTATAGCTGCATTGGATTTTGTCTTTGATTTATATCATTTCATTTCTAAGTTTAGATGGAAATTAATTTTTTATTGTATTTTGGATACTGGATGTTCATTCTGAATATTGTCTTTCATGAGATCTAGAAGATTCTGGAGCCTTGTATTCTTTAAATATTGCCTCTTTTTTATTTGGACTGTTCTCCCCTTTTGGAGTTTTAACTGGCTATATGTATGTGTAACTGTTTCTAGATCACTTACTCTTCCCCCATCCTACTTTTCATCTTATTTCTCCTTAATAAAATTTTTAGTGCTGGGTAATTTCATCCTTCTTATCGTCTAGTTTGCCATTTTTCTCTTAGGTGTGCCTAATTTTCTCTCTAATCCCCCATTTTTTCACTTTTAACAATTATATTTTTAATTTCTCAAAGTTTAGCTTGGTTATTTTTCATATATACAGTCATTTATTGTAGTCTCATGTTACTTGCTCATTTTTGTAGTTGTTCACAGACTGTGTCTGGAAATCTCAATGTTTCTATCCTTAGGGGATCCAAATTTATTGCTTTTTTCCCCATCTGTTGTCTACCCCTCATGGTGGCTTGTTATTTCCAGTGCTTGGTGATCCCCTATTATAAACTCTAAAGATCTATTTGGTAGAAATTTGTGAGAGTCTTGAGAGCCTAACTGGAAGTTACTTTTCTTTCTGAAAGCATTTGTATTAGCTCTGGTTGGGAGACAGGAGTTTAATTTGACCCACTTTTCAGTTCTGACATTTTGCTTCTGGTCTAGGGTTCACTGTCCTGAGAGTCTCCTGAAATATATTTCTGTGAGCAGAAAGTACTTAAAAGTATTTTTTTAAAATCCAAGATCTGCTTTTCTACTTCTTACTGCTTTTGGTTGCCAAGTTCCTGTCTAAACGTTTGCTGCTTTTTGGGGGGAGAGGGTCTCCTGAAATGTATTTCCGTGAGCTGAAATTACTTAAAAGTATTTTTTAAAAATCCAAGATCTGCTTTTCTTGCATTGGTAGTGTCCTTCAGAATCTAGTTCATCATAACTGATGTGATCAGAAGTGTATTTTAAGATTAATTTTAGTAATATATTTAGCTTGTATTAGAAAACTTTTGTTGTATGTTATCAATTTTCTATTAAAATAAATTTGTTTAAAAGGCTGGGTTTTTCTGAAGGGAGATATTAATTAAATAAATAATAGTATAGGTGGCAAGCAGACTGCACAGTGTATCCTCTGGCCCCGTAGTGACCTTACAGAGATGAACCTGTGGTGATCAAACAGTGTAAGAACTGTGTCAGGAGTGGGCAGGGTGCTCTAGGCTTGTAGAGTAGAAGTGCAAAAATAAACTTGGTACTGTGGAAAATGCTTCATAGAATTGAGTGTCAAGGATTGGTAGGCACTAGGTGGTCACAGAGTTTAGGAATGATGAGCAGTTGGGTATGACTAGCTTCCATGTTATATATCACAAAGTGACTGGAGATAGAAACAGGAATAGGATCACATGAAATCTATGCTTATAGTAAGGTGGTTGGACTTTATTCTGATAATGAAGGAAAGCTGTTGAATGATTTTCTGCTGTAATATTATATGATCAGTGTTTTAGAGGATACCAGGTTTGACAGTAAACCACAGTTAGGAGATCATTTATGCATTTTTGAGAGGAATAAAGGTAAAGATACAATTAAGGCAGTGGCACTGGACATGAAGAGGTATATGTGTGCTAAATTTAGATCTTGGGGAAGAAGAAATTGAGGATTTAGTGGTCAGTTGGATAGAAATGTTGAGGAAAACAGGAAGTCTAGATTGACCCCCAGATTTTTGGTTTGAGTAAACATGTGGCATGTAGAGCAATTAACTGATAAATAGCATATAGAAAGAGAAAAGAACTTGGTTTCATTTGCTTTTTTTTGAGGAAAAAGTTATTTGTTTTTCAACTTACTGAAAATTACTGAGGGGCTTATGGGACATATTGGTTAAGATCCAATAGCAATTGGCACAGAGGGTCTAGAAGTTAAGAGAAGGATTTGGGATTTTAGCATTTGGCAGTTTGGAAGCCATTGTTTTCCTACAGTACCATATGAGATAATTTTAAATAGTACCTGGATAAGCACCTGAATTTTTTTAATAGTTAGGATTTTATGTGTATGAAAAAACATAACTTGTGGATCAAACCTATGACATCATGGACATTATCACTTAGGCCAAGTGAGTACAATGAAAGGAAAATATTAGTAAAAATACATGTGATATATGGAAATGGCAACAATCATGGTGAAGCTATGCAAATAAAGTTCAGAAAGTGCTGTTTTAAGCCCTGTGTATGGTGGATAAGGTCACCAAGGACCTTAATTTTACTGAGACTTTTTCCCATTTTTATAGTGGAGATGTTGGCATGTGGGGCTACTAAGAATTGTTATGAGAATGAGATGATGGCTTGTAAAGCACTTAGTGCAGTATTTTGACACATTGTATAGAGTTTGCTAGGAAGCCTGTTATTGTTCTTCACTTTAGATATTGCAAGGTTTTAATACACTAAATTGGATATAATAAGAAGGATTTATTAAAGAAATATTTCAAAGATTGATGGTGGTCTTGCTTAGGAAAAAAATAAGCTTTACTAGTTCTAATCATAATGGGATAATAGTGAAAGTGAAAAGGTGTAAGAAATGGTGTTAATCTTGGTGCTGGTGATGGTAGAAAAAGAAAGCCTTTATTTGGGCAAGAGTTAGAAGTAGTAAAATGAATTTTTCAGTGATATTTAGTGTAGCTGTTCTCTCAGAGCTCTAAAAATCCTCATTATTGAACTTTTTTTTTCAGGGGGAAAAAACACAAAATCTTAGTCTAAAACTCTGGCCCTAGTTTCCCTTTTCCCCCATTGAAATAAATATTTTTAAAACATGTGTCTTGGTAATGTGAGGTTTTTTTTTTTCCTCCTTTGTAGTCTAGCAGTGCTCTGTGTTGTGGTGGTTAGGAGACTATTAGAAGAAGGTGTAGTTACAAGATGGCATGTCTGGATTTGGACATCCATTCATGTCTGAATGTCTGGAAGAGATTTGAAAGACTCACCCTGGACCACTCTGGTCCTGTCCCTTTCCCCAAGATGGAGAGATGATGAGAGACACATAGCAGAGTATGAACACTGATAGGAAACTGTTTCTCAGTGCTAAGGATTTAGTTCAGGCCAGGAAATTGAGAATGTAGCATTTCATGTATGGTAAAACATGGGATGCAGTAAAAGCAGGTGGAGTAAGTGCAGCAGTGGGAAGATGCCTTTCTATTTTGAGCAGTCATTTGAGGCTTACTGAATGCTAGGCACATACAAAGTAAATAACAGTGCCCTTATCTTCCATCTAAGGGATACATGTAAACAGATAAGTTCAGAGTAGTGATGGTGAATATCTGAGCCTGAGGAAAGGAAGAAGCAGATAAAACTATTGGGAGAGAATGGGGGAGAATCACAGAATGGGGACAAAAATCAGTGTTCTGATTGGAGTTCCTTAAGCATAGGTTTTTAGTATTTTTCAGTTATACTATAGAAGCCAGGAAGAATGCTGCTCATGTCATCTCAAATGATTTAATTACTGAATTGGATTATGTTATTTCCTTAGGATTGTGTGCCATGGACAATTTTACTGATGGAGACTTCACTGTGGTGGATTGTGCATTGTTGGAAGATAGCCCTTACGAAGATGATTGTGTCTTTGCTCCTGAATATACGACGGATAACTATGTTCGTGTGACTCAGCTTTACTGTGATGGAGTGGTAAGTAGGTTTGTTAAATTTTTGTTTTTAACATGGTATATCCTAAAGGCTTTCTGATTTAGGGCATTTGAGTAAAGATTTTGTGTGTGTATGTGTGTGTGTGGCTATGGGTTTTTATAAGAAGGAACACATGCTTTTGAAGAGGTTATTATTCAAAAGAAATAAGCTGTGCCTCAACAATAAGAATAGATTTCAGAGAATAAGTGAAGGCATTAGGTGGCTTTCTGAGAATTAGAAAAACTCTTGAATAGAGTTGTAGAAAGAAACTCAGGAAACATGAAAAAGGCCTTAAATTAAGACTCACTGGCTACAGATATATTCAAAGCATATAAGTAAATGTACATTAGATGTTTTTCAGTTTAGTTCTGCTAATCCATTGATTGAAAGTCAAAAGGTATACTTGTGTATTTTACCAGTTGCAAATCGAAATAATTTTCTTTTTTTTTTTTTTTAGGCTATGAAGTATAAAGATTATGCCCAAAGCGAGAAATATTTAGGTGAGCATGTTGACATATTAACGTTAATTTATTGATGGACCACAAATGGAGGTGATTTATCTAGTCATATCAACAAATCAGATTTGTCTTCTTAAAAATAGATTCTTACTATTTTTTTTTCCTGGAACCCAAAATCTTTCTTTGTAAATTGAGTTTTAGCCAACACTTAAATATTCTTAACATCTAGCAGTTTAAAACCTTAATTCATTTCTTGTCTTCTCATATCCATTTTTACCTTTTCTGTATAGCAGTGTTGATTCATTAAAAATCAGGGCACAAATATTAATTTTAAACTTTTTTTATTTTAATTAAGACATCTGCAATATATGGTGTAGTAAACCACTTTCTGTCCTGCAAGATTACTGTGATGCCATTAAAATATATATCTTCTGGCCACTTCTTTTTCAACATCAGCACAGTTCTGTAATATCATGATTACATCCCTGTGTGGAGACCATGTAAGTCACTATATGTTATTCATTTTGGATGAGTGGTGATAAGCATGTTGCACAGTGCTAAGGAATGTCAAATACAATGGAAGGGTTATACCTCATTCTTCTTTTTTTTTTGTGGTGTTACTGTGGGTTGAACTCAGGGTCTTCCCCGTGCTTGACAAGCTACACCTTAAACCCTTTTTTAAAAATTTTATTTTGAGATGCAGTCTAGCTAAACAAACTTTAAGCTGGCCTTAAACTTGAAATCCTCCTGCCTCACCATCTGGAATAGCTAGGATTTTAGGCATATGCCACCACACTTGGCTTACTCTTCATTCCTATATGCTGTTCAGTTTTGCTTTTGTTTAACAGGTAGAAAAGTAAATTCTTGGAATTTGAATATGAAAGAAAATTTATAACATTATAATGAAATAATTCTGAATAGTATTAGATGGTAGACTTGAAGTTAAGTCAGGAAAAATTAAAATACTTTTATAAATGTCAGTGGTATAGAACTGAGAGAGAGAGGATATATGGTTTGGTCCATTTAATAAACTCCTTATTTATGTTACCTAGAGTGGAGAAAAGAACTGAATGTTTTTGTCAGATAGCTTGTAATATAAGCATAAAATTCAGTGAATTTGTATATATGAGAAAGTAATCTTTTCAAAAATAAATTTGTCTTTAAACAGTTCTCATGCCTCTGAGATGAGTTTGAAGAAATTACAATATCTTGAGTTGATGTAAGATATTTTGGATTTGGCAAAGAAAGTTGTGGTAAGTGGTAGAATGTAGCCCCGCCTCCAAAGAATGTAAATATAGAGTGTCAGTTGTTAACTGTTAACTGCTATAAACTGTGTTACCAGTTTATAGCAGTTAACAGATAAGCTTTTCAGTTTTCTTTACCTGAGATTATTCTGCTGTCAGAGTGTGCATGGTATGGAAGTAATAACGTTGATAACCAATGTCCTGGTTCTGCCATGCCATAATGGACCAGGACAGCTTCTTGATATTCAAGGAGAGAAATTAGAATTTGTCACTAATGAAAGGGGGCCCTGGTTCATAGTAACCTTAATCACAGGTTCTAAAAGTAAACGAACTCTGTCTTTTGACATAAAAACATACCACTATTGACAAATACTTTGCCTTTGGGATAAAATTTATCAGGATAGATTTGAGAAGGTGTCTTTGTACTATGGTGATTCTCTCTCTCTCTCTTTTGGGGGTGGGAGACTGAATTCAGGGGCACTCAACCACTGAGCTACATCCCCAGCCTGTTTTGTATTTTATTTAGAGACAGGGTTTCACTGAGTTGCTTAGTACCTCGCTTTTGCTGAGGCTGGCTTTGAACTCATGATCCTTCTGCCTTGACCTCCTCTCTTTTAAAAAGCCATTTGATAATTTTTCTTATTTCATTTGGATCCTATCTGGTACCAAATCTGCTGGAGCTCAAATCCTTCATAAAAAATGGTATCGTATTTGCTGTACCTTGTACACTTCCTCACATATATTTTAAATAATCTCTAGGTCACTATATAATACCTAGTACTCTGTAAATATTATGTAAATAGTTGTTGTACTGTATTGCTTAGGGGAAATGACAAGAAGAAAAGTCTGTACATGTTCCTATAGACCCTTTTTGGTCTTTCCAAAAGTTTTTGATCTGCATATGGTTGCATCTGCAGTTGCAGAACCCATAGATATTGAGGGTCAACTGTACATCCCCAAATATTGGATATTACATTCTCCTTTTCTATATAAATAATCCCCTAGCTTATTTTTGATATTAAAGATGGAAACCCAGATCCATTTTTCCTAGGTATTGGTTTCTTGATTGTCTTTGGAGCTAATTGATGGGTCTTCTCTCACCTTGGTTTCTCAGAAAGGAGAACTAATGAAAATGAAAGGAAATGAAGAGTTTTCCAAAGAAAGATTTGATATAGCTATTATCTCTTACACCAGAGCCATTGAATATAGGTAAGAGCAAAACAGAGCAATGAGATTCTTTTTGTGTGGCAGCTCAAGTTAGAATGTTAGGATAAATAAAAATAAGATCAAGAATTGTAGAATCTTCCAAATTGATATGCATAATAGATTTTTATTTTTTATCTTTAGTTATTAGTAGCATTGGAGGTAACCTGAGTATTTGGAACTGATTAAATCCTGCAATTCAAGCAAGTCAGGTGCAGTGGTGAATTTGGTTCTGCCTTGCTCCATTTTCTTAAGGCATTCCCCTGTTATTGTCTTTTTCTCATTTTGCTGTCAACTACTTCCTTATAAATTATTAACTGATCAAAAAGGATTAGTTCCTAATACTTAAAATGCTACCTACTTAGGAGGTTTTGCTTTCTTAGAGGAAACTTTTAAAGGAAAAATAGTTGCAATGGTTGAGGATGCATGTGTTCTTTTCTACCTGGTTTTGTTACTCAGCTGCTGGAGTTTTGTAGTCTTCCCCCCAGGTGTGCTATTCTGTACCTAATGGCCACTTCAGGTGAACAACCTAATATTAGAGCAGCCTTTGAAGGTTGGGGTGTACGTAACTTCTCCCTTTCCTACCTTGCTTGTCCCCAGGGGGAATGAATCAATCTAGTCAACACGCTGCCCCAAGACTGCTACTCTATTCTATTGAGAAAAAGGTGGAAGAAAATCATTTCTGGCTTTATACTGTCAGACAAAACTAAAAAGATCAAAATTTGAAATGAAGCTACTTAACATTACTGTTGCAATTTCCAAGCTCCTTTTTCCTGGAGTTCTTTGTCAAGGTGGCATATCCCTGACATAATGATCCTGTCCTCTGTAGTTACAGCATACATTGTAGTTGACTAACTTTTTAATAAGATGTCTTATTTGATCTTGACAATAGTCCTGCGATCTGGACAGAGCAAGGATTCTCTTCAGTTTGAACACAGGATAGTTTAGGTTGGTTTTAAAGAAGGCTACTGGGGAAGTAATGAAGTGAGATTTACCCAGTTAAGTTCCAAATCTTGTATTCTTCCTGCTCTGCCATGAAAATGTAAAGTTTTAAAAACTGTTTTCAGGGCTGGGGATGTGGCTCAAGTGGTAGCGCGCTTGCCTGGCATGCGTGCGGCCCGGGTTCGATCCTCTGCACCACATACCAACAAAGATGTTGTGTCCGCCGAGAACTAAAAAATAAATATTAAAAAATTCTCTCTGTCTCTTTCTCTCCTCTCTCACTCTCTCTTTAAAAAAAAACTGTTTTCATGCCTGTTTTCAGTGTAATATATGTTTATTTCATATGTAATGTGATTTACTGACCAAACGTTACTTCTTTTTACGACCTGAAAACCACCTTCTTTATGGTAACCAAGCTCTTTGCTTTCTTCATACTGGACAGTTTAGGTAAGTTGGTTAAAGTACCACAATCATTGAATTGTTATGTTAAATGGCCATTTTTGGGGAGACATTTCTGTTTCATAGGTATGCAAGAAACCCCCCCTTTTTTTTCCAAAAATAGTTAAAAATTGTTAAAAAGAGAGTGTAGCAGGCTGTATATATACTAACTGTACCTGCGGCAGCTGAGTGCAAGCTTTTGTCATATGTCCTGCATTGTTTTAATTGCTTCACGTTAAGTCTCACAGCAACTTTAATAGGTAGGTTATATTATTCTTCACACTTTACCTGTGACCAGCTCAGCTCATACCACTAGTGATGCTAATTTGAACACAGATCTTAGTTGATGTCAACGTCTGTGTTTATAACACCTATAATATACTATGTCCTTTTGCGCTATTAATTAATCTGTTTTGGAAGAAATATTTTTACTGCCTTCTTTTCTTCTATTTGTCTTGGTATGAAAAATTAAGTAAATATCCTTCATAAGTGAAAGAAAGCACATAAACTTAATAATGTTACTATGAGAGTGGAATCATAACTAATTCTTAATTTCTTATGTTGAATATATTTACTTGTTGAGAAAGATTGATGTAGATACTCTACCATGATTTTATTGCCTTGTCAGTTTTAAAAATTTAAGAAATTAATTATAAGTATTAATATTGAAATGTAGATTGTTTATTTAATTATGTAATACTTTACTGTAAGAAAGGTTTGGGGTATGCTGAAGAATATATTCACACAGTAGAATTTTCAAAACAGAATAAATCAGAAAACCAATTCAGAGCTTGTTTTTTCAAAACAAGGCTACATAGGTATATGGGCCTGTAGGAATACTAATAATTCATATTTGACCCTGATCTCCTGTTGCTTAGAATGAAAAAGGAAAACTTGGCAAGTTACATAATTTTCATTATTTACAAAGCCCCAGTACACCAATTGCTGCAATGAGTTTTCCTCCTGCTGGTTCCTTCTGAAGGAAATTTCTTAAATGGCTTACTAATAATGTTAATTGAATGATAAGAGCTAAAAACAATTCTAGCAACATTGCTCTTTATAGGGGGGGAAAAAAACCTCTGAAAATAAAGTTTTGGGTTTCATAAGTGTTTTTGCGATGTCAAGAAAACTGAGAACATGTTTTCAATTGTTTTTCAGTAAAAGCACTTACTTGGGATGTGGGAAGGTGGGGGTGGGGAAGACAATATATTCCAAGTATGTAGCTTTAAAAATAACATTTATTGTGTTTTTCTTTTATTATAAACAGAACACATTCTCATGTTAGAAAATTTGGAAAATACCAGAGTTTAAAAAGAAGAAAATAAAAATCACCAGTAATCCAACCACCTGTATTAATGTTATGCAGCTTTTAGATGGCTTAAGCCGTGGATAATCCGAGGCTAACTAGACCAGAGGAATGGATGGGCTTGACACAGTCTTCCATCAATACCACTGTCCTCAACTGGTTCTGACAAGAAATGAGCTGCAAATGTCTTTAGGTTATTGCCTCTGGCTAGGTCCAGAATTGCAGATATTCTGTGGTGTTTGAAGGTGAATCTGTATACTTTCAAGATCAGATGAATAGGTTTGCAACTTGGCTAGCCTCTTGTGAAAATTGAGGTGCCTGTCTGAAACTTGCTGGGCAGAAAGTCACCTACACTTGAGCTCTGAAAGCTGAGAGGAAAATCAGGGTGACTCACAAGGAGGATCCTCCTCAACCCCTGCTATAACAGGAGGTGCATGAAAATAGAAACACAGAATCAGGTAGCTTGGTGATGTAAAGGCCAAGAGCAGGGCATTCTTGTACCTCCTTCCTGATGTTACAGCTTATTGTTGAATGCCATCTATATTTTCACTAGAGCCAGGTCAGCAGCATTGAAAACCCTCTGTTCTTTATTAGGCAATCACCAATATGTATTGGATGCCTGTTTAATGTATGAAGCTATGCTACACCAGTTTTATTGGTGTTTCCTACCTTTTTACACATTGTTTATGTCATTTGCTTGTAATGTAGGGTTAATGTTTTCAGAGTCCATAGTATCACTCCTGATCAAAATGATTAGAGTGATGAACCTTAAGAAAAGAACATGTTCTTAGTAATTGAAATGTGCCACTCACATAGGAGGACCTATGTCCTGAGAAGAGCTTTTAGCTGAGATACCAAGGTTGAGATGTTTTGAACCTCTCGAATCAGAGGGATGCTAGTTCTGCCATGGGAATCCTGCTGAGCATCTGTGGGGATAAAGCATCCTCCTTCCACTAGTTTGGGCAATAATGCAGTCCTTAGTTATTCCAGAAGGCCAGGCTTCATCTCTGCTATTGTAAAAGCAAAAATGGAGCTGCAAGAGAACAGAAATGGAACATTTAAAATTAAAATTAGGAAAGAAGAATAAAAGGATTAAAGTAAGAAATGCTGAAACTTCTAAAATAATTTAATTCTAAAAGATTAGTAAATATAAATTGGGACATTAAAAATAAAATTTTAAGGAATAACTTTGGCAAGTTTATTCTCTAAAAGGGTAAAAATAATAGTACTGTATCCAACAAAATGGGTGTGCTGTTGTGAATACTTTATGTAAATTCACTTATAAAAACCTTCACAACCATGTGAGGTAGGTGCTGCTGCCTCTTTACACATAGAGAGCCCAAATAAAGGATACAAGGTATATGTGATGGAGCCAGTGTTTGAGTCCAGACAGCCTGGATGCAGAGTCTTTATTATTATTCACTATGGAAAGGTGACGATAGAGTAAAAAGGAAATGTGAAAGTTGATAATTTTAAAAAACAAATGATCCAAATAGTCAATAAACATTTATGAGGACATGATTATCCTTACATGACATGCAGATTAAAAACTACAAGTTTCTTTTTCATATCCATCAGATTGGCAAAAACTTAAAAACTTCGTAATACCAAGTGCTTGAGAGGATGTAGAACAAAGGAAACTTTCATACTTGGCTGGAGAAAGTGTAAATTGGTACAGTCACTTTGGAGAGAAATCTGACAAGGTGAAGATGTGCATATTCTGCAGCCCACTTCTAGGGTCATCTCTTCCAAACTCTCAATGTGTACTCAAGAAGATATGTACAAGCCTTCATATATAGCATTGTTTGTAAGTGTAAAGAAATGGAAACAACCTAAATGTCCATCAGTAGGGGAATGGATAAATAAATTATGGTATAGTCATACAATGGAATTCTCAATGGTAGTTAAAATGAATGCAATGTTGGTGAAAAAAAGCAAGTTGCAGAATGATTTGTACAGTATGATGCCATTTATATAATGTTTAAAACATGCAAAACAATATGCATATTCTTAATACAGAGAATGTATTAAAAATGTTTTAAAATGCAGGGGCATGTTGAACACCAGGGGAGTGGCTATCTCTGGGGAAAAAGGAGGGAAAATAACACAGTGGATGTCAAGTGTAACAAACTTCTGCAAAAGAAGCTGAAGTAAATATGGCAAAATGTTAATTTCTTGCTAAGTTGGTACACAGTTGGTACATTCCTGGTTTCTCTCTTGTTTTATGTTGGTTAAGTTGTCTTACATTCTTTTTAATTTTTTTTCTTTTTTGTATATAGCCTTTTACTAGGAATTGATATCTGGTGGTATGATACCTAGTTTGGGTCTTCTTTATAATCTCTTTTTAAGAATAATGAATTAATATGTGTGAATACAAAATGATAAACCAGTCAATTTTAAACCAGATAAATAGGGGAGTAGTAAAAAGAGAAAGCAGGCAAATCAATGAGTTAGACCCCCTGAGAAGATAGTAGGAAATAGTTTAACCAGTAAGAGTTGGATGCCCTCACAAGTGGATTTAGGAGTTTGACAGTTCTGAGTGATGCTAAGTTTTGCCAAAGGGGTGTGATGGTAGATGACTGAGTTGAGGTATGGGAGGTTGTTGAAGGTAAGCCAGGAAACTGAGAGACTGAGTATGCATATACTGATGTTTACATTTTCTAACTTAGCATCTACCTCAAAACAGCTAGAAAAGAAAGAATTATTATCTTCATTTTATAGTTGAGAAGGTGGGTTCAGGGATATTAATGACTTCTTTAAGGCCCCAGGAGAATTAGCAGTTGAATTGGACTTAAATTAGGCCTTCTGTCCAGGAATGCATGCTCTGTTCGTATAGCTTAGCTAACAAGACATGGGAGTTAAAATTTTGGCTACAGAAGTCTTATTATTGAAAGGCAAAATTATTGCACGCAAATATACAAATTTTTAGTTACGCATAGGTAAGGTGTTGATACGATATATGCAGGAAATACTCCAGAAATGCTGAAAATACTTATTCCTGGGTTGTTGTGATTGTGACTCTGGGTGACTTTTCCCCTTTGTTTTACTGTTCTGTATTTTCCAAATTTCCTATAATGGACGTATATTTTGTGGATTTTAAAAAATTATTATTTGACTAAATGATATACATAGAAAATTCAGAACATAAAAATAGATAGCAATATACAGTACTTTTACAAAAATAAAAGAATGGAGATGTTTAAATATTTTATTTTTTTTCTTTTTCTGTTTAGAAATGCACTTGGTGATGGAAAGAGAGCCATTATTCTGAAGAGCACTTGGCCAAAGGTAGGTTTCTTTTGTATTTTTACATTGAGCCAGTAATACTATATATTTTTGTGAAAATTAATATATGGGATGCATATTTATATGTAAAAGTGCTGGATGAAATTATCAAGAATAGGAAAGGGGATGCTTCAGTTCCACTACCACTATGGGGATTTGGCAGTAGCTGTGAGAGGCTGAGAATGTGTGTGTGCCAGCATGAGGTGTCCTGGAGAGCATAGAGGGACTGTAGCAATTGAGAGGTAATATCTGCAAGTGATAGGTGTGCCTAAATGTGAGAAATGAAACTTTACTAAAACTTTTAAGGAACTATAGGAAAGCATTTATCCTTTCTTCTTTTGGTGCCAGGAATGGAACCCAGGGCCTTCCTCATGCTAGTATATGCTCTACCACTGAGCTGCACCCCAGCCTTTGGATTTCTTAAGTAACACACAATGTATAAATCAGTGTGAAATAAACCACATTGATATAATTTTCTACATCATACTTAAAAACTTATATACATAAAAGATATGAATGAAATAAGCAGGAGGAGATCATTTGTTCATCAATAATTTATATAACTAATAGGATTTATATATAATTGATATGATTGTATTGTGAATATGCAGAGAACTCCTAGAATAAATAAAAACCCAGTAGAAAAAGGGCCAGTGAAACAAATAATTTCATACAAGAAACCTACTAGAAATAAGAAACTTGAAAATCTGTTTCCTAGTAATTAGACTTGTGGGGAATTGGTTCAAAGATAGAAAAAATGAAACCAACAAAGAAAAATAGAGGGCCTCTAAGAGAAAGACCCACCTATAGATGAGTAAATAAAGCAATGCAATAGTGTTGGGACCCTTCACATTGGCAAAAATTAAAGAGACTGAGGGTCCAGAGTATTGGTACTGAGTGTGTAGTAACAGGAACCCTTTATAAACTGATGGAGGTGTGAATTGCTTACAACCAACTTGGAGAGCACCCTCATGTGCATACCTCATAATTACTTGATTTTACACTAACAGTTACTCCATTTCATATGTGTCAAACTAGAAAATTTCTTACATAATATATAGTGTCAGTCATTGTGGCCTTGTTTTAATTGCATCAAGTCTCAAATACTTAAATGTCCATTGATAAAGCAGTGGATGAGTTGGTATTTTTATTTGATCAAAGTTATTATTCTGATCTGTTTAATCTGTTCCCATCTTGAACACCCTTCATTCTTCAAACCTCATTCCTGCTACTCTCTCTGAATTGGCACGTGGGCTCCTCACTGTTGCTCCCATCAGGCCAGGCCCACTTCATTCTGTTTTTGCTCTTTCCTCTGCCTCAAACACTTTCCCCCTAGAACATAGCTAGCTCCCTTATTTCCTTTCATTCTTTATAGAACATCCTTTTCTCAATGAAACCTTCCCTGGCCATCTTATTAAAATGCACACCCTGCTCCTTTGAGACATTTCCTATCTTCTTTCCTTTTTTTCCTCTTAGCATTTGTTATTGAAAATAACAAATGCTATTATATAATTTATATATTATATATTATATAATTAGCATATGTTATTGAAAATATTGTTACACTATTCAATATTGTTACATTATTTATTTATATTGTTTATTGTGACTTCCAGTGTAATGTGGGCTTTACAGGGAAAGGCTTTTTCGTCTGGTTTGCTCTTAAATCTGGACTGTCTGACAAGTTGCCTGGTTCATAGCAGGCACTCAGGAGTAGTATTTGTTGAATTAGTAAATGAGTAGTTGAATATTAGATTGTAGTTGACTGGCATATCAATATTTATGGATTTGAAAAACAACATGAAATGAAAAAATAAATAAAAGCCCAATACCCATGATAGTGTTTGCATTTGGAAAGTCAGGGAGGGAAAGGAGATTGAAGAGATTCCAAAGCAGCCATATTGATATCATTGCCTTTCTCTTGTTAAAAGAGAATTTGGCCAGGCACAGTGGTGCACGCCTGTAATCCCAGCAGCTCAGGAGGCTGAGATAGGAGGATCGTGAGTTCTAAGCCAACCTCAGCAAAAGTGAGGTGCTAGGCAACTCAGTGAGATCCTGTTTTTAAATAAAATACAAAATAGGGCTGGGATGTGGCTCAGTGATTGAGTGTCCCTGAGTTCACTCCCCAGTACCAACAACAACAACAAAAAGAGAATCTGAGCAAATATAACAAAATGTTATAATGTTATAAATGTTATAAAAACAAAATTCTGGGTGTTTATTACATTATTCTCTGTATTTTTTCAATTTGTAAAAATATTCAAAAAGTTTTTCAAAGTAAAGATTCAAATAAGACACACAAAGGCACATGTCTTTCATACTGTATTCCTGATTTTACATAATTAAAAAAAATTACAGTGAGTAGGGCCTTAGAGAATTACTCTCATTTATACTTCCATTACTGCTTTGCAGATAGACTTCATTAAATTCTTTGCAGGACTTAATTTTATTTTGTTTCGTGTTGTTAAAATTATATTTTTTCTTTATATTCTAATTTGCTATGATAAAAAAGAGAAAGTACAGAAGGTTGTGAAGTAAAAGGGAAGACTCAGCCTGGGAACCTTTTAAAGATGTTCTTACCCTCCCCTAAAGTTACAATTTAGGCAGCCTAGGAGTGTATCTAGTGGTCTGGAGATGGTGAAGTTTTCCAGGTGGACTTCTACATCTAAGTTTTTGAGTAATTTTTTAAATGTCTAATTTTATGCATCAAGAAATTGAGTTCAACAGATGTGAAGTGACTTTTCAAGGTGTCATTGCAAGTGAAGGATGAAACTGGATGGCACTTGCATTAGAGGGTGATAAATTTGTTGGTATGTCCATTATGAGTCATTCTTTTGCTTGAAACAGTATCTTTGCTGATGACTACACCTTGCATTTTGTGGGTACTCTATAAATATTTGTAGAACAAATGAATTGATAATGTTATGCATACTGAAACCCAGTCTATGATACTGGTTTTCCAGAGATACCTCTTGCAAATTTTAATCTATTATCAAATTTAGGGAAGAATATTAAGGCTTTCTGAATTATTTTGAAGACTTTCATAGAGTGTTCCTGGTTTGGTTTCTCAGACAAAATATTTACTAATTTTTAAGTTGGGATGTTTTATGATATGTCATATGATTGCAAAAAATTTGCATAGATTAAAAACATACAACCACTAGTTAAGTATTCACAAAATTCGGTAACTATATATGTAAGCTATTTTTCCTTTTTATTTTACCAGATAGAAATATTCATTGAAGAATATTTTTACTTCAGAAGCTAAAATAGAGCATGCATCTAGGCATGGTGGCACACACTTATGATCTCAGAGACTCAGGAGGCTGAAGCAGGAGGATCACAAGTTTGAGGCCAGCCTCAGCAACTTAGTGTGAGCCCCTGAGCAAATTGGCAAGACTGAATCTCAAAATTAAAAATAAAAAGGGCTGGGAATGTGGTTCAGTAGTTAAACCCCTCTGAGGCCCCTAGTGCCAAAAAAATAAAAAAAGGAGAGCGTGCAAGGTGCGTTCTTTACTTTTCTAAGAATGTTTTGTTTGAGAATTATGAGCCCAAGTCTGTGGGGTCACAGCTCTAAGATAAGCCTGTAGAGGCAGGTACTTTCCATTTCTGCATGAGGATGGGCCATTTTTGGTTCCTTTGGTTCAGATAGGGGAGACTACTAGAGGGTCACCTGTCTCTAGACTTACTTTCAGGCTTGAGAGAGGATAAGTCATTGTGCTTTAAAAAATGAGAAATTTTATGGGATAGTCAATAGAGATATGTTAATGTTTCTGTGCGTATTGTGTTTTGCTGTAGTTTACAAGATAAAAAATAATAGACTCACTAAAGTCCTCAAGAGACGGAGTTCTGAAGGGTATGTTAGATTCTTGTTTGTGAACGATAGAAACCTGACTCAGGTCCTTGGTGTAGGTAGTAGAGAGAATCTGTAGGCTGTTGTACCTGAGAAGTCTAGGGGTTGGCTTCAGTGGTGGCTGGGCAAGAGCTGTATGTGTCCTTCTGTTTCTCAGCTGTGTTTCCCTGTTTTGTCAGTTTCATATTTCGTTCTTTTTTCTCTTTTCTGTTTGATTTTACAAAGTTTTTTTTTCCTGTATCTTCAAGTTTGTGGATATTTTCATCTATAATGCTTCATTTGCTTTTCTTAACATTCAGGTGTTTTTCATCTTAAATACTTTAATTTTTATCTCTAGAAATTAAATTTGGGTCTTATATTTCATGTCTCTACTTGCTTCTACAATGAATGGAATGTGATTATAGCAACTGTTGTAATATCCTGAATTCCATCATCTGTGTCATTTATGGGCTTCTTGTGACTTCATTTAAAAAAAGACTTTTACCCACATGATTTTATTCTCTTTTATGGCTGAGTAAAATTCTGTTTTGTATATATATTGCCACATTTTTGTTATCCATTCATCCATTGAAGGGCATCTAGGTTGGCTCCACAGTTTAGCTATTGTGAATTGTGCTGCTATAATGCTAAGTGAAGTTAGCCAATCCCCAAAAAACTAATCCTGAATGTTTTCTGTGATATAAGAAGGCTGACTCATAGTGGGGTAGGGAAGGGGAACGTGGGGGAAATAGATGAATTCTAGATATGGCTGAGGAGTGGGAGGGCAAGGGAGGGGGCAGGGGATTAGCAAGGATGGTGGAATGTGATAGATATCATTATCTAAAGTACATGTATGAAGACACAAATTGGTGTCAACATACTTTATATACAACCAGATATATGAATAATTGTGCTATATATGTGTAATAAGAATTGTAATGCATTCCACTGTCATTTATTATTTTTTTAAATCACTCAATAAAAAAAAGAAATATACCCTGTCGCTATTGAGATAATATACACAGGATAAAGTTTTAATCATTGGGAATAAGTTATGGTCCTTCAATATGAGGGATGAACTGACAATTTCCCTCTCCAATTATCTTCTAAATTAAGTAATTTTTATCAGAAAGTGACTGCATACCATATATACACCAATGCACAAGCAGAAGCATGTCATACATGAAAAAAACAAGAAAGAATAGAACAAGTATAGACCTTTGCTTGGCTGTGTATGGACATTCCACTCTAGATGTGCCCTGATCGTCTCTAAACTTTACAGTTATATATATAGAAAGTAAAGCATATTCACATTAAAAGAAAAAACTTTGACTTTGTAGTAGGAGCCCCATACCAATATCTGTCATAGCTATTAATTCTAATGAAAAGAAGCCCCTGTCAGTATCTATATAATAAGCCTAAGGCTCAGGCTGATTTCAGTTGGGTCATGTGTCCCAGCGTGGATCAGTTACAGTGACCTGGGAAGTTGTATGTTTCCACTGACCAATCAGAGCCGCTATCCCTTGTTGGGATGGTGCACTAAAACTGATAGTACTGCCATGCCATATCTATGAGGAGTGGGAAATGTTTACCCCTAGGTGAGGGGATGCTAGACCAAAAGATAATAGGGAATGTCCATATATGATAGAGAATGAGAGTGTCAAAGAAGAACAAAAATTTTTATGGTAATTGGGTTCAAGAAACTGAGATACTTTAATCTGAGCTTCATTAAGCTTCAGCACAGGGGGCTGGATAAACCGCTTTCTCAACCAGCAGAAGTTACATGGGGTCCAGGGAAAAAGATCCAATAGGTGGTGAGAATAGTAGGGGAAAAGAAGAAAGTATTCACTATAAGTTTAGCAGGTATGTTTTATGATCTAACATTATTTCTATTCTGTGTTTTATTTTTTTAAATGTAGTAATCTGAACTTGAAAGATGACAAATATCTAGTGGTAGGATTTTCCACCTTTTAGTATATATGAGAGATCTCTTTGTCCTCTTATACTGCAGGTGTCAGGAAACAGGACTTCTACCCTCTAAGGGGAAGCAGAGTTTAATGAAATGCATAGTCTTTAGAATAAAATCTTCAAAATTTGTAGGTCCACAAGAACACAGAACTGACTATGAATAAACATGCCAGTGATTCTTTTAGCAAAAAACTACTCCTTTTTAAAAGGTTCACTTATTTTTGATTTTTCCACTTAAAGGGTTCACTTATTTTGATTTTTCTCCCGGGTTCTCATCTAATCAGAATGTTCTTTGTAAAATGTGTAGTAAGGGGGCTGGGGATGTGGCTCAAGCGGTAGCGCGCTCGCCTGGCATGTGTGCGGCCCGGGTTCGATCCTCAGCACCACATAACAACAAAGACGTTGTGTCCGCCGAGAACTAAAAAATAAATATTAAAAAAAATTCTCTCTCTCTCTCTCTCTCTCTCTCTCTCTCTCTCTCTCTCACTCTCTCTTTAAAAAATGTGTAGTAAGTAGGAAGGAGATCTGGACTAGGTATCATAAAATCATTGTTCTTTAGTTTGTTTCTAACTGTGACTTGAGGCCAGGTTCTGGCCTGTTTTTTTTCTGGTAGATCGTCTCTCTAGAGGAGACATGGTACCTAAAATGGAAGTTTGATTTGTGAATAACTGGGAGCCGGGTTAGTTAAATTCGCTTTCTAGACTAAGATATTAGATATAATGGATTTTCCAAATATTGGAGTCAGTAAGGATTTGGGTTCTATAGCAAAAAACAAAGACAAGAAGCCAAAACCTTACCATTTGAATTGAGAATAAAGTCAGTGATTTTTGGACCTTTTCTTAAAGCTAGGAACTACACTTACAGATAAAATAAAAGCTGATTGAAGGGGAGAGATGGAGAGAAGAGTTAGCCTGACTACACCTGTTATTTGAGCCTGTGTTCTTGGAGGCACTGGGAATGCTGCCCAAGCTGGTTGCTCCTTCCAGCTCCAAAATCTTTGATTTCCAAAGTGTAGGGCACGTCATGACTTAGTGAATATTATTGCCTTAAAGTATTTTTTAAAAATTTATTTCTTATAATGAATTACTTTTATTCACAAAATACTGTGTTTAGTACTTTATTAGTAAAATATAACAGAAGTTAAATACTTCGCTGGGGTACCAAAATCTCTTAAGCAAAAATATTTATCTCTAGTTAATTGTTAAAAATCACTTGCCTATTCATAACATTCTACTAATTCATTAGTTTTATTTCTTGAGGTGTTAACATTTTTATTTATTTTTCATGATAGGGGCCTGATCTAACATTTTAATTAATTCATTTTCAAACAATATTTTTCCTTACCTATTATTTAATTTAAGCATATTTTTGAGAAAAAAAAATTAAATTTATCTTTTTGGAACAGGGTCATTATCATTATTGTGCTGCTCTTTCTATGCTGGGGGAAAATGACTGGGCCCTGGAAGCAAACATAAAAGCTCAAAAACTCTGTAAAAATGACCCTGAGGGAATCAAGGATCTAATTCAGCAGCATGTAAAGTTACAAAAACAAATAGAAGACCGACAAGGTATTTCACCTAAGATTCTTTTGGTTACAGTTGAATTCCCTTTAAAGTTTCAAAGGTGGGTTTCTTGGATTAACAGAGGATCATAAATCAGTTCTCAGATGATTTTTGCTTACTTTTTTATGTTATCTTCAAGTTACTTACATTTTCTATATCTTTCTGTGTAGAGTTAGTAATATGTTAGTAATATGTTCCATTGGGTTATTATACATGATTTGTATTTTTTATTTGAAACAGCCAGTAACCAAATTATTATTTATTCTTCTATAGAAAAATATTCTTTTCAGAAATTTTGAATAAAATAAATGCTTTTGAAAGGAAATTGTGTAAAACATTTCATCATTTAAGTTATTTCTAAAAGAAAAGGCCCTTCAATAGAGTTGCTTAATTTGTTTGCACCAAGTTTGCAAATAATTCTATAGCATGTTGAACATCTATAATCAGAAATTGGCTGTGCAGGCTAGGACTTGTAAATTTCCATTCTTCAACCTTGTTTTCTGTACTTAGTCATTTTTCTTTCTCAGTGCTTGAAAAAATTTCTTTACGCTTTGAGTATCTAGGTCTTTCCTTTTTTTTTCTTCTTTGGATATTCAGTGTCTATGGAGCTGAGATGAGCAGTTTTGTAACTAGCGGATGTTGTCATCCAGCTGTTAACAAGATTCTTAGATTGTGAGCTCCTTGAAGACAGGTACCGTCTCTGATTCAAATCAATGTATTGCTGTCATCTTGTCAGTAATCACATGCAGTGGGATGTCAGACATGGTGTACAGCAGTTTGTTGACACCATTCTGAAATTACTGACATCTAGGATTGTAAAATTGTTTTGATTTATTTTTCAACTTTCTAAAGTTGTTTGATGTTCTTAACTCAGCTTAAAGGAAATTTGAAAATGTGTTGAAGTCTGTTTTGCCAATCCATTGATTACTCTGTGTGTGTGTGTGTGTGTGTGTGTGTGTGTGTGTGTGATTGACTTTTATAGGTCGAACACCAAATAAGAATCCAATTAAAGCTTTTTATGAAAGCAGGTGAGTTAATATCAGATCAGTAGCTACTACTTGGAATGAACTTAAGAATCACTTGTGTTTGTCATTTTAAAAACTTAAGCGCAACTATAGTAAATTTAGGGATGGAAGAATAAGAGGGTTCTTTTTTTTTTGGTGTGTGTGTTTGCACACAAAATATCAGGTGATCTGTGAGTTGTCAGATTTATTTTATTGAACCACTTGGATGATTAGTAGCCTAATTTAGTGAGAAAACAGGAATGGAATGTTAATTTGAAGTTATTGTGCTTGACGGCGAGCAGTTGGTCACGGGGTCCTGGCAGTAGAGAGCTGATACACAGCCTTTGCCTCATGCCCTTCCTCTCTGTCCTGGAAACGTTGCCCCAGCTTCTTGATACTTTTCAAAGAGTACAAATCGATTTAGGAATGCTTATAAGAAAATAAATAGCCAGGTTTCTACATTTGCTTATTTGGCAATTTAAATAGATTAAGCCTTTCTCCCTTGATAAGCACACAGGATAGTGAAGCTGTTAATATGTGAAACATGAAGATTTATTTACTTTAATATTAGAACCCAGAATACTAGCCTTGAACTGGTTTTAAATAGTTCTTATGTATAAAGGCTTATCTGAGAGCTAGAGGTTCTTTTCAAAACAATGGTACCTTGCTTTCAAGGAAGAAAGGCTATACTTGCTGCAACCTGTTTGTTTGAAGGATAACTTTTAAAAAATGCTCATTAATTAGTAGGAATAAAGGGGTCATTTCTTTTATCCCATTTTAGGGCCTATATACCTAGGAATTTATCAGCACCTGCTTTTAGTACTTCACTTAACTTTGTGGAGACGGAAAGAGATCTCAAAAATACTAACTACAAGATGGCAAACGGTGGTAATCAGAATCTAAAGGTAAGCTCAGTTAAAAACTTAAAATTATTTCAGCTATTAATAGTAACATGTTGGTGATAGTGGAAACCAACTATTTTGGTGGTATAAACTCTTACTTGTTGAGATCAAGAAAATTATTCTTTTTTTGGATTTTGTTTTGTTTTGTTTTTGGTACCAGGGAATGAACCCAAAGGTGCTTAACCACTGAACCACATCCACAGTGCAATTATTCCTCATATAACTACAACCAATTATACCTCATACAACTACATAAAAATAATGTATTTAAAGTCACAGAATTTCTTCTGAAATCACACTTACATATCTTTTTTTTTTTTTAACCAGGGATTGAACCTAGAGATGTTTACCCACTGAGTTAACCACATCCCCAGCCTTTTTATTTTTTTTTTATTTTGGGCCTTTCTAAGTTGCTGAGGGTGGCTTTGAACTTGGAATCCTCCTGCCTTGGCCTCCTGAGTTGCTGGGATTATAGGAATGTACTGTCAAGCCTAACTATATTTACAGGTATTAAAAGTATTTTTGCTAGATATAATTTTGCCATTTAGTCCATTTTTATACCCTCATTTTAGGTCACCCAGCCAGTCTCAGGAATGAGTGACAATGGGGTCTGTTGGCCAAGTCACTTCTGCCCCTCCCTGTGTTTTGGATTTGTCTTTTTCTCCCTTTTCTGATTTGTAATCTCTTTGTGACCTGGCACTGTAGCAGCTCACCAGCCAACTTGTGCTTAGCTGGGGTGCCTAGGAGGCACTCCTTCCCCACCTCTGCCAGGGTGTATCTACAGCTTCTGTTGCCCTTTCATGGCTGTGCTCAGTAGCAATCTTGGTCTGATGGTTTTTTTCAGAGCACCACACTAAGGCTTCTAGCCTGCCTCTGAGGTCAGGTGACCCAGATAAATGTGTCTGAGTTTTCCTCTACCTGTGATATACATCCAACACTCAGAAGCTATCACTAAGTCACATTATATTTCTCTTCAAGATTTGAGGAAAGAAAAGATCATGATGTTTTGGCATTGGGTGGGTGATGGGCATTGAAAGGAACTTTCTTAATATACTGTTAAGTCCTTTTGTTGGTAATATTGAAAATCTCCAAGAGGCTGTATTAATTTAGGGAGAAGAGCACAGGAATAATGTGGTAATATTCAGTTTAGTCATTGTCGAATAGCTGCCACATGAGACATTGTTCTAGGCATCAGAGATAGAATTGTCATTCAAGAATTTGTCATTTGTCTTGATCTCTGGTCACTAGTTATCATTTTGTATGCTTACTTATACTTTTAGACTTAGTAACTAGATGCATATTTTAAGCGCTTGAGTGAATTCTATCATATTCTACTACAAATTCTATTACACGACCATTGAATTCTTATTTTTTTTAACAGTACATTATAATTATACATCATAGTGGAATCCATTGTTACATTCTCATACATGCATATAACAATTTGGTCCATTTCATTCCCCAGTACTTCCTCTACCTTCACCCTGGTCCCTCTCCACTACTCTGCTGGTCTCTCTTCTATTTTCATGAGACCGGTCCTCTTTTTTTCTTTATTTTTTCTCTAGCTCCCAAGTGTGAGAGAACATATGACCCATGACTTTCTCAGTCTGGCTTCTTTAACTAAACATGATGTGCTCAGGTTCCATACATTTTCCTGCAAATGGCATAATTTTGTTCTTCTTTATAGTTGAGTATAACTCCATTGTGTGTATGTATCACATTTTCTTGATCAGTTCATCCATTGATGACCACCTAGACTGGTTCCATAGTTTTGACTATTGTGAACTATGCTGCTACAAACATGGATATGCATGATCACTATAGTATATTGACTTTAGTTCTTTTGTATAAATGCTGAGTATTGGTATAACTGAAATGGCTATATTATTTTTACAGTCTCACTAGTTTTATTTTCATGGGCAGGTGGTAGATGAGGCTTTGAAGGTAGATGATTGTGACAGTCATCCTGAATTTTTACCACCACCAAGTGAGTATTTTTTCTTATATAAATTGTTGCTGAGTTGTCATAGTATTACCTAAACTTTATGCCCTAAAATTTGTACAAGCCTCATTTATATTTGCTCTTGTTCTCATTTTAATTTATAATGCTTCTGTATAAGTCAGCTTTCCATCACTATAATGAAATATTTGGCAAACGCTAGCTATGATGTAAAGAGAATTATATTATGGCTCATAGTTCTGGAGATGTGAAGATATGGTGCCTGTATTGGCTCAGTGCTGGTAAGGCAGTGGATTGCAATGGCAGGGAAAATGTGGTGGAGCAAACTCCTCATATCCTGAGCCAGGAAGCAGAGAGAGAAGACAAGACCAGGCTCCCACATTCCTCTTCAAAGGCATTTCTCCAGCGATTTAACAAACTTTCTTCAAGATTCTACAGCACTTCTTAATATTGCCACCCTAGCGACTAAGCCTTTGCACGTGGACTTTTGGGGAACACACAGCATAAACATGGCAGTTTTTATTGTTAAGAAAACATTGAGTATTTGAAATCAATGCTCGGTCTTTTCATTACTTAATACATTTAATTTTGGAACTTCAATAAGAAGAATGGAAAGGAACACTTAAGCACATAGCATTTCTTGATCTGTCCTTAATCACTTTTAGGCCACCTTTGTTTCTTGTTTTTGAAAGTTTTCATTATTATCTCCCTTTCCTTAATCTCAGGAGCCTTTATTTCTTTTTTTTTTGTTTGTTTTTTTACATTTTTTCCCCTAATCAATCTCCCTCTGAAATTTTTAATACCATACGTACTGCTTGTCTGTTTACGTACAATATGTTCATCTGTGCTTTATATATAAAAAGAACTAGGCTTTTTTGTCTCCCAACAACTTAATTTTTTCACTGTATTTGGGGTAATACTCAACTCCTGTTGAGAATGGATGTCTGTTGTCAGGTGTGGTGGTGCACACCTGTAATCTCAGCATCTTGGAAGGCTGAGGAAGGAGGATTGCAAGTTCAAAGCCAGCCTAAGCAATTTAGCAAGGCAATCAACTTGGTGAGATGCTGTCTCTAAATTTAAAAAACTTTAAAAGGGTTGGGGATGTGGCTCACTGGTTAAGTACCCCTGAGTTCAGTCCCTGGCACCAAAAAAAAAAAAAAAAAAAAAAAAGTGGGTACTTTAGTCCTTTGGAACTACTGTAGCAAAAATACTATAAACTGGGTAGCTTTAAACAACAAACATTCAATTCTCACATTTCTGTAGGCTGGGAAATCCAATATTGTGGTGCCAGCAGTTTTGATATCTGGTGAGGCCTCTTTTCCTGGTTAATGGATGACCTTTTTTTTGGATAATGGGAATTGAACCCAGGGACTTACTATTGAGCACGATCCCTTGCCTTTCTTATTTTTTATTTTGAGAAAGGGTCTTGCTAAGTTGCTGAGGCTGACATTGAACTTGGGATCCTCCTGCTTTAGTCTCCAGAGTTGCTAGGATTACAGGGTGTACTACTGTGCCCAACAGTAGATGGCTAACTTTTTGCTGTGTCCTCACATGATAGAAGGATGGGGGCATCTCTTGGGGCCTCTTCTTATAAGGGCACTAATTCCTGTACGAGGTCTTTACTTTATGACCTAATCACCTCCTCAAAGTTCTACCTCCTAAAACCATTGGGGATTAGATTTCCAACATAACAAATCTTGCGGCAACACAGTCAGCCCATAAGAATGCTTTAGGCTAATTCCTGTTTAGTTTTAATTTTGAGGAAATCTTTCTCATGTGGATTACATGCTTCTCTGTTTTTTAAAACAAGAGTTTAAGGAAATAGACTTTTTTTTTTAATGATTCTAAAGGTTGTTATACCCAATAGTTATTTATCTCAAGCTTTCATATAGAGTACCTTTCAGGGTTATTGAAGTGAATTGTTGGCCTCCAGTTAGTGATACCCTGTTGCTCTCTTTACTTTCTCTCATTTGTTTTCTTTTGAATGGCTTTGTTTCTATCCATTTTTATCTTTTACTACCTACATTCTGTCTTCTCTGGTGTCTAATTCCACATGTTGAACCCCTGAACATTTGCAGTTGGTTAGCAATTAGTGTGCTTACAGTGAGTGGGAACTTAGGTGTTTGTCTAACCTATTGTGATTCCAACACCATGTGAAACATCTTTGAGGATTAAGCTTTTTTTTTTTTTTTTAGAAAGGTAGTTTTTAATTCGTTAATATTTCTTAGGCCATTATTAGCAGACAATACATTTAACTAACTTATTTAAATACTATCTACTCATCAGTATCCATGTTCAGTAAAAGAACTTGAAATCCCAGGATTAGGGTTAAATAGTTTTGCCCAACCTCACAAGCAGAAATCACACTAAGACTCCTGTACCTTTCATTTCTGAAGCTACTGAAGCCAGCTTGGGCTCCACCCTTCTTATTTCATTGATCTTGATCGGCTCTGTGCTGTCCCCACAAACCTAGCACATATTCTCTGTCCTTCCGCCATGCTCACTCTTCCATGTAGCTTTGAATGTGTCACTCCCCTGCTACACAGAGGCTTGATTCCTGCCAGTGTGATAAAGGCTAGCCTGATGACTCATAGGTATCTGAAGCAAAGGGTTTGCGAACACTCACTCCAGCCTGCCTTTGCAGTCATTTTCTAGCCTTCTATCTTGCTAGAGCTCTTAAGATTGTACAGGTTTACTTAGTATTTATAAATGAACTCTACTCTCGGGTTCCAACCAGTCTGTCCAAATCATTCATCTTAAGACCAAATAAAGGCTGCATCCTCACCAACCCTTTCCCCAACCACTCTGCCTTAGGTGGGTGATTTCATCCTTCTGTAGTTAGGAGAGATGTTACTGGCTGTGGAATTAATGCGTCAATAATGGCATAGTCTTTTCTTATCTTCATTACTAAAATGATGTGTCCTTTCTTTCCATCTGATTGTAAAATCATTTCCATTTTACAGTTTAGATAGGTGAAGTGATGAGCTCATGGTTAAGCATCAAGGAAGTAGTAGAGCTGGAACTTGAGTTCAGGCATTCTGACATTAGAGCATGTGTTATTAAGCAGGATGCTGTACTGGTTGTACTTAGAGGAAGGTACAGTATTACTGTTTTATTATATTAATATCATTATTGAGATGGTACCTGAGTTTATGAATTGAATTATGAATTTAGTGTCATTTCTGGAGCCATATGGATGCTTTACCAATTCTAGAAAAACTAATAAATTTTGTCTCATATACCAGAACTTGCTTTTGTATGAAGCTTTTAAAAGTACAGGGGCCGACTTTTACAACTTAATAGTAAAAAGACAAATAATCGAATATACAAGTATATAATAGACATATCGGCAAAGAAAATATAGTGATAACCCATTAGTACAATATTGTTAACCATTAAGGAAATGCAAATAAAAACACAGTGAGATACTGGTTCACACTCTGAGGATATGCATAGATATTAAGTGTTGGCAAGGGTATGGAAATATTATAACATTCATACTTTGCTGGTTGTAATGTAAAATGGTGCAGCTGCTTTGGGAAAATAAGACTGGCAGTTCCTCAAATAGTTAAACATAGGGTTACCATGTGACACAGCAGTTCCACTCCTAGATTTGTACAAAAAAAAGGAAAACATGTTCTCCCCAAAGCTTGTACATGAATGTTTATAGCAGCACAATTCATAATAGCCCCAAATGGGGAACAACCCAAGTATCCACTGATGAACAGATAAACAATAAGTACTGATATATGATACAACATGCATGAATCTTGCGAACACTGTACGAAATAAAAGAAGCCAGACACAAAGGTCACATGCTGTATGATTCTGTATATATGAAATATCCAGAATAGGCAAATCTGTATACAGAGACAGAAAATAGATTGTCTAGGTCTGGGCATTAGGGGAAAAAGATGAGGAACTGCTAATGGTATTGAGTTCCTTGTTGGACGATGAAAATAATCTAAATTTAGATTGGTGATGGTTGTACAACATTTTGGATATATTAAAAGCCACTGAACTGTATTCTTATGTAAGTTTTATTATATTTATATCAACAAAGCTGTTACAGAAAAATAAAGCACAGAGATTATTAGATTTTCCTCTCATTATACCATATTGGGATGGAGATATACAAGTTATTGACAACAAAAAAACAGTACTGAAAGCATGGTGTTAGTATCTTGGGGGCTTCTAATTCTCTAGAGTATTAACAAATACATGTGGCAGAGATAGATGAATTTGAGTGTTAGGATTTTAGATCAAGTTACATTGAGAAAGAGATGAATCATAGGATTTTCAGGCTTGCCCTAAGGCTTATTTTTATCTTAATTTTTCGATTTCTCTTAATTCTTTCCTTTTTTTTCCTGGTTTCTGGGCTGTGAACCCAGAAATATTTTACCACTGAGCCATTCCCAGCCCTTTTTGTAGATTATCTTGAGACAGGTTCTTGCTAAGTTGCTTAGGGCCTAAGATGATAAGACTAGCCTTGAACTTGTGATCCTCCTGCCCCAGCCTCCTAAATCACTGGGATTACAGGCATGCGCCATTACACCCAGCTTCCCTCTTGATTCTTAAAGGAGATTTCTAAAAACTATAAATTACAAAACCAGTTTTGATGATAACAGAGGACAAGATTTTGATTCTTACTGAAATTCTAAAAACAAGAATTTTGTTCATTTCTTTGTTTACATATGTTTGTATCAGCTTCCTTTTAAAAGGAAAATTTTTAAAAGTTGTATACATATAATTTGTCCTGGGTAAAAACATTCATTTCTATGCTAAAAATGTTTTGATGGCAAGAGGAATCACAAGCATTTTTTATTGACAAATCAGTTTTGTGATACTATCAGATTTGCTTATTTTGCTTTAGATGCTGTTAGAGAAATTTGTTGAAGAATGCAGGTTCCCTCCAGTGCCAGATGCTATTTGTTGCTATCAGAAGTGTCGTGGATATTCCAAAATCCAGATATACATAACTGATCCAGACTTTAAGGTAAAAAATGAAATGTACAATGGAACATTAACTTGCAAATTCATGCCTTAAAAATGAATCCAGAATAAATTCTGTAATTGGAGGCACCCAAGTTGTCACCTTGCTTGCCCCTTACCCTGGACTTTTTTAGGTCATCTCACATGGGAAGCCAGGGACACTGAAATAAATGTTTGGGGCTGGTGTGGTGACCATAGATGACAGGCTAGCTAATTTTATTTCTTCCTCTAGCCATGTTTTATGTAACTGCCTCTTCCTTAGGAACATAGAAACAAAGTGAGATTGTTACCTCTAATTTGTTGGATTTCTAATGCCTTGTAAAAAATTGAGTCCAAGAATATAAAGGCCAGTGCAATCACTGAATTAAACCCAAAAACCTAACTTGTGCTTAATTAAGTGATTAACTTTTTGGTTTATTCAAGAAGATAACTGTCCTACTCTTAGATTAGTAGATCAGATGAAATGTTTGTTAAGATATTTGATATTCTGTAAAGGCTAATGCAGATGTCAGCTGTGGAAATGAAGATTTTTGCCAAGTTCTGTATCTATAGAACTCAGCATTTTGTAATACAGAGTATTTTATCCCTCTTCAAGGAGATAGATTATGTAGTTATATCTGCCAAGTGAATGCAACAGTTCTTTTTATCTTAATATGTGTGCTATGAGGGAATGAGTAAGTGTATGTGCATAGACATCTTTAAAATGTGAATTAAAATGTTTTGAAATCCAGGGTTTTATACGAATCAGCTGTTGCCAGTATTGTAAAATAGAATTTCACATGAACTGCTGGAAGAAGTTTAAAACAACCACCTTTAATGATAAAATTGACAAGGTAAGCCACAATAAAGATTGTCTGGATTTTTAAAATATGTATATTGAATGTTTAAAAAAAATTTAAAATGTCTTCAAGTGAATATAAATTCCTTCTTGAGGATTCTAAACTTCATTAGAAAGTTTTAAGTTATGATTTTAACAATAAAGTGGAAAATGTGTTTTTAAATTTTATACAAGAATGAAGGGAGTAACTGTAGAGGCCTTTAAAAATTATTTAACTAACTTTTGTATTGTGATGTTATAATCAGAAATAAAAATTTAATTTTTTCTTGTTTTAAAATACAGATCTTAAATTATGCACTGACAATTTAGCTCATCATAGATTGAAAGCGTTGATGTAGAATTAAGGTTCCAACATTTTAGTTTTTTACCAAAATTGGTTAAGGTAATTTGTCCTAAGAAATTAACTTAAATTTTATACTGCCATTTCTCAGGGGTTTATTCTTATTATCAATATAATGATTAGTTAATCCATTAGTTAGAATACTTTGGAAGAGGGCACAATTTTACAGTCTTATTTCTTTGTTACAATGTTTATTTCTGATATATATAATCTGTGGACTTAAAAAAAAGCCTTTTTTAATACTGTATAGCCCTATGCAAACCATTATCTCTAGTGGGAAAAATGTGATTATATTAGGTGTCTTTTAGCAGTTGGAATTATTTGTTTGGTAGAAACTAATTTTCACATAGATAGCTAGAGATATAACTGTAACCCTGGAGCCACTTCTACTGTCTTTTTACTTACATTGCGTTTTGTAAGCTATGTACTCTCCATTAGTTGTCTTAACCATTTCCAGAATTCTAAATACCTTCTATTAATTAGTCAGCTTTCACTATGATATGCTGAAATAATATACAACCTAAATATTATGACTAACAATGAGAGGGTCTTTTCTTGGTTATATTACTTGTCCTGAAGTTTTGTCGTTGTTGGCCAGGATTGAGCTGCAGCCGGGTCTATTCTCTGTGGCCATGTTCTTTATTTCCAAATCCAAGTTGTACTTTTTTTGGAACATGTTTCTTTAACAGAAGGAAAAGAACAATAGCCAGTTCACACTGTGTTTCCTAGAGTGCTCATTTAGACCTGGTGTATGCTATGGCAGTTTGACTTCCTTTACCACAAAGCAAGTCACAGGGACAGGTCTGCCCCATACATGTGGATACAGTCTTCCTATAAGAAGGCTCTGAAATAGCAGCAATCAGGCACTTTGGTTGCCTCCCTAAAGGAAATTTCATAGTATATTTTGAATGTACTTTGTGGTTAAAATAGTATATGTGTTGGGGCTGGGATTGTGCCTCAGTGGTAGAGCACTCACCTAGCATATGTAAGACACTGGGTTCGATCCTCAGCACCACACAAAAATAAATAAATAAATAAAATAAAAGTATTGTGTCCATCTACAGCTAAAAAAGAAGTTTAAAAAATTGGTATACATGCATAGATTTATCCCTCCTACACATACCATTCTTCTTTTAAATCAAATAGGATTTTCTACAAGGAATTTGTCTTACCCCTGACTGTGAAGGTATCATTTCTAAGATTATCATCTTTAGCAGTGGTGGTCAAGTTAAATGTGAAGTAAGTATCTAATAAAGGAGAAACTTTATTAAATTTGTAACCAAAATGTTTACACCTGTTAAAATGTTTTAAGTTTGAGGAAGTTGTGTGATTTGAATCTTGTCTTTTGTAAGAAAAAAAAAAGTTATATCATTTTAGAAAATAAATATTAGGACATGCATTGCAGTGAAGCATTTTCACATTCTTTTATTTCCTCCTAGGAAAAGCATACTTTTTATATTTTGGTTTTACTCTTTTTGATAACTTCCATTTTATTAATACCCCAAAAGGGGTAGTGGTGGAGGTGTGGGTTTTGGAGAAGGGGAAGAGTGCCTTGAGGGATTATCTTTAACATCACCATCTGAATGTGGCAGGAGTGGGTAATTATAATATATATAATTTATTGGATCTTCTGCTTACCCTTAATTATTTAAAGTTTCTTCATAAAGTGTGTCTACTCCCTTGTTCCTCTTTTCAGTAAATTATTTTGCTAAAGCTTTCTGGGCTTTTGTCTGGGTCAAAACATCATCACTGTTCTGTATCAGATTGAACATTGTGTGTGCTTCTGAAATATTTGTTACTTGTGGTTTTGTGCTTTATGTCATGGGAGTATGAGACAAATTTTGAATGTCTTTGTTTTATTTAAAGTTTGAACAGAAGGTCATAAAAGAAAAGGTTCCTCCAAGACCTATTCTGAAACAGAAATGTTCTAGGTAAGATTTTTATCAATCAATCAGTAGTTTTTATATTGTCTCTTAGTATATAACTCTGTTAAATGCAGATTTCTAAATTGTGCTATTTTTTAAAATTGGCTGTGTACACATATATAAATAAGTATTTTTAAAATTATTTTTATGGATATTTAAAACAGAACTAGCTTTAGAATGATTAAATACTGAAAATTTGAAAAAGTCACTATTTAGTGGTTGAACTTGTAAGTAAAATTATAACATTTCATGTTATGAAATTACTTATCAAGAGATTTGGCATTCAACAAAAATTATATAGTTAGCTTTTGGCTTTTAATTTCAAAAGCATTTTTGCTTTTTTATGTTTCTCCACTTTAAACATTTTGAACCAATGACTTTCTTACCTTGAAATACTTAGTGTATTGTCAAAATTATTCACCTCTGTATCTTTCTGTTCAGATCAAATAATTCCAATCCTTTTTTCTTTTCTTTTCGGTCCTGCTTCTTGTTTTTCATCCTAAAAAGTGATTTTTTTTTCTTATAATTTGTGACCAAGAAAAACCAAAAGAAAAGATGTATAGAATTATTTGTTGAAAAGGAATCAGTGTAACCAAATCAACCAAATTCCCATGTTGTTATTGGGTGAAAATAATATTTTATTATGGGATCTTGCTTGCAGAGTACATGTACTATTGTTATTTACCCTACACAGTAATTTATATATATTATGTACATGGAAATAACATCTATACAAATTATACATAGCTTTCTTAATTAAAAGTCACAGCCTATTGCTTGGAGAATGGTTTCTATAGTAGGCAACAGAAAGTAGTTCATTGAGCAATTAACAAAGGTAAATTGTCACTAATTGTAAATGTTTATCAGCCTAGAGAAGCTAAGACTGAAAGAAGACAGAAAATTGAAAAGAAAGATCCAAAAAGAAGCAAAAAAATTAGCACAAGAAAGAATGGAAGAGGACTTAAGAGAAAGTAATCCACCCCAAAACGAAGAACAGAAAGGTATGCAGAAGTCCAAACATGATAAGAATAGTATGCATTTGCTTAAACGTACAAATACAGAATTATAAGGCTCATATTATTATTTAATTGAAGTATAGATTTCAGTTAGTATTTTCATACTATCACTAAAATATAGAATTCAGTTAGTGCGGCGCTCCCAGGGTCCTCCGGGGCTCACAGGAAAGGCTGCGCACACCCAGCGCGTGGGGCGGAGCCTCTTGCAGCCAGATGGGGGGGCCAAGTGCCGGGCTTCTTAGCCACTGCAGTGACCCTCCCAGGCCTGGAGGAGGGGGCTGCACGCCCGAGGTTCCCGCCAGGAGAGCAGCACATCTCGGTGGAGAGCGCTTGGCCCGCCCCGGCCGTTCAGTGGCTCTCGGGAAAGGAGGCGCCGCAGGCTTCCCTCAGAGGGTGGTGGGCGGGTGGAGAGGGGCCTGTGTGCGAGGCTGGTCCGCAACAGTGACCCCGAGAGACTGCAGGGGACTACAGAAGTGGCGGGTCGCCGGGAAGCCTTGGGAAGAGCAGTCGGGGTGTAAACTACCAGGCAGTGCAGGGAAGAGGGGGAACACTGGACCCAAGGGTAGCGACTGGTCATCCTGTTTGTTAAAGTAAATGGATATTTTGGGAAACTGTTTGTGAGCTAAGATTTTTCTTTTCCTGATTCCAGCAGTCGTGTGTGTTCTTTGTAAAACATTTGGGGAAATAGCCTATGCCTTTGGTGGGTTCCTGGATTCCTGGTCCTGGAGGTAGATACCACCGTCATGAGCCAGTTCTGTGATGGTTATCCAGCAATTGTACCAGGAAGCTAAACCGGGGACTGCTTTTCCAGCCCTTCCTACAAAAAATTTTATGGTGACCTAATTCCCTATATTAAATCCTTTTCTGTCTAACTTCTTTTTGGATATTTTTTTTTTTTTTTACTTTTGCAGTCATCTTCTAAGTATTAAATATTGTTATCTTTGTATAGTTTCATATCATTTTAACTAAACATGTTATTATATACTAATTATAGATTCACATGCAGTTTTAAAAAAAGAGATCCCATGGAACCTTCCTCAGTTTCCCCAGTGATAATATCTTGCAAAACTTCTGTAGAATATCATAGTCCAGACATTGACTGGAGTTTTAGAACAGAGGCCTGACTCTGGAGAGCCAACAGATCATTTAGAACAAGAGGAAGCTTCAAACTGCAAGGCATCCTGATCTCACAAGAGGGGAAGGTTAATCATGGCAAGGTCTTTTGGGTGGGGGTACCTAGACTGCCTCATTATAGTCACCTCCTCCTAATCACATCTGGTAAAGGGTGTGTGATTAGATTGGGTAATCTAGGGTAACTCAGTATTGTCTCCCCACCTCCAGACCCTCAACCTTAGTCAGGGCTGTGGAGTCCTTTTTGCCAAATAAGGTAACATTCACTGATTCTGAGGTCTGTGCATGAACTCTTTGAGGGTCACTCTTTATCCAACCACTTTAACCTTTTACTTTTTTAAATATATATCTTTATTTTTACTTATTATTTTATGAGGATCGAACCCAGGACCTCATATGTGTGACGCAAGTGCTCTTTCCACTGAGGTACATCCACATCCCATCAACCTTTTACTTTTGACTATTTTATAGATATAATTATAAATATATATAACATAAATATTTATAGTGTCTTGCCATCCTTGTTCAGTTTTAAACACCCTTTATGTAGCAGCATCTCCATTCTTAACCCTGTATCTCTGTTGGCGCACAGTGTAGTCTTGTTTTCATTTTGTCCTTTAGCAGGAGCAGTCCACATCCCAGTTGTACTAGGTTGTGGGGAGGCCAAATAAGGTGCTGGAGACAGCATGGGAGACATGGTTTATCTGGGAAAGCTTCTAACAGATCAGTGACGGTTCCAGGAAGAATTCTGTGGCAACAGACTGAACAGATAGCATCTGGGTCCCTGAAGGTGCTTCTCCAGGCAGTACCTCTCTTACTCCTGGTGTTTTGCCTGATGGCTGTGGCCAAACAAGTGATATGTATCCTTTCCACAGAGCCCTCAGTTCTCTACCCAGCCCCATTCAGGGAGGAGGCTTACATGTTAGACTGAGGAAGCAGTGACATCAGCATTAGTTTGTGTGTATGACCAGCATACATGCAAGAAAGTAGTTTTTTACAGATAACACTAACTTGCCCTAGTGCCCAGTGTGCATAGAGAAAGCCAGTGTCCTTCAAGATGATATGTATCTGGACTTTCCAGCCTAGGCTTGATCTCATTGGTCCCTTAATTTTGCTAGGTTTTTGTAAACAGAAAGGGAGCATTCAGGATCATGTTTTACTGTCCCCCTTTTCTTTAAGGGACAATATAGCAGGAATGGCAGATTTAGATGAGTGCCATTAAGCAAGCATATGAACAGTCCATGTGTTGTTTGTCACATCACTTCCAGGAATACTTATTTCCAGAAAAGGACAGTGGCTTGAGACTGGGTATTATAGAACAAATCCCAGGCTGAGTTTCTCATCGATCAAGAAGATTATATAACAGTGACTGGCTATTTCAGGGCTTTGAATGGTAACCCAAGTCTGCCCAAAAAGAAATTTGGAAATCAACTAATGTGTGTATACATAGAACGTCCCAATAAAAGATAGAGCCAATAAAGTTTGACATTAAGGGAATGTAAGCCATGTTCTTCATTCAAAGCCTTAGAGCTTAGCCCACATATGTGCTGAAATGTCTGCTCTCTGGTTTTGCTCTATTTTTTATTTCTAGGAGTTCATTTATGCCCTTATCAACTGAAGGGAGTCAACTAGCTAGCCCAGGGATTCCACTGTCAAAATGGCTGCATCCTGGGAGATGAGATGGGCCTTGGTAAGACCTGCCAGGTATGTTACTTTGAAGAAGCACTGTTTACCTACACCGAAACACCTCCTCATAACTCATTACCATATATATATTTGGTACCCCAGATTGAACTCAGGTGCACTTAAAAACTTAATCATACATCCAGCCCTTTTTTGTATTTTATTTGAAGACAATGTCTCACTTAGTTGCTTAGTGCCTCGCTAAATTGCTAAGATTGGCTTTGAACTCATGATCCTCCTGCCTTAGCCTCCGGAGCCAATGGGATTATAGGTATGTGCCACCACACCTGGCTTAATACCATCTTTAAGTGCTGTTATATATGTGTGTGTGTGAGGGTGTATGTGTGTGTGTATGTATATATATATACTAGAATGTGAATTGCTTAACTTTTAAGAGATCACAACCTTGGGATTGATTTTTCTAGTTGTAGGGGTAGTTATTAATTATGTCATTACCTTTATATGAGCATTGACATGTGTCTGTGAGAAAAGTTACTTGAGTTACAAGTGCAGTTAATGGGCCCAGGTTTAGGGCTTTTCTCTGTGTGAAGCATGTATACCTGCCCAAGGACCAAATTAACTGTGTTCCTTAGTAACACTATATGAAGTTTACTGTATTGCTTCTAATATTACTCTCTCTTTCTCAGTGGGGGTGGGTTGGGGTCGGGCTGCTATCCATTTTTCTACAGTGATAGAGAACTATGGAGGAAGTACCCTATGTTTTCCAAAATAAAACTTAGACTCTCTGACCTTAAAAGGGGAGAATGAGATGTGGCCCCCTCGGGCACTGATCTAGTGATTAATGGTGGAGTGTTGAAATTGATGCTTCTGCGAGAATAATAAGCAATACTGCCCTGGGTTGACACATGGCCTTGGATTAATGGAAAATTCAGTCACAACACCTCTTGGGTTAATCACATAAGGATTACTTATCTGAAGGATACAAAAGATATCCTGGTATAATCATGATATATGTCAGAGGCAGCTTGATCAGAAATCAGGAAGATAAAAACTTTTCAATCCCAGGAAAGTTTCACCAGTGGTCACTGGAGAGAATGAGCAAGGGTCTCATCATCCTTTTAGAAGTTCAACTGTCCCCTCCAATGCTCACTATATATATAAACTTTAAGCTGGAGCAGCGGTGCACATAGGCTAGTCTGATCATATGTTGAAGCCTCCTTTACTTAGGCCAGATGTACCTCATCAATCTTGGCATTATTCAGAAACAATGCAACCACTTATATAAGGTCCCCTGAGATTCATCACTTCTCTCTCTTGGGCAAACAAATCTGTTCCTGGTATATTCCTGAACGAGAAATATGAAACTAAAATCAGTTTCCTGGAGGTATCCTCCCTATAATCTCCTTTGTCTCAGTCATTGAAATTGTCCTACTGACTTCACAGAGAGCCAGCAAATTCCACTTGTCCTTTGCCTTTCCACCTCTACTTTAAATTCTCTAAAAATATACCAACTCCAAGTCTGTTTTGGTAAAAGGATGTTTAGAAATTTTGCATCTATATTATGAATGATATTGTTTTATGATATTCCTTTTTTATACTAATTTTGTCTGGTTTTAGTATTTGGGTAAAGCTGGCCTCATAGAATATATTGAAAAGTGTTCCTCTTCAATTTTCAGCAAGAGTTTATGTAAAATTGTTCTCATTTCCATTTTAGATGTTTGATAAAATTCACTAGTGACTCTAAATTTATTTGGTAGACACTTCTGATTTGTGGTAATAAAAGACAAACTTTCTCTAAATTGCTTCTTGAATTTGATCCTTAGGGCATATTTTTTCCTCAGAAATAGCACAGTATTTGGGGATGCAAGCTCTACACGTGTTTTTGTTTGTTGAGAGCAACTTTAGAGACATAAGTGTACTCAAACATGTCCTGAAGTATGCACATTTGGCTTTGCAAAGTTTCATTTCATACTCCTACTTCTTGTGATAATGATTTATTGTCTGTTTTCTGCATTTGAATATGTGTTGTAGATATATGCATGTACAACTATGGCATATGGATCTCGCTATACAGTATGATTATAATGCACCCATTATGAAAGACCAAAGGTTGTATCTGTTTTGTTCACATATAACTTGAGCTTAAAACTTGAGCCAGTAGAAGGCACCCTCTAAATGGTTATAGAAAGAGGGAGAAAGTTGGGGAAGAAGGAAAGCACTCTCATCAGAGCAGCCGAGCCAAGGGCCAAGGCTGTGATGTGCGGGTACTGTTTGCTGTCAGGTCTTAGCACTTCTGGCTTAATAGTTTCAAAGTACTCCTGCTGTTTTCCAACAGGTGTATTGGTTTCATTGATTTTTGTTCTTTCCTGATGTTTTTCCCTTTGGTTCAGTTACATAAATATTGTGCCTCATTGCTCGTTAACTCTTGAAGTAATTAAACACTATCAATTTCCTTAGCAAAGACACTGAGCTTACCTGATGTCGTTCTAAGAACGTACTAGTTTCCTAATATGTGGAAGATTGTATGGAATTTCTTTATAAAGCAAGTCATGTATAACAGTTTGTGTTCTCTGCCTATGGTTGTGGGAACTTTATGGTTGTGTCTCCTGGAAAGGTGATCAAAACTGCCTGCTTTGTTTCAGACGATTGCTCTCCTCATTTACTTGACGGGAAGGTTAAATGATGAAGGACCATTTCTGATTCTTAGTCCTCTGTCTGTTTTGGACAACTGGAAAGAAGAAATAGAAAGGTACAGAGTAGATGTAGCTGAACTTGTATTGTTTATGTTAAGATATTTTTCTAGATGATGGATAGAAGATCATAAAGCAAAATCTTGTCATATTCAATGATTTTATTCCAGAAAGGTTGAACTGAAACAGTGTAGGCAAGACACAAGATCTGATAGGGGAGGATCCAGTGGGTGTTACTGTTACCCTTCTACAATTTAAAGGCTAGTACTTATTCTCAGTAAATTTTGCTGATGTAAAGGAGAAACTGTCCTTCTCACAGTAACATAGGAAGTAACTAAAGTGAGAAACATCATTGCATTTTTAGTTAGCACAAGAACCTCTTAGACCTGATCCTTCTCCCTGCTTAACACAGACCTTATCCTGGGGTTTAACCATTATTCTAGGTACAGTTCTGTGACCAGCACCTAATGAATGGCGTCTGCACACTGCAGTCCGTCCATGACATGCACACACCATCTCATGGCTGTGGCATTTGGGTTCATCTGATTCTTTCCTTGGATTTAGATTTGCTCCAGGTCTTTCTTGTGTAACATATGCAGGGGACGAGGAGGAAAGAGCCCATCTTCAGCAAGACCTAAAACAGAAGTCATGTTTTCATGTGCTGCTGACTACTGATGAAGTATTCATTCGTTTCTCCTAACCTGGGACCTTAGAAGTTGTAGAACCCACTGAATTATATTGACTTTTTTTTTTTGAGAGCACACATTTTTCTAGGAGGACATCCACCTTCATCACATTGTCAAAGAGGGACTGTGACCAAACGAAGTGCAGGATCACTGTGCTTCAAGGTAGCTAGACATATTTCCCTCTCTACTGGTGGATTAAGTGGAAAGCTTCCCAGAAAGTGGCACTTTAGCCCTCTTTGTTGATGAACAGGAGGAGTCAGGTAGCAGGGCAGAGGGTTTCATGTACAGAGGCATCATGTCTGATAACCGGGGGATAGGAATGCAGTATGCCTAGTTTCAGTCTTGTTTTAAATCCTTATCTAAGTAAGTCCTCCCCCCAGCTCTTCTTGGCTACTTAATATCCAACTTGTCTTGGTTTGAAGTCTCTACTTAACCATAACTTCTATCTGTTTGTGTGATAGTGCTACTTAGAAATTGTGCTTAGTTTTTAACTTAGTAAACAAGTTAAAGGCTTAGATCCTGTGGTTTAAGAGAGTTAACAAGAAATAATCAGAATTTAACAATACCAGTCTTTATTTTTTTAATTCTAACTTTTTTTTATTTTGGTACCAAGGAATGAACCTAAGGGTACTTAACCACTGAGCCAATCCTCAGCCCTTTTTGTTTTTGAAGACAAAGTCTCAGTAAGTTGCTAAGGCTGGCTTTGAGCCTGCCACCTTCCTGCCTGAGTCTACAGAAGCTGCTGGGATTCAGGTGTGGGCCACCATGCCCAGCAATACCAGTCTTTTTAATGTGTCTTCCTTAATTTTTCAGATTTGCTTGAAAGATGCACCGTTTCTAAAATCGTGAGTATACTGTACCTTGTCAGAAACTGTGCTGAATGTGTGGAAGTCTTGTCTTTTCTTACATTTTTTTGATACTTGGCCTCTTTCCTGATATGTCTGGTCTGTCTTTGGGTCCTGTGGATGTATAGGCAGGCATGGTGGGAATTCTATGATCTAACCTCTACTCATTAGCTCTGTGTTATTGGGATGGTTTCTTAATTTCCATCAACTTCAGTGTCCTCATCTGTAAACTGGGGGTAGTTACCTTTTTTACTTTGGATGACTGTTGTGACAACTGAGATTAAATCTACATGGTTGATGTTTAGCAGATTACTAGAGATTTATATTACTAGCAGATTTTTATCATTTTTTGGTTTTATTTTGGTACTGGGGATTGAACCCAGGAGTACTCTACCACTGAGCAACATCTCCAGTCCTTTTTATTTATTAATTTTTTAAATTTTGAGACAGGGTCTTTCTGAGTTGCCAAGGAAGGCCTTGAATTTGTAATCCTCATGCGTCAGCTCCCAGAGTCTCCAGGATTACAGGTGGACCACTGCATCCAGCCTGGAAACTGGATTCTTTACACTGTAACTTGCACAGACACGTTCTCAGGACTGCTGCTTGAGATTTCACTGTAGTATAGGAGCCTTTTCCTGGCAATTACCAAGCAGCAGTCAGTGCTGTAGAACTGACTATTTGGAAAAGAAGCTTGAAGTATACTTGTAATTTGTCCATTTAACTATGTCTTGTTACTGGGGATTGAACTCAGGGGCATTTACCACTGAGCTGCATGCCAAGCCCTTTTCATTGTTTATTTTGAGATAGTCTCACTAAGTCGTTGGGACGGGACTCAAATTTGCAATCCTCCAGCATCCCAAGTAGTTGTCATTGTAGGTGTGCCCCGTTGTACCCTGTGTGCATCTTTCATACTCAGAAGGTTTTGTTCTCAAAGGGCCTTATCAATATTTTAAATATTTTTTCTCATCCAGATTGTTGTGAATGAGTTTCTGTTTTACTCTTACTTTGATGACTGGGCCCAAGATTTTATGATTCCCTCCAGTATTTTGTTTTACTTAATTTACATTTAAATGAGCATATGATGTGTTCCCTCTTTTTCTTTCTTTTTACTTTATTTCATTTTATGTCGTGTCACGTTATTTCATGTCATTTCATTTTATGGTTCTGGGCATTGAGCTGAGAGCCTCCCAACTGCTCTTCCACTCAGTCCTTCCCCCAGCTCTTCTTGGCTACTTAATATCCAACTTGTCTTGTTTTGAAGTCTCTCCATGGAAAGGGAGAGTTACTGGTAATAACCAGGAAAGTAAATTATAGCGCTGCCCCATGGTCTGTACAATAGAGGGATGAGGAGTACAAAGATATCCATGAAACATGGTACTATCTGGCAGGTCTCAGAAGGTAATAAGATTGGGACATAAATGTTCTTGGGTACTTTATGTAAATTGTCCCATTTTGGTTTCATGAAAATCCTAGTAGGCAGAGATTATTATTCATTTTACAAATGAGGAAATTAAGGGATTAAGAATCCAAGTAAGGCAGAGCAGACATTCAAACCCAGCACTTGGTGCTTTGGGCCTCTTTTTTTTAATGTTTATTTTTTTAGTTGTAGTTGGACACAATACCTTTATTATATTTATTTAGTTTTATGTAGTGCTGAGGATCAAAACGAGGGCCTCGCACATGCTAGGCAAGTGCTCTACTGATGAGCCACAGCCCCAGGCCCTGGACCGTGTTTTTAAGAGAGTGTCTCTAAGTAGGTAGAAGCATTGAAATGTCACCTTATTCAGTAGAAACACATTTTTACATTTCAGTCTGTTCTGAATGCATTTCTGGGTGGATTTAAGAGCCTTAGTAATAAAGAGACATTTATAATATTGACTCATATCAAGAATCCCAACAACATAGTTGTTTCTTTTAGTATGTTTGTTAATGTTATATTTCTCCATTGCTATATTTTACATTCTGAAAATAGGCAATGTGATAAAATCTGCACTCAAGAGGTTTATGAAGGCCATTTAAAGTTGTATGTTATCGCCATGAAATATTGAAATCTTTTGGACAACAGACAGTAGACTTGTAAAATCTTGTATCGAGAAGATCAGGAGTTCCCTTGTTGAACTCTCCATTCTTGTGTTGGAATTCCCTCTACTTTCGTTTCCGGGAAACAATCTTTAATTTCCTTTGATGAGTGATTCAATCCACTTTCACTCATTGAACCAAAATCCACTTCACTTAGCCTTTTGCGTTAAATAAGCATTTTTAGATGTTTGTGTATATACATATCTGTGTCTAGTCCTTCCAAAGGAATAAGACCTAGTCTGTTTTGAGTGGAACTATACTATGAACGCTCACCACCTATGTCATAACTACTATCCAACCTCATGGGGACCCTGTCTCCTTATAATCCTAAATATATCCCCTGCTTATTCTGCCCAGTGCTCTCCTTGGACTTCCTGCCCTCTCTTTGGATCCCCAGTTCAGTCTTCTCCTACTCCACTCTCATTAGCTGAGTGTCTATCTCTGGCTCTCTTCCTCTCAATTTTCTCATTTTTTCTTCCTCTGAGGAGGAAGGCTTCCTTTTTTTTGTTGTTGTTTTTCTGCAAATATTTATTGAATCATGGTCCAGATGAGGCCATAGGGATAGAGAAGATTAAGACATTGACCTTGACTTTCAGGGGTGTGTAGTCTTGTAGCAGATGCAGACAAACAGAAACAAAGGCAAAAGGGTGGCATGTGCTCACCAGTAGGTAGAGTGCCAGTGTATTTATTAACCTGCCCACCGCCTATACTGTGAGCCTCTGTGATCAGATTTCCCACATTTAATTCCTTCCCTCCAAAATTCCTCTTACAGTGCTTGTGGGACACAAGAACTGTGTAAACATATTTATTAAATGGTTTAAATAAGAGGGAAAAATGGGAGATGCTTAAAAAAGAGTTGAGTAAAAGTGAGGAAGAAGATGATATTATTAACAGCTAGTACTTATTGAGATTTACTGCTATAGTTTGGATCCTATATATCTCGCAAAGGCTCATATGTTAAAGTCTTGGTCCCCAGCATGAAACTGGTGAGAGTGTGTGGAACCTTTGAAAGGTGAGCCCTCATGGGATGTCTTCTGGTCATTCATTGAGGATGTGTCCTTGTAATGGGTAGCAGGGATCCAGCCTCTTCTTTGCTCTCTCTGTCCCAGCCTTGAGATAGCTGGCTTGCTCTGCCATGCCCTTCTGCCATGGTGTGCTTAACAGCAAGGGGTCCAGCTGATGGTGGACTGACCCTCCAAAATTGTGAGCCAGAGTAAAACTTTTTACTTTATAAACTCATTATCTCAGCTACTTGTCACAGTAGCAGAAAGCTGACCAACACATTCATTATGGGTTAATTATCTTTCTTTGTATTAGTTTTTTTATTTATGTATGACAGCGGAATGCATTGCAATACATATCACATATATAGAGCATGTTGTTTTCATATCTCTGGTTTTATACACAGTATATTCACACCATTCATGTCTTCATACATGTACTTAGGATAATAGTGTCCATCACATTCTATCATCACTTCTAAACCCATGCCCCCTCCCTTCCCCTCCCACCCCTCTGCCCTATCTAGAGTTTGTCTGTTCCTCCAATGCTCTCCCTCCCTACCCCACTAAGAATCAGCCTCCTTATATCAAAGAAAACATTCAGCATTTGGATTTTTGGGATTGGTTAACTTCACTTAGCATTATTCTCCAACTCCATCCATTTACCTGCAAATGCCATGATTTTATTCTTTTATTGCTGAGTAATATTTCATTGTGTATGTTTGCCACGGTTTTCAATCCATTCATCTACTGAAGGGCATCTAGGTTGGCTCCACAGTTTAGCTATTGTGAATTGTGCTGCTATAAACATTGATGTGGCTGTGTTCCTGTAGTATGCTGTTTTTAAGTCCTTTGAGTATAGACCGAGGCGTGGGATAGCTGGGTCAGATGGTAGTTCCATTCCCAGCTTTCCAAGGAATCTCCATTCTGCTTTCCATATTCGCTACACCAATTGCAGTCCCACCAGCAGTGTATTTTCTCCCACATCCTCGCCAACACTTATTGTTGTTTGTGTCCATAATAGCTGCCATTCTGATTGGAGTGAGATGAAATCTTAAGAGTACTTTTGATTTTTATGTCTCTAATTGCTAGCGTTGATGAACATTTTTTTTTCATATATTTGTTGACTGATTGTATATCATCTTCTGAGAAGTGTCTGTTCAGGTCCTTGGCCCATTTATTGATTGGGTGGGCTGGTTGGTTGGTTGGTTATTTATTTATCTATCTATCTATCTATCTATCTATCTATCTATCTATCTATTTATTTATTTTAGTGTTTAGCTTTTTGAGTTCTTTATATACCCTAAAGATGAGTGCTCTGTCTGATATATGAGGGGTAAAGATTTGCTCCCAAGATGTACACTCTCACAAATTGTTTCTTTTGCTGAGAAGAAACTTTTTAGTTTGAATCTGTCCCATTTATTGATTCTTGATTTTAATTCTGGCACCAAAGGAGTCTTATTAAGGAAGTTGGGGGATAATCCCACATGATGGAGATCAGGGCCTACTTTTTCTTCTATTAGATGCAGGGTCTCTGGTTTTATTCCCAGGTCCTTGATCCATTTTGACTCGAGTTTTGTGCATGGTGAGAGTTAGGGGTTTAATTTTATTTTGCACGTGGATTTTCAGTTTTACCAGCACCATTTGTTGAAGAGTTTATCTTTTCTCCAGTGTGTGTTTTTGGTACCTTTGTCTAATATAAGATAATTGCAATTTTGTGGGTTAGTCTCTGTGCCCTCTATTCTGTACCATTGGTCTACCAGTCTGTTTTGGTGCCAATACCATGTTTTTTTTGTTACTATTGCTCTGTAGTATGGTTTAAGGTCTAGTATAGTGATGCCCCCTGCTTCACTCTTCCTGCTAAGGATTGCTTTAGCTATTCTGGGTCTCTTATCTTAGCAGATGAATTTCATGATTGCTTTTTCAGTTTTTATGAGGAATGCCATTGGGATTTTGATTGGAATTGCATTAAATCTGTAAACTGCTTTTGGTGGTATGGTCATTTTGATAAAACATTAATTCTGCCTAACCTAGAGCGAGGTAGATCTTTCCATCTTCTAAGGCCTTCTTTGATTTCTTTCTTTAGGATTCTATAATTTTCTTTATACAGATCTTTTACCTCTTTCCTTAAGTGGATTCCCAAGTTTTTTGTGTGTGTTCTGGGGTTTTTGTTTTGTTTTTGGTTTTGTTTTTGTTTTATTTTTATTGTTGTTGTTTTGAGGTTATTGTGAACGAGATAGTTTTTCTCATTTCTTTCCAGAGGCTTTGACACTGATATACAGAAATGCTTTTGACTTATGATGTTGATTTTATATCCTGCTACATTCATTTATTTACTAGTTCTAGAAGTTATCTGGTGGAACTTTTAGGGTCTTCTAGGTGTAGAATCGTATCATCATCAAATAATGCCAATTTGAGTTCTTTTCCTATATGTATCCCTTTGATTTCTTTCGTCTAATTGTTGTGGCCAGTGTTTCATGTACTGTGTTAAGTAGAAGTGGTAAAAGAGGGCATCCCTGTCTTGTTCCAGTTTTTAGAGGGAATGTCTTCAATTTTTCTTCATTTAGAATGATGTTGGCCTGGGGCTTAGCGTAGAGAGCCTTTATGATGTTGAGATATGTTCCTGTTATCTTTAGTTTTTCTAGTGTTTTGAACATGAAGGAGTGCTGTATTTTGTCATATGCTTTTTCTGCATCTATTGAGATGATTACATGATTCTTATCTTTAATTCTATTGATGTGATGGCTTACATTTATTGATTTCTGTTGAACCAACCTTGCATCCCTGGGATGAATCCCACTTGATCATGGTGCACAATCTTTTTGATGTTTTTCTATTCCATTTGCCAGAACTTTATGAGAATTTTTGTATCTTGTTCATTAGAGATACTGGTCTGAAGTTTTCTTTTTTTGATATGTCTTTGCCTGGTTTTGGAATCAGGGTGATATTGGCCTCATAAAATGAGTTTGGAAGTGCTCCCTCTTTTTCTATTTCCTGAAATTAATTAAGAGTATTGGTATTAGTTCTTCTTTAAAGGTCTTGTAGAACTCGGCTGTTTATCCATCCAGTCCTTGGCTTTTCTTGGTTGGTAGACTTCTGATAGTATCTTCTATTCCGTCATTTGAATTTTTTTTTAAGAGAGAAAGAAAGAAAGAGAATTTTAATATTTATTTTTTAGTTCTCGACGGACACAACATCTTTGTATGTGGTGCTGAGGATCGAACCCAGGCCGCATGCAAGCCAGGCGAGCGCGCTACCACTTGAGCTACATCCCCAGCCCATCGTCATTTGAAATTGATCTGTTTAAATTGTGTATTTCATCCTGATTGAATTTAGGCAAATCATATGACTCTAGAAATTTGTCAATGCCTTTGAGGTTTTCTATTTTATTGGAGTACAAGTTTTCAACATCATTTCTGATTATCTTCCTGTTTGTCTGTAGTGTCTGTCGTGGTATTGGAAGGAAGGCTTCCTTTTTATAGGCCAGCCTTTACACAGACGTTTGTTTTAATTTTTCAGGTATTGTCCTTCCTTACCCACTTTTTTGTTTGACACACTTAGTTTTACAAGTGCAAAAATAATGCAGTGGGATTCCATAATGTTTACCAATAAAATTAAAAACTTAAAAGTCTTATAACGCCCACTTTATTATCTTTTGCATGATTTTCACATTTTTAAAAGGATATTCAATATTTATACCTTTTTCATTACTGTATTTTGCAGCTACCATTTATCATTTTATCACCTATTATTAGATAGTTTATTTTCATTTTTTGTTATTTTAAGTTAATGCATCTAGAATATCATCCAATCTTTTTCCATATTTTGGATTTTTTAAACAGCTTTCCACCAGTAGCATCTGTTAAAAATATGATTCTAGTACTGAAACTTCTTGAGAAATTGCTCTTGTGACATACCATACTATAAACTTGCTGTGGCAGCAGCCCCCAGTGACCTCCACGTTAACAAGTCCAGTGGCTGCATCATCCTGGACATCTCCGTGATCCTGTTCACCACTCTCCCATTTTAAAGTCCTACTCCTTTAGCTGCTGTGACATCACTGTCTCCTGATTTTTCTTATGGGTTTGAATCTCTGCTCTGCTCTTATGATCTTTACCTAGTTACCTAGCCTTTCAGAGTTTTAGTGTCCTTGTTGGCACGATTATGGTTACTTGTCTTATTCCTTGGATTAAATTGCACACAAAGCCACAAGCACAATGTCTGTTACAGAGTACAATATGATAAATGTATCCTTCCATTTCTGTCTCTGGCTCCTTACTTTCTGCATAGAGCTCTCTCATATGAGAGGAAAACAAAGCACATGGTAACCTTTCCAGATAGGAAGGTCATGATGCCAGGTATGCTTCTATCAGAGTGGGCTGTTAGTTTTTCTAACAAGTCATAATTGTATAGTAAGATGTGATTGTGAAATATATTTGAGCTACATGAAGCTGAAAGTTTGGATTTTCTCTCACAGCTTCTCCTAGAGTGTTCTTGTTGTGGATGAAGCCCACAGATTGAAAAGCCAAAGCTCTCTGCTGCATAAGACACTCTCAGAGGTAAACTCAAAGGATAGTCTTAGTTTTTACACACCCCCCTTCCTTTTTTAATAGACTTTATTTTTTAGAGCAAGTTAGGATTACAACAAAATTGAATAGAAGGTAGAGAGTTCCCATATATCCCCTGCCCCTTTACAAGCCTAGCTTCCCCCATCTCAGCCTCTCCCTGAAGAGAGATGTTAAAACTAATGAAACTACATTGGCACCGCAGTGTCACCAGAGTCCGTAATGCTGGATTCACTCGCTGTTGCATGTCCTGTGAGTTTGAACAAACAGGTGATGGCATGTTTCCACCCTATAGTATCATGCAGAGCAGTTTCCTGGCTCAGAAATCCTATACCCATCTGTTCACCGTTCCTTCTCCCCTCTAACTCCCCTTTAAAACCACTTAGTTTAGTCTATACAGAGCCAACTAAATTGAAACTTTATTATTATTATTCTAATTTGTAATATATGATAGCAGAATGCATTACAATTCACATTACCCATATAGAGCACAATTGTTTATATCTCTGGTTGTACACAAGTAGAGTCACACCATTCGTGTCTTCATACATGTACTTCGGATAATGATGTCCATCTCATAAATTAAAACTTTTGTATTAAGACTTCTGCAGAGCTAAATAAACCTATTTTGGAGGGCAGTGACAAAAGTAGTATTTAATATGGCTAATTACTATTCCTTTCTCTTTTATATAGAAGATAACATTTACTAAAATCTAGTTATCAAATGAGTCAGACCCTACCCCAATAAAATGCATTGTATTTTTGGAGATGTTTCAACTCTCTTTTGAGTGCTTTTAATTTTTCTCTCTCTCTTTTTTTTTTTTACAAATAAAGATCTTATACTCCTGTCTGCAGTTGTAGATGCATTGGATATACCTTATGCCTCCCCCAATTTTAAATAGAGTGTACAACTTGAACCTGAGCCTTCTGATTTCATTTGCCTTGGTTCATTGTGTTATATCATGTCCCTCTGTCTTCAAATAAATGTTGTGATGGGTCATTTGGTTTTGCTTACCAGTGGTAGAGATTTTTAATTGTGTTAATTTACATATTCTAGTTCTCGGTGGTCTTCAGTCTCCTGTTGACTGGAACTCCTATCCAGAACAGCCTCCAAGAGCTCTACTCTCTCCTCAATTTTGTGGAACCTGACCTGTTTTCCAAGGAACAGATGGAGGATTTTGTTGAACGTTACTGGGATATTGAAAAAGAGTCCAAATCAGGTTAATTCCCATTTAGCAAATTATCCCCAAGAGATCTTGACACAGAAACTTCCCTAATGCATAAGAGTTGTAGATTGAAAAGGAAGAGAATCAATAACTGGAGAATGCCTTCCAGGGAGAAAAACCACCACAGATATAAGGCATATGATGGTCCCTCATGTGGTATCCACTTGTTTGCTATCCATGGCTCTTACTTGTTTGTTACATGATTCTGCAGTGGGGCTTGCTTATTGGTTCACTTTTGGAAAAAGTAGAAAGTACCCACTGATATGTGTGCTTTTTTAAAAACCAACTTCAAATTTTTTTTTCATTTTTTTTTCTCTTTGTGGTATGGAGATTGAACCCAGGGGTGCTCTACCACAGGGATACATTCCCAGTCCTTCTGTAAAAAAATGGAGACAGGGTCTTGCTCAGTTTCATAGGCTGGCCTTCAGCTTACCATCCTCATGCCTCAAGTTCATGTTACCATGCTGCTTCAACTTGTAATTTATAAAAATTATAGACTTTGTTAACTTTCCATGCCACTTGCCAGTGGAGAAAAGTAAGTGCATGCTATAGACCCAGACTACTGTTAAGAATTCTACAACACTGCTGTTTTCTTTTAACCAGAAGTTCGAGATGATTGGGATGTGGAAGGGAAAAGGGAAGCCTTCATTCGTATAACCGTAGCTTTTTCTTATACCTTTGCCACTCTGCCTTGTGGAACATTCCCATAATATCTGAATACCCTAGGATGATTGTCCAAAACAGATGGCAGGGGGCCTCCCAATGATTATGTGTGTGCTGGTTAAATATGAGTTGCAGAGGGTTCTTAGAGCAAAAATTCCCAAACCACAGGGTAAAGATGACCAGCAAACCTGCTCTGATTGATTACTCCCATGTTTAGAGTTGTCAGATATGGGACATCTAATTACAAATGACAAGGGACACACTGGTACTGAAGAGCTATGAATTGTTTATCTGAATTTCACATTTAACAGGTTGCTTGTATTTTTGTTTTCTGTTTCTGGTTTTCCTACATGATGTATACTTCCAACTTAGTGTAGCTTTTGAAGTCTAAGATGCCTGTAAAAGAACAAGGGATTAGAAGTTTTTAAAAATCCACTTTTAATGCTCGCCATTTTCACATTCACTTGTGTGTCCATGGATAAGTGGTCTGATTTCTCTGAGCCTCACTTAACTGTCATAAACATGGAGACAGTATTGCTCACCCTGCATTTCTACGCTGTATGCTGATCAGTGAGATGGAATGAAGAATACCCTGGAAAACAGTGTCTTGAAAATGAGATTATTCCTAAGAAGAATCCAGTTCTTTGAGTGTTGTAGTTTGGGTATTAAAAGCCAGTAACAAGTCCAGAAGGAATAGGAAGAAACCAGGATAGGGAGAAATGATTGGTCCTCTAATTATGGTGGTTCAGCTTATAATTTTTTGACTTTACCACTTTACAAAAGCAGCAACATTCAATAGAAACTGTACTTTGAACTTCAAATTTTTATTGGTGTACCTATTTGTACCTATGTTTGAGGTACATATTTATACCTGTTGATGTTTTGCATAGTGATCACTTAGGTCATTAGCATATCATATAGCAAAACCTTTATCATTTCTTTATGTTGAATATATTCAAAATTCTAGATTCTAACTGGTTTAAGATATAAAATGCATTATTGTTAGTTATATTAGAATGTTCAATATAATCATCAGGGAAATGCAAATCAGGAACATAATGGGAAACCTCCCCCCCCCCTTAGAATGGTTATTACAGACACCAAACGCTGGCAAGGCTGTGGTGGAAGTGGAACTCTGAGACACCCGGGTGGGAATGGAGATGGTATGGCCATCGTAAAAACCAGGATGGCGTTTCCTCAGAAAACTAAATAGAACTGCTGTACAATTCAGCAATCCCATACTGGGCATATAGTCGAAGAAGGGGATCGACATGTCAAGAGATGTCTGTGCTCCTGTGTTCATTGCAGCACTCTTAACAGTACCCAGAGTGTGGAGCTCACCTAGACATCCATTAGCAGATAAAAAGGAAATGTGGTGTAGATACAGGATGGGATGCTCTTCAGCCATAAGAAGGCATGAGTTTCAGTCTTTTCCCAGACTTGGGATAGGTTGTAAGGTACTGTCCTGTGAGGCGGGGTGGCAGCAGCGAGGCACCACTCCCCAATGACTCAGCGACCCTGAGGGTAAGTAACTGATACCACACAGTGCTCTGTGTTGTCAGTTGTTTAGTCACAGGCATTCAGCACATTACATGAAGTATTCACAGTTTTTCATAGAAGAGGCTTGGGTTAGATTATTTTGCTGAGTGGACTAATGTAAGTGCTGAGCACATTTGAGGTAGGGTGGGCTGAGCTGTGGTGTTTGGTATGTTAGGTCCGTTCAAGGCACTTTTTACATCTAAGATATTTTCAGTTTGTGATGGGTTTATAGGAATGTAATCCCTTTGTAAGTCCAGGAGCATCTGTAACTGAAAACTTACTGTACAGACTTAGAACGCAGAATTAGCATGAAAATGAGGAAAGTGAGTTGCTCCATGTTCTCTAGTAGTTCGGCGCCTCTGCTGTATTTTTGTACCACACTCTTTTATGTTGTTTCCTTCCACAGCAAGTGAACTTCACAACCTCTTGCAGCCGTTTCTGCTGAGGAGAGTGAAAGCAGTGGTAGCTAAAGAACTTCCCAAAAAGACAGAAGTAGTGATATACCATGGCATGTCAGCATTGCAGAAAAAATACAAGGCTATTTTGATGAAAGACCTAGTTATTCAGAGGACACTTGGTCCATTAAGAAACTAAATGGGGATGTGATTTTTGTGCAGGGAAATATTTATGATTACACTCACTTTGTGTAGCAAGAATATAAGGTAGAATTTTGTATTCTGAATGATATGCCAATCACCTGATGTGGAACAATAGCAATGTTAAGTGTAGCTCAGACTTGGTTGTTGCATGATGGAATTTCTCTTTTTCCTCTTGCATGGTTTTTCTTATGCCTGCAATATAGCAAACACTTTTGTCTACTCATGATTTTTATCCTCTATTTGCTTTTTTTTCTCCCATCTTAAAACCACAATAGCAGTTAAAGAAGAAATTTTAGAAGTTTACAATTGTTTTAACAAAGCACTGCTAAGTTCACCTTGTAGACTTCCTTCTCAAAACAAAGTGAGGAGTAAGAAAATCCCATATGGATATGATTTTAATTCTCAGTGCAATTGATTGCCATTTGGGAGGGTAGTATAAACTTGAGGGAAATACTATGAAATGAGAAAGGTTATGTTTGTGTTTTGTTTGTGTTTTGATTTGTTAGTCCCTTTTCCTCTCTATCTTCAAAATTTCAGATGCATTTGAAAATGAGATGGCAAGGAAAGTTAAACTTCAGAATATCTTATCCCAGCTTCGAAAGTGCGTGGATCACCCGTATTTGTTTGATGGTGAGCCAGTGTCCTGTTTCCCCCCATTATTTTTCATTAGTAGTTCTGTAACCAAAATCATAGCCAGAGTCTTCAACAGAACTGCTGCATTTATGTGTCTACTCTGCTTCTTCTCATTTTCTGTATATTAATGATATCTCGTGTTATTCATACTGAAGATTTCTTCACATGTCCCGTAATATTCCTTAAGCTGCTTTCCTTTTTCTCTCTTAATGCAGGATCCATTGCATTTGCCTGGACTCTACTTTTCTGCAATCTAGAAATGTTTCTAAGATTTTTTGGAGGGCAGGGAGCTTTTCTTTCTTTCATGATAGTGACAGTTGTGGAGAGGAAAACTGGCAGCTTTACAGAATGGGTCATAATGGCGATTCATCTGACCCTTCTTTAGGATTGGATTTCCTTTCGTCTTGAGCCCTCTTGGTCACTACGCCCAGTTCTCTGTGTTCTCTGTGATGCCCAGGCATTGTCAGTTCACGTTTCGTTAACCTCTCAGATCCCTTGACACAGCAGATGGCTTCCTCCTTGGGATGCTCTTCACTCAGCTTCTGGGGTAGCAGTTTTTCCTGCCTTTCTTCCTGTCTGCATGCTCCTGCTCTGTGTCCTTTGCTCTCTCCTTTCATCCTAGTGACTTCTGTACATGTCCCTCTAAGCACTGCTCTTGTTGCCACAAATTTATGTGTAGTGTTTCATTTTCATTCCCATTGGGGTTTTTGGATGCACTCTGATGGCTGGCCCAGGAATTCCTTAGTGTAGAAAGATTGCAAAAGGTCTGCTGTACTTGTTTTAAGGGGTCTGCCAAGTACCATTAGGAGCTGTTTAAAAGTTTAACAGAACTTTAATCAAGTGTACATTAGAACTTTTTTTTTAATAGAGAAGGGCCATTAGGAACATAGATTTTGAAGGACATCTTCCAGAATATTCTGACTGCCGCCTGTACCTTGAGAATCACTTTTATACACACCTAAGCCTATTTCTTGATTTCTTATCTAGAGTGAGAGCCTTAGAATTTTCTTTGTGGATCTTCTTGATCTCTGGCATCTTCCTTTCCCTCAGTTTCCTAAAGAGTGAGTTTGTTTCTTAGATAAATATTTATTAGACTTTTTGGATGTGCCAGGCTCTGCAGTTGATATTAAGCAAATAATTAGAAAATGCCTCAAATAGGTGAGACTGAAGGGCCTACTGCATTAGAAAGAGCTTGGGCTCTCTCTGTTGCCTACCTATTGGGTTTTCTACTTAAGAATTTTCCCTGACTCAGGGCACACAATTAGGATTGGGCTCTCTGCTTTCCAGGTGTGGAGCCAGAGCCTTTTGAAGTTGGAGACCACCTGATTGAGGCTAGTGGGAAACTTCACCTGCTGGATAAGCTGCTGGCATTCCTGAATTCCAGGTAGGAATAGGTTGACATGTACTGCTCTTGGGGAGTGACTAGTTCAAACCTGAGTAATGAAGAACTTACTGATTCTTGAGACTGATTCAAGTTCCCTTTTTTAGAAGCCTGGAATTCAGGGCCTACTTTCTCTGCAACTGTACACCCACCCCATTCTATCTCATCCAACCCCACTCCTCCACCTTGATCCTTTCTTTCCTGAATTCCTGCAGCATTTAGGATCCCAGTCCAGGACTTGGCAAGCCCTACCTTACTCTGCTACCTTGTTGATCAATGTATGTTCACCTCATCTGTCCAGCTATGTTGGTTGCATCCACAAGGATGAGTCAACATTGAGCATTTCTTTTAAAATTGCCTGCTGGTTCCTTGAATTGAACTGACACATAATAAAGGTTGAGTAAACACTGGTTCTTGTTAATCTTTGGGATTTGATTTAAACTCAAGGCGTAGTTGGGGAATACTCTTTCCCTGAAATGCAAGTTGGGTATCAGAAGATGACATTTGGTTAGTGTTCAGCAGCCTGGTATCCAGCATGTACATCTTCATCACCACAGGAAAGGGGGAGTCTAGGAAAAGACAAGAGACTCAAGAATTTCAGAATTGTGCCTTTAGGATGATTGCCCCAGGTGTGGCCTGAACTAACTTAAAACTTCAGATTTGTCAAAATTGCCCAGTCTTTTGCAAATTAAATAATTGCATGTCCTGGGGCTGGAGTTGTGGCTCAGTGGTCGAGTGCTTGCCTAGATAGCACATGTGAGGCCCTGGGTCCAATCCTCAGCACCACACAAAGATAAATAAATAGCTCAGTGACTAAGCACTCGCCTCACATGCGTGAGGCAGGAGATTCGATCTTCAGCACCATGTACAAAAATATAAATAAATAAAACAAAGTTATTATGTCCATCTACAACTAAAGAAATTAAAAGAATAAAATAGATAAAGGTATTGTGTTCAACTATGACTAAAACGTAAATATGAAAAATTGTTAATAATCATAATTACATGTCTTACTGTATTTTATGGCCTTTGACGTATCTACCATAAGTGTGTGTGTTAGAGATGGAGAAGAACCTATAGATACCTTCCATCCAAGTTTTTCATGACCTCGAAAGGTCACGCCCAATGTCATATAGGTAGTAAGTGGCAGAGAGAGATAAGAATCCAGGTACTCACCTTCAAACTCAGTGCTTTTTCCAAAAATATGGGGCTAGAGTCTGGCCGATGTTCTCCCTAACTCTTGGTCTTACTCTCCTGGCAACATTAAGGTAAGTTCGTTTTCTTAGAAAAAAAATTTTTTTGACAGCATTGTCCTTGTTTGTTCAGGCAAATTTAAAACAATGTCTGATGATAAGGGCTGTCACCCTGATTTTGTTTCTTCTACATTATTTTGAA